>NW_027530007.1:2589306-2591506 GCF_008692635.1 Crocuta crocuta | reverse complement strand
GGGGGAGCTTGCGGAGAGCTGGGTCCAGAGCGTGTGGCTGCCCTTTCTCCTCCCCAGACCCCCACCTGCTCCTGACTCCTCCTGGCCCCCTCTGGCTCCAGCAGAGCCCGGGAGCCCAGCACGCAGGTGGCAGGAGCTGGGTGCACCCTTGCAGACCCTCCTGTCCGTCCACCTGCCGGGGCGCAGCCTTCCTCCTGCCGCAGCCTGGCCAGGGACCGTCTCAGTCTTGCCCGTGTCACAGGGCTGCACTGTCCTGTGACCCCAGAGCTCCTCCACCGCTCGGCGTGCTTTGTCCTAGAACCTCCCTGGACAGGACGTCGTTGACTTGGGGAGAAGGGGTTTGGAGGTTTCTCGAGGGGACCTGAGGGGACCTCCTGAGCAAGAGCAGGACAGCGCTAAGCTGCCTCAGAACAGACCCACGCTCCCGTGTCGGGCCTGGGACAGGTGGAGGCGGGCGCGGCCGGGGGCGTGGCGCACGCACGGAGCCCGAGGAGAGGCACTGCTGCGGGGGGACCAGCTCCCGCCCGGTGTCCTGGTGCTCACTGGCCCATCCGCCGCTCCGAGCCCTGGACCCTCTCAGCACTGGCTGCACAGGAGCTGTGCGGAGGGACTCAGTGGCCCGTGGCCCCCCCCCCATCCCCGCCCTGGGCAGGGATTACTACGGGCTGAGAGTGACAGGCTAGAGCCACCAGCCTCCGGGACCAGAGCTAATCCCCTTCCTTGCCTTCTGCCACCACTCCAGGCCGGGCTCATTTCCTGAGCAACAGAGCTGGAGGTTCAAAGTGAAAATGATGGCTTCCTGGGGCAGGGCGGGGTGGGGAGGGGGCGCTCCCTGGGACCAGAGCCACAGGTCCTGACCGCCCGCATGGACCCCTGGGGCCTGCGTCTCACCCCCTTCCCCAGTGCTCTCTCTGTTCTCAGACCGCCAGCTCCCCTGCCTGGCTTCTCTCCAGAGGCTGAGTGTGGCATGGAGGGGTACCCAGGGGGCCCGTGGTGAGAATGGAGGGCCCGGGGGTCAGGGGTCAGGTGAGAGCGGTATCTCAGCCTGCATCGTCACTCGCTGGGACGTGCCCCCCTGCGCTGTCACGAGCCTCTAAAGCAGGTGCAGATTAACAGAGAAAGCCAAGGTGCTGGCATCTAGCCTAGCGGTTTCCACGCCTCTCACCTTGCCTGGCGCCGCCTTCTGCTGCCCTTAGTGCGGAGCTCGGTGACACCGTCAGCACGCCTTGTGCCAAGCACCTGCCAGGCTCAGCACTTTCCAGAATTCCCTGGTTTGATCCTCTCAGCAGCCTCTCTTTGGGGCAAGGATTATCATTATCCCCACTGTCCAGATAAAGAAGTGGATGTTCCAGGGGGTGGGTGACTTACCCCAGCGGCCACACCACAAAACCGTGACCACATTGCCGCACTGCCCACTGCTGCCATTTCTAGGCTTTGCTCTGGCGTCTTGGCTGTTGACAAGATGTGGCGGTCCCCAGTCCATCACGACGGCTTTGGCCTGAGCAGGGGCAGAGGGTGGGCTGCTGCGGTTGCCAAAGTGACCCAGAGTGCCCTCTGCTGGCCCTGGGGCCCCTCCTTGCAAGGCCTGGTTGCCAATCCTCCTCTCCTTCCACCCCTTCTCAGCATAACTGCCACATGTGGGGCGTCTAGACTGGTATTACTTCCATCCCTGACACACCCTTGCGCCCTGTTGGCAGATGAGAATACTGAGGCCTGGACAACCCTCAGAACCTGCCCATGCTCAGTGGGCAGTAACGGAGGGGCCCAGCCAGAAGGCAGCTGCGGTGTCAGGAGCTTCCTCTGAGGCCCCTGCAAGCACAGGGACAGGAGGGTGACAGAGCCGGCCCGTCGCTTCACATAGCACCTTTACGTGTCTCATGGCCGTAGAGGGTTGTACCACCCGGACGCCCAGGTTCTGGGGCCGCTCGCGCTTTGCAGGTACAGGCCAGGCTGTGAGAGGAGGCGCCTCTGGTACTCACATCTGGAAGCTGGCATGGGGCCAGTGGGGTCGGGGTGCCGGCCCCGTACAGTGGGGGCCCAGGCAGTGCCCCAGAGCTGGAGGTGGCCTCTGAGGGGATGACAGGCAGGATAGGAGCCGTGAGGCCAGGACCCCGGCGCGCAGGCAGCTGCGCCCCATTGCGGGCACTGTTTTCAGATCCCTGGGGCTGGAGGCGCTTGTTGGGCAGTTGCTGTATGCGCC
>NW_027530007.1:2577583-2589265 GCF_008692635.1 Crocuta crocuta | reverse complement strand
GCCCCACTACCTCTGCAGCCAATGCGATGGGTGGAGGGGCCCAGAGCACAGATCCCCAGTGTCTGGGCCGGATTATCCTGCAGCTCCCACCTGTCGCCACATGTGTGGCCAGCGAGGGCCACTGTGGATTGCTGCCCTGTCCCTCCAGCAGACAGGGCTGGCTCCGGCCTGAGCAGCTGTCTCTAGTCCCCGCCCCGCAGCCTCCTTACCCTCGTGGGTTTTTTTCTTTTTCATCTTTGGAGCACGGAAGGCTCCTGGCATCTGGAAACTCCCTGAGGAGCACTGTTTCCACAGCCCAGGGACGGGCTCAGGAGTCGGCAGGCCTCGGGGGGACAGTCCTGGTCCGTGTGGCCCCGATGCCTGAGCCCAGGGCACCAAGGACTGGTGCCAAGTGAACGGGTGCATCTCCAGCTGCCCCCGGGGCTGGGAGCGGGGAGGGCCGGCTTCGCCCAGGGGCCTGAGGAGAAGCTGTGCCCGCTCGGCCTCCTCGCGGGTCCTACGGGCCAGTGCTTGGCCTGCAGCCAAGCCCCTCTCCCAGTCACTTCTTCCAGCCGCGAAGTCTTCGGCCCTGGGTCCCCCCGCCTGCTTCCCCACGCTTTCTCTGGTCCCCGTGGCGCCGCTCTCCCGGGTGACCCCACTCTGTCCTGTGCACAGGATGAAGCCGACGCACACCGTCGTCAACTGCTGGTTCTGCAGCCAGGACACGGTGGTGCCGTACGGGAACCGCAACTGCTGGGACTGTCCGCACTGCGAGCAGTACAACGGCTTCCAGGAGGTAACGGCCGAGCGGGGCGGGGGGGCCCGGGCAGCTTGTCCGCTGTCAGGCCACTAGAAGCAGCGGACCAGGGTTCAGACCTAGACCTTTCTGGCTCTGAAGCCCCTCCTCCGCCTTGCATTAGACCAGGGGCTGGCAGGCTCTCTGCAGGGGCCAGTGTTTTCGGCTTCGCAGGCCGTCCATGCGGCCGGTACCGGCTAGAAAACTCGATTCACAAACACCGGCGGCCCGCGGTGTGCAGCCGCGCTCCCTGAGGTTGGGGGGTGCAGGCTGCCCTCAGCGTCTTGCCTGTCGGGCCTCCACATGACACTGCTTTAGAAGAAAGGCTTCTGCCATTGCTGATGAAGACGGGGGACGTTTGGGACCCACCACTACTTCCCCGGGGTGTTGCCGGACGGGGCCGCCGGCATGGAGGCCCTCGTGTCCGCCGAGACGGGGCTCCCCACTCACCCCAGTCCCCTCCTGCCCCCAGAACGGCGACTACAACAAGCCGATCCCCGCGCAGTACCTGGAGCACCTGAACCACGTGGTGAGCAGCGCGCCCAGGCCCCGCCCCCCCGCGCAGCCGCAGCAGTGGGTGAGCAGCCAGGTGCTGCTGTGCCGCAGGTGCAGCCACCACCAGACCACCAAGATCAAGCAGCTGGCCGCCTTTGCGCCACGGGACGAGGTGAGGAGGGCCGGGCCCCGCGCCAGCCCCACATTCCGGGGGGTCGTTCCTTCCGTCTCCATTGACACACACGTCTCGCCCTCCCCGTCTCGTGGTTGCTGCTGTCGGGGCCCCAAGCCCAGGACATCGGAGAAACCCCGGCGCCTGGTGCGGGGGGTGGGGGGGGTTCCTGGGGCAGTGAGAGGTTGGGTCCCTGGGCTCCCCACACAGTCCGTCTTGGACCCGTCCTGTCCTGTCTGCATCCCTGGGTCGGTGCTGCCCGCTGGCCAGGCAGGCGGGTTGCCCTGCGTTCAGGGGAGGATGTGCGCGGTTCCTGGGAGAGGAGGACGGATGCAGGCAAGCAGCCTGGTGTTAGGAGTTCGCGCCCTGCCCAGGGGGCGCCTGACCTCTGGAGGAGAGCCCAGCTGAGGCCCAGGGACCGTGCCTTTCCCGACCCTGCTGGGAGGGAGGGGAATGGGGAGAGGCCAGGCAGGGGGGCTGGGGAGCCCACATGAAGAAGGGAAGGTGTGTGCAGTGTGGCAGCCAGTGCGGCTCTGGCACATTCGGTCCCAGCGAGAGTGCAAACCGAGAACTCTCGTGGCCGCTGCAGGCTGAACTGTGTGGCTCCTGGCATCAGGGAAGAAGTGTGTGGCTGCATCTCTGGGAGGCGGGGACTCGAATCTTTGGGCTATTCCCGAAGCCCGAAAAACCCTTCAGCCCACCAAAGCCCTTGGCTCTCTAGCATTTTCTGGACCCTTGGCCTTCAGGAGGCAGGCAGGCCCTGCCTCTGAGTTGTTCTGCCTACACGTCCGTAGCGTCCACCCAGAGCCGGCTTCTCCCTTGGCTCACCTGGCCTGCTGGGGCGCTGGGCCCAGGCGCGGAGCCTGAGGCAGGGACCACATCATGAGCTCCTGACCCCCAGCTGCATCCTGTGCAGCAACAGGACTTGGCCAGAGCGGCTCCTGGCCCCTGTGGGCCCCTGCCGTGTGTCGGGCTCCGGGCCAGGCCTCGCTCGCCGTAGCCAGCATCACCGCAGGCAGTGGCCCGTTGGTGCTGTTGGGCACCGGAGGGAGCGGGTTCTGAGTGGGAACGACTTCCTCGTGGTCCCCGCACTTGGAAGTGAACCCAGACCTGACCTGCTCGACGTGAACAGCCCCGGTTGCCGCCCCGAGGACCCTGAGCCTCTGTCGTCGCCCCCCCCCGCCCCCCCCGCAGGGCAGGTATGACGAGGAGATCGAGGTGTACCGCCACCACCTGGAGCAGATGTACAAGCTGTGCCGCCCCTGCCAGGCGGCCGTCGAGTACTACATCAAGCACCAGAACCGCCAGCTGCGCGCCCTCCTGCTCAGCCACCAGTTCAAGCGCCGGGAAGCCGACCAGACCCACACACAGGTTAGAGCAAGGCACCCCGCGGGGCGTTTGGGGAGTCACAGCCCTTGATTTTGTGCAGGAAACCCTTACAGAGGCTGAGCCCCCCGAGACTGGAGGGCAGCCCTTCAGAGCCGAGACCCTTTTCCTGGAGGCAGTAGCCTTCCCCCGGGCCCCCTGTCCCACCCTGTTCACAGGCCCCTTCCTCTCACTGTCCTGAGCAGGTGTCCCAGGAAGAGTGGCTCAGTATCGTAGTACACACGTATTTTTCTTAATTTGTTAATGTTTATTTTTGAGAGGGAGAGACAGAGCAGGATCTGGGAGGGGCAGAGAGGGACAGAGGGAGACACGGAATCTGAAGCAGGCTCCAGGCTCCGAGCTGTCAGCACAGAGCCTGACGCGGGGCTCGAACCCACAAACAAGATCACGACGGAGCCAAAGTTGGAAGCTTAACCAGCCGAGCCCTCCAGGTGCCCCGAACGCGGGTGTTTGTGTGCTCAAGCCAGGAGCTGTGAGGGCCCTGCCGGACCCGGGCACTTCCCCGACACAGGCGCACGCCCCCACGGCACCCTTCATGGTAGGTGTGCCCTGAGGCCCTGTGACTCCCATTTATAGCTGTGGAAGCCAGACTCGGGAGTTCGAGAACTTGGAGAGGGCCATATGCCAAGATTTGAACCTAAGACCACCTGGCCAAAAACTGTCTTTGATTATTGCTATACTTGGTTAATGGAATGCTCTGGTTTTAAAAATCGGAGGTAGTGTGCTTCGGATTCTGTGTCTCCCTCTCTGCCCCTCTCCTGCTCGCTCTCTGTCTCTCAAAAGTAAATAAAACATTGAGAAAAAAATTTTTTTTTAATCTGAGGTAGTAGCAAGTGGATTTAGAAGTAAAAACCATCTCCCGCCAGAGACGCTCCTGCCCACATGTGCTCTGTGTCCAGCTGGCATGGGGTTTCCAATCCGCGCACCAGGCCCCTGACTGGGAGGCCTCACCAGCCTGCGCGCCCGTCTGTGCACAGCAGGACACTGACCTTGAGCTTCCCCCCCTCACCACCGTGTCCCTAGACCAAACAACTCACTGTTGGTTTTTTCACTTCGGTTTGGCCAGAGTTCTCTCTGTGTTTATCATAATCCCAGTGAAAATCGCAATAGGAATTTCTGGTGAGACCCTGATAACGTGACTGAAAAGCGCATTTGACAAAACAGATCACCGAACCACCCAAAGCGTTTCTCTAAAGACTGTGGTAGAGCCGTGGTGACTTCCACAGCGGGTGAAGGCCGAGAAGGCAGATGAGTGGAACACGGCAGTAAGCCTAGAGGCGAGGCGGGAGGACATGAGAGTATCAGGCGTGGGCGAGACCCGTCTCTGACTGTCAGGAGCCTGGTGGAATCTTCAGTGAGCGCTCTGGGGCGCTGGCTCGGCCCCCGCGCACAGTGGGCCCTGCGAAAGGCTGTCGGTGGCTCTGGCCGCCCCGCACTGACCGGCGTCTCTCCCTCAGAGCTTCTCCTCCGCGGTGAAGGCCCCGGTCCAGGTCATCATGCTGCGCGCCCTCGCCTTCCTGGCCTGCACCTTCCTGCTGACCATCACGTTCTATGGCGCCAGCAACCCCTTCGCCNGCCTGCGGGGGAGAGGCTGCGGGAGGCCTGGGCCTTCGGGCAGAGCCACCAGATGGGCGTCGTGGCGCTGGGCCTGCTCACCTGCCTGCTGGCCATGCTGCTGGCCGGCCGCATCAGGTGCGTGCGGGGCCGGGCGGGCGGCGCTGGGCCGGAGGACGCGTGCTCGCTCGGGGTTGAAGCCGAGAGGCTCTGCTGGGTGCATGGGAGGCTCTGCTGGGAGGAAGCCAAGCGGCTCGCCCGAGAGGGAGGGGTGGCACCCAGAGCCAGCCTGCCCCTTACCGCCGCGTGCTCGGAGCTCGTGGTGTGCCTCTGTCCCCCTCGGGGGTGATGGTGACCACACGCCTCTGCGGTTGTTGGGGGACCGGGGGGCCCTTGCGGCCCCTGTGAGGCTGCAGACCCCATAATGAATGGCATCCACGTTGTCTCATGGGGGGGTCCTCGGCCCAGCCGTATAGACAGGGAAGAACCGAGCCGCTTGGGTGTGGGAAGTGGGAGTCCGAAGCCCCCCGCTCCCCTCTTGGCCCTGGACTCTGTCCTCTGAGCCAGGGGAGAGGGGATGGAAAGGGGGCGGGAGGGGAGGGTCCTCGTCCAGCCGCTGGGGGCCCTCACCGCCACCCCCGTCTGCCCCGCAGGCTCCGCAGGATCGACGCCTTCTCCACTGGCCTGTGGGCCCTGCTGCTGGGGCTGCACTTGACGGAGCAGTACCTGCAGGCTGCCTCGCCCGGCTGGCTGGAGACCCTCAAGTTCAGCACCACATCCCTGTGCTGCCTGGTGGGCTTCACGGCAGCCGTGGCCACGAGGAAGGCGACGGGCACGCGGAGGTTCCGGCCCCGAAGGTCAGAGAAGCAGCAGTGACTGCTGGGGGGAGGACAGACGNAGCCACCCACCCCCCCCACTCCCCAAGTGCCCTAGAGCCGCCCACCACTGCCGCACCTCTCTGGCCAAAGACCCCATCACGGCCCCCAGACTGGGACACAGCGGCCCACGCAGCCTGCCCCTGACCTGGGGCTTTGGCTGGCAGTGTCCTGACCGCTGGGGGTCAGGTCCCTGCTGCCGCCTGCCACTCCTCTCACTCTGCTGCATCGCAGGGCTGGTGACAGCAGCTGTGGGCCGGGCCCTTCCCGTGAGGCCTGACTACTTGGGCTGCGTTGCGTGGTCGGGGGCGCCCGAGCTGGGGCCAGAGCAGAGCCCCCCACCCTGTCTCCGCGTCTCTCCCCCTATCTGTCCTCTTGTTGTCCACCCAGACTTCACGGAGCTGGGGACCCAAGAGGACACAGGGCCGCCCTGCCCCGCCCCCACCCCACCAGGCAGGAGCTCAGTTCCTGCTCCAAGGCCTACCTGAGACTCGTTGTCCCTCAGCCTCCTGCCCTGGGCGCAGAGAACGCCATTCTTGGGTCCAGACTGGCCACGAGTGTGTGGGGCGAGGCTCCGTTCGCAGCGGGCCGTAGGGAGGCCCCTGGCCCTGTGCTCGGCAGGCGTCTTCTTGGCAGCCAGGCTGTCGGGGGAGTCGCCCAGCGGGGCTTCTGAGCTGGTCTGCGTGTCGGGCACTGCCACGGGCTAGACGGGAGTGGGGCGCACGCACTGCTCCCTCCTCCGAGCCGCGCCTGGCTCTCCCCTGGAAAGGCAGGACCCAGGCCTGGGGCTGAGCCCCTCGCCCACCCCTGCGGGGGCTGGGGTGAGGCCTCCGGGCAAAGGCTGCCCTCGCCGACTGGCAGTAGAGACCTGCGTGCCCTCAGCCTACTCCCCCCACCGCACGCCTGGGGGGGTCCCGTGTCCTCCACTCACCCCCGTAGGATACCTGGGGAAAGTTCTCACTGCCCGCAGGTAGCACAGGGCAAGGGCCCCAGAGCGACACACGTGGCAACTGGTCATGTGTCACCTTGTCCCTCTCTGGCCTGTCACCAGCCTCCTGGCCCCTGGAGCCCCTCGTGGAGGGTGCCAAGGCTCCTGCTCTCCATGTCCCTGTGGGGCAGCTTTCCTTTCCGTGGGTCAGGCGAGAGGGTGGGGACAGTGCTGACCCAGAGTCACCGCTCCAGGGGAACACAGCTGCAACTCAGTAGGAGTGTGGTCCCGGCCAGGCCCCTGCTCTTCCCAGTCTTAGTTTACCATCTGTGAAATAAGAGGTGAACCTCTCTCCAGGGTCTTTGAATGCTGACCTTGGTGTGGATAGTTGTGGGAACACAAGTACAGGCCGAGGAAGCACTTAGCCCAGGGTGCTGTCTCTGAGTGCCTCCCCTCCCCCAACCCTGGCTGAGGAAGCACTTAGCCTAGAGTGCTGTCTCTGAGTGCCTCCCTTCCCCAACCCTGGCTGAGGAAGCACTTAGCCCGGGGTGCTGTCTCTGAGTGCCTCCCCTCCCCCCACCCTGGCTGAGGAAGAAGCACTTAGCCTGGGGCACTGTCTCTGATCTGGGGGGGGACACCCACTCTGCCCTGGCAGCGGGCTGCCCGAAGCTGTCTCCCTCCAGCCATTCTGCCCTCTGCTGACCCCACAGTGGGCCCCACATCTCTCCAGCCCTGCCACTTGTCACTCTGAGCGTAAGTCTCCCTCCAGGGGTGACCCCCTGCTCTCCCCTTCACATATCGGAGCCTGGGGAGGGCAGAGACAGATTACATGCATGTGAGGGTCACACTAGGCAAGGGGCCACCAAAAACAGCCTGACGGGCCCTTCATGGAGCCTGACCCCACTGTCACAGCCCTCATGTTCCTGGGGTCCTAAGGAGCTGCCCCCTCAGCTGTGTGGCCTCAGTCCCGGCCCCGCCTGGCTGGGCTCTGCTTGTTCTCCGTAGAGGGTGAGGCACAAGGTGACTGGCAAACCTGCGGGGCTGTTGAGGGCGGGGGGCTGCCTGTCCGCCTGTCCCTTCACCCCCAGTCAGCCTGCCTGGGGGGAGGGGAGGCGGCCGGTACCGGGCGGACACCCGTGGTCTGATGGCCGAGCCGCCCGTGCGTACGGGGCCCCTGTTTTCAAGGAAACTGACAGCGCGATGCTAATTACTGCTTTTCTTGGCGTTGAGTAGAAGCAGGACATCTGTGTGTATGTGTGTATTTAAGTTAAATTATTTATAATAACCATACCCAGCTCTCGTGCTGGCCGGGAGCCCCTGTCGTGCAAATGTCTCTCCTGCCCTCTCCGGGGACGGAAAGACGCCCTCGTGAGCCGAGCCTCATCAGAGGGAGGCTTCCTGCGCTTTTTAGAGTTGTGTGTGACTTTTGAAAATTGCGTGTCTGTCCTTTGAAGTTCATGACCCGGAGCGTACCCCAGCACCTGCTGATGTTACTGGCAACAGCTGAGGAAGTGCAGGCACCACTGGGATCATGGCTTATTAACTGGAAGTGTGTTGCCCCTGCCAAGGACCTCTGTCCCCTCCACTGGGGACGATTGTCAGACCGCCTGGGGTCAGGGCAACCGTCTCCAAGACGTGAGGGAGGCGCCGCTGGCTGTCTGCTCCCTCGGCCTCCGGGGTCCCCGCCGCGGGCTGAGCAGCCACCTCTTCGCTCCTGCCTGGGACGAGCCTGTGTGTCTTCTGTCCGTGACGGTGGCCCGGTGTCTTGCCCTCTGGTTGTGTAGTAGAGCCACAGACAGCTGGCTGGTGACGCTTGCTGTAACCGTAACTCCTGGCCGTAGATGTCTTGTTTTTCATGCTGTATTTTCAATAAATGCCTCCGGGGCTCTGCTTCTACCGGCAGGCGTCAGGTACCATGTCTTTTTTGTTTGTTCTTTCACATTCCTTCAGAGGCTTCTGTGCCGGGGGCAGGGGACTCCGGGCTGCAGGTGTGCCCGCGGGCCAGGTGTGGGTGCTGGCGCCGCGGGCATCAGACGGCTCCGGGCCGGCTGCCCTCACGTGCGCTGCCGCGTCCTGTTTTCCTCCGTCTCAATAAACCGCTACGTAAAATGTAGTCCTCTCTCTCCTTCTGCTCCCGTCTCTGACCGGGATTGGGTCGGAAAAGACCAGACAGCCCCCCTCAGTGTCAGACGGGACACGGTACAGCCGCCTGACCCGTCCCAGAGTCCGTGTATCCCAGTGGACGTACAGACGTGGCCGCGGGGCTGAGTGCCTCTCGGAGACGGGGTTTGAGGGCGCAGGGTGGTCTGGCCAGGGCGGGGGGGAGGGGGGGCACTGCCAGAGGAGGTTTCAGCACTTCTGAGCTCTCCTGAAGCCTCTGCTGGCTGACTGATGGCACCACATGTCACAGCAAGAGGGGTCAGGACAAGAACTGTCTCCTCGCTGCCAACGCTCTTAGTGGGGTCGGAGATTGGGAACGGCGCCTGTGCCAGACGGATGCGAGACCGAGCTTTAAGCACTGGGGTGGCAGCCCCGGTGGGAGCGGGATCTGGGGAAAGCGGGGAAGAGTCGGAAAGACCCTGGGAGCCTCTCCTGGGCACAGCTGGCCACCTCTGGACCCCACCGCCCACCTTGGAGCCTCTCCCCTCACTTGCTGGCTCCCGGGGGGCGGGCTGTGGGCCTGCGGTGGGAGCGGTCGCAGGAGGCCCAGCACAGGGTCCTACCGCCTGTTGCAACGGGCACTGGGGTGCCCTGCCTCCGTTGTGTCCTCGGGGAGGTGCGGGCCCTGCAGGGGACAGAGCTTCACACGTGATCAGAGCAACCTGGCCAAAGGTCCCAGGGCATCTTCACTGTGCCTGCAGTGAGTCAGGTGTCCCACCCACCTCCAGCTGATCCCCAGGGCGGTGGCCCCATTCTGCCAAACGGTGTCACAGGCCTATGAATGACAGCACACAACCCTGTTCTCTGTGTAGAGGCCGAACCTTTCTCAGCTGTTCTGGTGCCAGGGAGGTGGGTATCAGGCAGGCTTGGGCGGGACCTGTCAGCACGTGGAGCACGGGCGTGTCCAGCCTGGAGTTGTCCAGCCCCTTCTGGCGATTGACTTGATGAGTTCCTGCCTCGATTTCCCCATGCCCCCTTGGTTCTGACAGCCAGGTGGCCTCCTGATGCTCCTGGAAGGCCTTAAAAAGGTCCTGTGATTCTCTATAGGAGGGCAACAGCAGACCCCACACTTGCCTCGTGGTATGGGGCGCTTAAGGGGGGGCAGGGTGAGAAGTAGCAGGCAAGTCAGTGGAGTGTAGTTCAGCTAACAGCGCCCTGAGCGTGTGGTCGTGATAGGCACGGGGCAGGTCCCTTAGGCCCCCCGGCTCTGGCGCAGGGCCTGAGCCAGCCTGCCCATCCGTCGGCACATTGTCCATGGCCCCCATTGTCCCTTGGCGCTGAGGTAAGGCTGGGCCTCCCCCAGCTCCGTCCAGACGGCGGACTAATGTATTAACTGCCTCCGTTTCCACCCCCCGCCCCCCCCATAATCGGTTGCCTTAATCAGAAGCATGGTTGACATTCTGGCTTTTGGGGCCACCAGGTCCCGTTGTGTGATTTGTCCCATTCTCGAGTTAAAGAGACACTGTCACCTTCCGTATTTGGGGGCAGCCTTTGCCATCGTTGACGGGTCTCCTCTAAGCCGGAGTTAGGCTTGTGTCCCGCAAGAGCCCTTCCCCGGGGAGTCCCGAGCCTGGTTGCCCCCACGCCTCTGCCCGCAAGGGGCTTTAGACGAGCATCCCAGACCACAGAGCAGCAGTGGGACTCCTGGAGTCCGGCGCTGGGGAGCTGGCGGGGGGCGGGGGAGGGGTCCTGAGCTCAGCTGCCCTGGCAGGAGGCTCTGGGCACGGAGCGCACAGTGACGAGGGGGAGCCCAAGGTCCGGCCTTTCTTGAGCGCCTGGTGCGAGGTTGGGCATTTTTGCTTCAAGGTGAAGGGTCGGCATGAGGTTGGCAAGGGCGACAGTGTCACTTTAATCCCGAGACTTGTAGTGGAGCTAGTTTGCTGTGAGGCTGAGGGGGACCCGAGGGGGCATGCAGGGAGGGGTGGGTCACGCTGGCACCTCCCAGCCACCCGCTCCTAATGGCGTGAACGCGGTCGGACTGCTCCTCTGCTTCAACTAACACATGCCTCCCTGGGACCCCGACTCCGGCCCCGCCTGGCACCAGGGGAGAGGGGACGGGACCTGTGTGGAGGCCGCCACCAGGGCCCCCCGGGGCTGACCCTCCTCTTCTCTCCCGTGCCCGACGGGCTCTTACAGGTATTTCCCCTCGAGCCCCGGCCTGGCCGTGCCCTGCCCACGTGCCGCCGGCCCGTCACCATCTCTGTTCATCCCTGCGCCACCCGGCTTCCTGCCGCTCACCAGCCAGCAGCTGTTCCGGTCCCCTCGACGGGCCTCGCCCTCCTCGCTGCCAGGCCGCCTCAGCCGGGCCCTCTCGCTGGGAACCATACCCTCTCTGACTCGGGCAGGTAAGAGGCGCTCCGGCATGGGCAGGCAGGGGGCGGGCGGGAGGGCGGTGAGAGCTCGTGCTGTAGAGACGGGCAGAGCCGGAGTCCAATCCGGGTGCATCCCCTCCAACTGCCTCTAGTCAAGGGTCTTCACCGCTGTGAGGGTGGTCATAGCAGTAGAGCCTGCCTGTGGGTGTTTGTGCCGAACGAGGTGATGCATGTCAAGTACTAAGGGCAGCGGACACGCGGTTGATGTCCCCACACGTTGGGGGCTGCCTCCTAACCACCATTCTCACTGTTGTTGTTGTTGCCGGTGTTTGGAGACCTCGAGGGCTGGAAGGTTTGCCCCCGGCCTTTTATGTCAACCAGAGGGCAGGGGCGTGTTCGGATCAGCCGCCTTTATTGAGCCTGTGCTGCTCGTGGGCTCTGGCGTGCCTGAGACCTGGTCCTTGTCACAAGAGACTTCGTCTCCTCCTTCATCTTTTCTAGCGGGATCTTCCCGGGAAGTCAGTTATAAGTTACATCCAGTTTTTCCTCCTCATCGCCCTTCGCTCTTGGGGAAGCCACCTGGGCGGCCTGGGGTGTGTCCTGGGGCCTGGCTCCCTGGGTCACAGCTTTGGGAATACCCAAATATGCCACCAGGCAGCATCCCACACTCCAAGAATGTAGGCAGGCAGCATCTTGGTTAAACCGGGCTTTGTAAGGGCACCTGGGGGGCTCAGCAGGTTGAGCGCCTGACTTCAGCTCAGGTCATGATCCCACGGTTTGTGGGTTCAAGCACCATGTCGGGCTCTGTGCTGACAGCTCGGAGCCTGGAGCCTGTTTCAGATTCTCTGTCTCCCTCTCTTTGTCCCTTCCCTGCGTGTGCTCTGTCTCTCTTCCTCAGAAATAAACATTCAAAAGAAAAGAAAAAATGAAATGACGGGGGCGCCTGGCTGGCTCAATCAGTAGAGCATGCAACTCTTGATCTCAGGGTCGTGAGTTCAAGCCCTAAGTTGAATGTGGAACCTAAT
>NW_027530007.1:2528654-2577563 GCF_008692635.1 Crocuta crocuta | reverse complement strand
AAACAGTGAATGTCCCACAGGGTGAAAGGCAGGGACTGGGCCTCCGAGAGGCACCTCCCTGCTCCTTCAGTTCCTGTAGAGCAAAGGCAGGGCTGAGAAACCGAAGCACCCACCACCGCCCTTCCCTCTGGAGAAAAGCCCACCAGCTTCCGGTCTGACGGGGACAAAATGAGGGGGCTCAGACTTGCCCATCTGTAGGCTGGGCTCAGTGATAATACACACATCGTGGGGTGGTTGTGAGCCTCTGGTGTGGGCAGCCAAGTGTCCAGAGCCAGCAGCTGCGAGCAGCCAGGCAGGCCCCTGGGAGGGTCTAATATGGACGGCTGTGCCTCAGGGCTGAGGTAGGCATGGTATCAGGGAAGCTTCTAGAACAAGGCCCTCAGCAAACACAGCTGCTGGCATTAGTATGGGGTGAGGATCCCGGTAACAGCAACGCCCGGAGGCTTAGCTCCTCGCAGGCGGTTAAAGGCCATTTTGCTTGTACCCCGAGTTGACAGTAGGGTGGCTTTCCTTTCCCCCTAAGCAGAGCTGTCCTCCTCTGTCCCCGGTGGCTCTCGAGTAGACCGTGGGGAGGGGCCGGCTGAAGCCTGGGGCGTCGGGAGCAGCTCTGCCCTGGGCCCCACCCTCCTGGGAGGACCCTCCGTGCTCCCCAGCCAGGGCGGCTGGGCTGAGGGCCTTCCGTTTCAGGCCCCCGGGGAGGGAGGAGGGTGGCATCCCAGCAGCTGCTGCCGATGACCGAGGTCTCCCTGTAGCCCTGGAAGACCTGAGGCAAGGGGGCTCAGGAGCGGCCCCGCCCCGAGGCGGCAGAGCAGTTCTGTGGGCGCAGGCTGGTCTTGGAATGTCCACTGCCAGGAGGGACCCCAGGGTCTCCACTGCCGGGGGCCTTCAGGCCGAGTTTCTGCAGCTCCTTGGCTCAGGTAACCAGGAGGCGCTGGTGGTCTGGGGCCCGGGCACTGGGCCAGGTTCTAGTTTCCTGTGTCTTTCTCGCCCTACTTGCCCCTGCGCCTCCCTATTGTAGGCCTCATCCCTGCGTCCCTACGGCTCACACCCAGCAAAGATACTGCTCTCCTAGCATCCATAACAGCTTCTGGAAAGGACTCTGTGCCTGGGCCCCGTGGCCACCCTTACCAAGACACACGGGTTGGCCTGGATCTGTGTCCCGGGGCCTAGGGGAGGGAAGGGGCAGCAGTGTGCTGTGACCAAGGGACCCTTAGGGCCCCAAGGGGGTGGAACTGCAGCTGCTCGTGGTGGCACCCGGTGGGTCTTTCCACAGTCCGCTCTCGGCTTAGCAGTGGGGGCGCACAGGATACATGGGGTGTAGTCGCTGCCCGTGGGGTGCACTTGACTGAGGAAGAGCAGTGTGTTCGGTGTTCCCCGAGGGCCCGCGCAGGCCGGTAGGCACAGGTAGTGGAGGGGCAGGACCCCAGAAAGAGCAGGCTGTGGGGGGGTGGGGGCGGGGGCAGGTGTTGGTTTTTTTAATCCCTGAGATGAGAGCAGGCCCGGAGGATCTCCGACAGCAGTTAAGGGAACAGTAGTTAAGGGAGTCGGTTGAGAGCTTGTGTTTTCAAGAAAGCTCGGCCCAAGTGACAAAGGCTGGATCCCAGCAGAGCGGGCGGGGTGGGGGGGGGGNGGTCATCGCCACGGGCCTGACGTGCCCCCTCATCTTTCCTCCAGACTCAGGCTACCTGTTCAGTGGGAGCCGCCCACCGTCTCAGGCGTCTCGATCTGGAGAGGTTCCCGTTCCAGGTGAGGAGGGTGGGGGCACGTGGGCCGGGCTTTCCAGAGCCCCCCGTGTAAACACGAGCTTGGGGTCCCACGGGCTTCTGTGTTCAAGTCTCAGTCCTGTGCCTCCCAGCTCCGCAGCCCTGGGCAAGCCACCAACAGCCCTGTGCCTCAGTTTCCTCTTCTGTGAAACGACCGTGGCGGTTTCTGGGATTAGCTGTCATGCTGTCACCCTTATCAGTGACGACCTGCGGAGGCCACCACCCTCGGGATCCCGCCATCAGCGCTTGGGCTAGCTGACCTTAATTAAGTCGGGAGGTGCCCTCCGGGGGCGGGGGGCCACGACTAAGGCTCTGTGATCCTCTGCCCTCCCTCAGCTCCTGGCAGGCTTCCCTCTGTCCCCCAAGTCTTGGTACAGCCTCGTCTTCCTTCTCGGGTTAACAGAGAAGCACCGGGAGCCAAACAGCCGTAGCAGGGGGGTAGCTGTGCCCAGAGCAAACGCTCACGCCCCGTTCCGTTCTTACCGTAAGTCGTCGCTTCTGTCATCCTCCCGCCCTCAGATTACTTCTCTCTCCTGTCGGGGTGCTGCGCCTCGTCCCCCCTTCCTTCCCCGGCGCCTTCCGTGGCCGGCTCCGTGGCCTCCAGCGCTGGCTCTCTGCGCCACCGCAGGCCCCTCATCAGCCCGGCCCGGCTCAACCTGAAGGGGCAGAAGCTGCTGCTGTTCCCGTCACCCCCCGGGGAGGGCCCCAGCACCCCCAGCAGCTCCGACGAGCACTCGCCCCACAACGGCAGCCTCTTCTCCATCGAGCCGCCCCAGGTGCCACAGCGATCGCCGGCGCAGGACACGAAGCTCACTGTGGGTACGACATCCGCCCCCCGCCCCCGGCTGCCCTCCCAGGAGGCGGGAGAGCCCAGCGGGGCCATGACCGCGTCAGGACAGCCCTGCGGGCGGCCGCACGGGGCCTGTCCTTGCTCTTATCTGAGCGTGTGCAGCTGCTCTCCCAAGCTCCAGCCGCTCCTGGCCTGGCTCCTGGTGACCTTGAACCCTCCAAGACATGGCCCTCCATTAGTTGGTTTTATTTTTTTCTTTGGCAGTTGACCTTGAGGGTCCTTCGTTCCTTGGGATGGATCAAAAACACATCGCACCCTGCTTGGCTGCGTGCATCTTGTCCCATATGTTTTTGTTTTGCTCACACGATGCTGTTGTGTAAAGCACTTCTCAAGTTTTTAAACTAGGGCTTCACCTTTAAATTTTCAAACTTTCACTTGACTGTGTGGATTTCCTGTGTCTCACACACTGTCAGAGGGTCTGGCCACACTGGGTCTGAATTCTGGCCAGACAGGCCACGGCCAGCCTCTGCCACCCTGTGCCCCGCCTCCAGAAGCCTCCCTGTGGCACCGTCCGCCACTGCCTGTTGGCGACGGACTTTGCTGCTGCTGATCTGTAACCGGCTTCCTGCACGGCAGCCACGCGGCCGGGCGAGGAGCATGGACCTGGCGTCCCCTGGCCCCGGGCTAGGGCAGGCGGGCTGGGATGGGCACGGCTGCCCGCATCCGAGGACTGACCCAGGACTGGGGGTGGAGCTGGCCCACGGCTGTCCCTGGGGTGAGCCGTGAGCCCCCTGAGACACCCCTGCTCTCTGCAGACATGAGGTCGATGCCAGAAAGAGGCAGTGCCTGCAGCGGCCGGTCCATCAAGAAAGAGGACGACTCCTCTCAGTCATCCACGTGCGTGGTGGACACCACCACGCAGGGGTGCGTNCACCTCCTGGTCCGTCTGGGACCCTGAGAGAGCAAGCCCTCCAGGGCCCTCAAGAGGACAGTTAGCTCACCCACCCAGGCCTTCTGGGTCCTGCTACGAGCCGGCGCACGGCACGCCCACCCTAGGATCAGGCCCCCCATCCCGCAGGAGGCCGCAGGGAGCTGTTTACGTTGAACAGAATTAGCATTTCGTAACAGTAAAAACCGAGTTCCTCAGCTCTTCCGGCCGCGTTTCAGGTACCCGTTGGCCCATGTGGGCGGTGGCCCGGTGGCGCCTGTGTCGCCAGCATGGGTTCAGGGAGGACGCTGGCTGGACGGACGGTCACGAGGGGAGTCTTTCTGCAAAGGTGGCTCCCCATCTTTGGAGCTGGCTGAAGTGGGTGCCGCCCCCAGAGCGCAGACCTGGGGCGGGAAACCCAGTCTGAGAGCCCGGGCAGGGCACCGCTCCTCTAAAGCGTCTGTTTCCTGTCTGTCCTGGGGGGTCGTGCCCTGAGGCCCCCTCATGGGGTCAAGTACAGCGCATCCAGTACTCGCCTGGTAGCATGGGCTCAGGAAATGAGGTGCCTTCTGGGAGGCAGGACTTGACCTGCCGACCCTGGGTTCTGGGGTCTTTCTGGGCCCCAAGGGGCCACAGCTGCGTTTCTGGTGGGCGGGGCCAGTGGTCCGCTATGCAGGGAACCTTTAACCGGGTCTCCTCTCTCTCTCTCTCTCTCTCTCTCTCTCTCTCTCTCTCTCTCTCAGGTCGTGTTGGGCCCTCCCTGGTCCGGGGCCTCCTGGCTGTGAGCTTGGCCACCAACGTTCTCTTCACTTCGGCCTACCTGTACCAGGTGCTGCGCTGACCCACGGCCCCCGGTGCCCAGAGGGTCTTGGAGACGCCCAGGTGCATGCTGCTTCCACCACTGCCGGCCTCAGGGCCCTTGCGCGGGGCTCCGCCATCCTCTCCAGGGCCTCTGACCTCGCCGGGCCGGGCCCGCCCTCGGGACCCCTGCTCCTCACCTGGCCGACCGCAGGGCTGAGCACGTCCGCGGGGTCACTCTCCTCCCTGCCCGTCTCCTTGGCTGACATCAGTTGTGTTTGGTGCTGACCCTGATCCTGAAGCCAGGGATCCCCTCGGGGCCGCGGGACACGGGGGGGGCCCCCGCCCTGCTGCCCGGCCCGCCCGGCGGGAGTGCCTCTGCTGTAGCCCCGGCGGAGCGGGCTGCCTCCGGACCCCGTGCTGCGGGCTGTGACCGCATCTCGTACTGTATCCCCCTGTCCCTCTGCGGCTGCCTCCGCTTCCCGGGGCGGGGGTGGGGGCGGAGGGATGGTCCCTGTGTCGTCGCTCGCACCCCTGCCCGGGGAAGAGCAGACCCCTTGGGCAGGCCCCCTTGAGGATGGTCACCACCTGCCCGTGTCTCCCTGCGTTCTGTCGGCCCCCTGGCTCTCCTGGGGGGGCAGGCGGGTACTGGGGGCCCAGGGCCCCTCAGAGTTCCAGTGTAAGCGCCCCCTGCGCCCGGCCAGCCTCCCCTTCGCCCGCTTGTGCCCCTATTTTATTACCTCTCGGTACCTCCCTGGGCAGCAGCCCGTTCCACTACCCAGGGCCCACCCTGCCCCGCCGCCGGGCCTGCGCTTCTGGGCCCTTCCCTCACGCACTGCCCATGGGGGCCTTGCTCCAGCCCCCAGCCTGCCCCGCGGGACGGGCCCAGCACAGCCTGCAGGGCTGCGGTGAGAGCCGGTCCCCGCCCTGCCTGGGCCTGGCCCCTCAGCCCCTGAGGCCCTGCGTTCCTCCCTCTCATCCTGCGGCCTCGTTTCCAGGCCCCCCGGGCTGGCTCCCTTCNAAAGGTCTTTATCATTCAGGGATAAAGTTTAATTTTATTTTTCTACACATTTTTGCCAGGTAAGGCGCTCTGCTGGTGAGCAGGACGCCGCCCGTTCTCCCTGCCAGGGAGGTTTCGTTTTTTTAAGCCTTGGGTGCTTTTTTAGTAATTTTTTTTACCATGTGGGGAAGGAGTCGCTCTGACTCTCCCTCGCTCCTCGTCCCCCCACTCCTGTCCGGAGAGCTGTTTCCCGCCCTGCCCCCCACCCCGGGACACGGGGGGTGGGGGGCCGGGGGCCGCACCAGGACCCCGAGTCCAACTGCCAGAGATGGTCCCACCTTGGAGATGGTGCTCCTTGGCCCCCGTTTGTACAGTGGGCACGCGTGTCGGGTTTTTAAATTTTATTTTTTGCCTAACAAAGCCAAACTCCATTCCCGAGTCCCTTCCTCTGTGGCTCCGAGGAAGCCCCAGCAGGCTCTCCTCCCCTCGGCCCCCCTGCCCGGGCCAGGGGGGAGGGGGACGGGGGCTTACTTAACGTTTTGTTTCAAAGGAAAAACACAACCTTATTTTTCTTTACTAAAGCAAAAAAAAAAAAAAAAGATACCAACCTTTGAACTATACCCCTTAGTCTGTCTCTTGTTCTGTTCCCGGGGGCGGCTCAGGCCGGGGGAAGGGTCCTGGTGCAGCTGGAAGTGATTTCAGTCCTCTCGGCGGGGCAGCGTTGAGGGTGGGGTCCGGGGGGCTCCCCGTCCCCAGAGAGCTCGGAGCCGAACAGGAGACCAGCGCGGGAGGGGCGAGCGGAAGCTTGCTGGGCAGGGAACCGAGGGCAGCATGAGCCAGGGCCCCAGCAGGAAAGCCTGTCCCGGCCGGCAGTGCCCGCCCAGCCTGCCCCCGGCGCTGCAGGGCCAAACACCTTGTGTTCTGAGCCCGCTGGGAACGGCCCCCATCCCCCCAGCAGCCGGGCTCGGCATCGGGCCCTGGGGGTGCACAGCCCCTCCAGGTGAGGAGACCCAGCTTCAGGCCCGACCTGGGCAGGTGCAGGGTGGGCCCGGAGAAAGCACTCGAAGGGACCTCGCTGGACAGAGGCAGAGCCAGGAGACCAGGGACCGGGCCCAGGGTTGGAGCTCCTAAGTGTGTCAAATGCACGAGCTCACGTGTACAGGCCGCCCTGTGACTCCGAAGTAATAGGATGATCANCCACGGCACACGCCGCAGAGGTGCAGCCCCGAGGGGAGGGGGAGGGTGGGGGGGGGCTCCCCGGGGGCTCCCCAGCAGGCATTCGGGAGGGGGCCGAGCTGGGCCAGTCACTGCTCCCAGAAGCTGGCCCTCTGGGGTGGCAGGTGGAACTTCAAACAGACCCCGGAGGTCACTGGTGCCGAGGCTCCTTCTGGCCCGAAGCCGTGACCAACCACCTGCAGGGAGTGCGCGTCGCATCCCCTGCGTCCCCTCACCTCACCCCAGGGTCCCCAGCCTGTGCTGTGGCAGAGTCAGTCCCACTGCATTGTTCTTACTGACGTTTTCTGTTGTTTCCTTATAAAAGGGAAACCTGTTTGTTGTAGAGAATCCGGAACTAGCAAGAAAGACCGTGCCCCAGGGCCCCGCAGCTGAAGCGCGGCCCCACTCTTGCCCCCCACGTGTCTACATACATACACTTTTACAAGAACAGGGTCTTTCTGGACCCAACACTTTGTCACTTTATTCCTCTCCTGGCTCCGTCATACACCTACCCCATGCCGTCAAGCGAGCTCTCAGCCGCCCAGAGGCTGCGTCCACGCAGCCTGGTCTATTTCCCGGCCTGCTGAGATGAAGACGCGTCCACTCTCCCCTCTTTCATAACTGGGGCCTCCGGAAATCTCTCCGTACGGACCTGCGGCTTCTGTAGTTCAGGCTTTATGTGTTGTCTGGTTGCTTTCTGGAAAGTACAGAAAATTATGTTGTCGTGGGGTTTGCACTGGTGGGTTTTGGATTTTTTTTTCCCCCTCCAAAAGTCCTAAGCTGACTTTTGCTTTGCAGACCTGCCCCCGGTCACCCGACAGCTTACATGGGGGGATGGGCAGATGATCAGGTTGGAGTTGTGTAATACTTGTGCCGAGAGAACATGGGAGTAGGTGAGAGGTGGGGGGGCAGGCTGCCTGGCACCCTCCCCCCCCCTTTATGTGTTGGGCTGCACTTGAGTTGTAGGTCAGGAAAAGTTCTGATCTTTTAAAAAGTTCCGGAAATCACCCCAGCATCCCCATCCCCCCCTTACCAATAAGTCGTGTGACAAGGGGACCCTTCCGTGCAGCAGGAGCGAAAGGACCTAGTTCATCTGACCCTTCCCAGAGGTGACAAGAGGTGAGAGCCACCCCACCCCCACGGAGGACACAGCTGGGGGTCCAGAGTGGCTCTGCCACTGCGAAGTGTTTTTATGTCGTAGCAACTCAGGACATTTTGCTACTGGGGGTGGGAATGGGGAAAGGCACCGGGGTACAGCCAGCTTGATTTTGAGGCCACCATGGGATTGTGCTCTTTGCCAGCTTTGTGTTTATGCGCCACTCCCCCCCCCCTTCACTAAGTGAGAGCTGGGTCACAGTGACAGAAGAGAGAGACCCAGGATTTCCACAGCATGCTCTTTCCTTCATTCCTCAGTCTCTGGTCAGATTTACGCGATAAGTATTATGGTGCCCGTCACGTGTGCACGGCTGTGCCAGGCACTGGGGCTACAGTGGTGGGCAAAATGGTGATGCCCTTGCTGCAGGGAGCCCACCCAGAGCAGGAGGCCGGCCTGGGCAAGCATACAGTCCACGCATCCGCAGTGGGAGGCCTGTGAAGTAATGGGACGCCGGTGTCTCCAGTGTGAATATTCAGGATACCAGACATGAAGCTTACGGACAAGATGGAGGTCACTGTACGCAGGAGTCAGTGCTTGTGTAAAGGCCCTGGGGCCAGCTTTCAAGGAATTGAAAGGTTAGTATGTCAAGAGCCCAGGAGAGAGGAGAGCAGAAGGTCATCTGTGAAAGACTGTTGGGCATTTAGATTTCATCCTAAGAACAAAGGGAAAGCCAGTGCCGCATTCAAGCACGGTAGTCACGGGAGCAAATGCGCATTTTCAAAGGGTCGCTCAGCAGAATATGAAGACTGGGTTGGAAGAGCACAAGAATGGAATGATGGGGGCGCCTGGGTGGCTCAGTCGGGGAAGCGTCCGAGTCCGGCTCAGGTCATGATCTCATGATTTGTGGGTTCAAGCCCCGCGTCGGGTTCTCTACTGTCAGCTTAAAGTCTGCTTCGGATGGCCCCCTCCTGATGTAGGGAAACCGGGAGGGGCACAGGGGAGAGCATGGGTTTGAAAATTCAGCTTTGAGCACTTGCATTGGATGCTTTGGAGATAACCGAGGGACACCTGTCCCTGCTGCGCCCTGGAGCCCCCCCGCCCCCAACTGCAAGCCTCAGGCACCGCTCAAAGGCCACCTGCTTTGAGAGGCCGCTGCGGCCTGGATTCCCGCCATTCTCCTCAGTGTCCCGCTGCTTCCATTCAGTTACAGGTGGCGGCCGCGTCCCCTTCAGAAGGGTGACTTCCTTGAGACCAGAGACCTTGGCTCATAGCGGAGGCTCTCTAAATATTGTTGAATGAATGAATGAATGAATGAACAAACGAATAAGAATGAATGAATGAAACGTCCACCAGGAAGCTGGCACGCAGGTGTTTCCAGGTCTCACTCTGAGGAGAGGGGACAGGAGACGCGTCGGCCTCCCTGAAGCCGGGGGAGACTCCCTGATGCTCCCTGCAGCTGAGGCTTGACATCACCGGCTTTGGTGCGACCCTCATGGAACCGGACGACAGAACGAGAGCAGACACGGAGGGGGGTGAGCTGGGGGCTGAACCGAGACCANCAGCTGGGGGGGGGCACATTCCATCTCGGGGGGGGCATATTCCATCTCGGGGGGGCACATTCCTGTCCCCCCGAGGTTTGCAGTGCTGGGGTTGGGGGGCCAGGAGGAGACAGGATGAAAGGCACAGTCACCAATAATGAACTGCTGTCAAAAGAAAATATCACGTAGGACAGCAGAGGCCAGGAAGGAGCCAAAGCCCCTTCCCACCCCGAAAACCCACAACCCCAGGCGGGCGGGGAGGGCTGTTTGAGGTGGGGGCTGGACTGAGGGTGGCAGAGGGCTGGTCTGAGGGAGGGGTCCTGAGGATCTGTATCATTTTAGGTTGCAAAGGGCTGCATGACACAAGTTTTGACCCTTCTCCCCGAGTGGCACCTGGGTGCTATAGGGTCCCCAGGCCATGAGGCCGGGTGCGCGTGTAGCAGGGTGGAAGCCCACCTCCAATCTCACACTGGAAGTCACTGGGGAACGGGTCTGACCTTGGCAGTTTTGACTTCCTGGGTTCATTCAGAGGTGAGGCTCCTGTACTGGGGGGATCCGACAGTCAGGGAGGGGGGAATCTCTCAGGAGGAGGAGGAGAGCACAGGCATTTGGAAATGTCCTGACTGGTCTGGCCACTGAACTGCTGTGACCCTAACAAAGATAAGGGAGACAGGCTGGACCTGGGGCTGCGGGGAGGGACCTCACCGGGCAGTGGCGTTGCCGGCCAGCAGGGAGGCCATCACTGAGAGGAGTGCAGGGGCGGACAGACGGCCTCCCTTCAAGGCCCCAAGGTCACCCCAGGAATGGCCCTCCAACCTCAGAGGGAGCCTGCAGGCTGTGGGCGGACAGAACCAGGGTTGAAGCCTCTGGGGTATCTGTCCTGACCCCCTACATCCACAGAAGAACCTGATGTTAATTAACAAAGCTTAGGAGCTGATGGGGACCAGGCTTCCCACTGGGTCGGCACAAGCCCTGGGGGTTGGAAGGAAACCTCAGAGAACTGAGTTGTTCTCCAGAAAAAAGCAGGTAAGAAGTTGCCCAGAAAAAGCATATAGGACGTCTAAGTCCCCCTGGGACAGAAGAGGTGACACCTCTATTGTAAGCTGTTGGGGTTCACAGGCAGCAATTCTGGGTGTGACTCCTGGGGCTTTCTCTGTCCCCACTCAGTGCAGTAAGTCTCCCAATGCAGGGCTAGGGGTGCAGGTGAGACTCTCGTGTGGATTCTGAAGACGGAAAGCGTTTTCAGGGGGTGATTTTTTAAAAATTTTGTTTATGTCTTCATTTTATTTTGAGAGACAGAGACAGAGAGCGAGCAGGGGAGGGCAGAGAGAGAGGGAGTCACAGAATCTGAAGCAGGCTCCAGGCTCTGAGCTGTCAGCACAGAGTCGGGTGCGGGGCTTGAACCCACAAACTTTGAGATCATGACCTGAGCCGAAGTCGGAAGCTTAACCGATTGAGCTACCCAGGTGCCCCAGTGGTGATCTTTTTTTAACTTTATGTATTTCTCTTGAGAGAGACTGAGACAGCACAAGCGGAAGAGCAGAGAAAGAGAGAGGGAGAGAGAGAATCCCAAGCAGCCTCCAAGCTGTCAGCGCAGAGCCCGACGCTGGGCTCGAACCCACGAACCATGAGATCATGACCTGGCCGAAGTCAGACGCCGAACCGACTGAGCCACCCAGGCGCCCCTGACTCTTACTTTTAATACTAGTAGAGGGGCACCTGGGTGGCTCAGTCAGTTGGTTAAGCATTGGACTCTTGATTTTGGCTCTCACAGTTTTATGGGATTGAGCCCCATGTGAGGATTGGCCCCAGTGGTGTGGAGCCTGCTTGGGATTCTCTCTCTCCCTCTCTCTCTGCCCCTCCGTTCACTTGCATGCCCTCTCTCTCTCTCTCTGTCTCTCACAATAAATAAATATTAAAAAAAGAAGAAATTTAGGGGCACCTGGTGGCTCAGTGGGTTGAGCATCCAACTTCAGCTCAGATCTCACGGTTTGTTCGAGCCCCACATCAGGCTCGCTGCTGTCAGTGTAGAGCCTGCTTCTGATCCTCTGCTCACCTCTCTCTCTTTCCCTCCCGCTCACACTCTCACTCTCAAAAATAAATTAAAACTTAAAAAAAATTGAATAGTAGTGGAAATCTCCAGATTAATCCACCCAAACACTACACATTAGCATGAATCCACATTGCAGGGCCCCAGGGCCTTCCCAGCGAGGAGACGCAGGGTTTCCCCTTCTCGCGGCAGATCTGCCCCAGGAAGGAAAATGGAGTTAAGCACGTGGTTTTCTGAGGTCAATTTTATGGCAAAGCCTAGTACAGAGCGGCCGTCACTGTATTTTATGGCCGGGGCATTTCATGACCTTGAGTCCTCCCCACAGCTGCCGAGAGGTTTGCTGAGCTGGGATTTCGTCTAAAGATTTAGTTTTCTTTTTGCCGAGACACCGACAATTTGTCGTGAACTTGCAGCTTCCACACTCACTGTGGTCGGGCTTGAGGAACAGGCTTCTCTATTTTGACTTTATAAATAGTAAAGACGGGAAGCTGAATTAATATTTCATTTTTATTTGGCCCCTTTGCTCAAACCTGCCAAGTTACCAACTGCATTCGCTGATGACTTACAAAAGGGCTGATACAAACGTCCCCAGGTGACCCCTTGGCACCATCAAGCAGTCCAGAAAAAGACCAAATTAGCGGGTCCCCTGTTCTGCCTTTATGCTGAGTAAACAGCAGGCTCAAGTTCCATTTATTTATTTATTTATTTATTTATTTATTTATTTATTTTTACTTATTTGAGAGAGCAGAAGAGGGGTAGAGGGAGGGGGAGAAAGAGAGAGAGAGAGAGAAAGAGAGAGAGGGAAAGCAGGCTCCACACTCAGCGCAGAGCCCGACGCAGGGCTCGATCCCACGACCCCAGAATCATGACCCAACCGAAATCAAGAGTCGGACTTTCAACCCACTGAACCACCCAAATGCAACAGGCTTACGTTGCTTCTAAACACACTTTGTTAAACTTGTATTTCTCCCCACAAAATCACTAGAATACATCCAACTGGTATGGAGCTCCGAAATCTCATCCTTTGTGAAAACAAAAGCTTAGCGTGGAGCTTTGCCGATAGTGGTGTGGGTTCGTGCACTGCAGCAGAGGAATCGCGGTAACAGTGCGAGATGGTGGCGATCAGGGAGACCCGAGGTGTGTTGGCTCCTACATCTAAAACTATTTCAAAATAAAAAGGCTATTTTTAAAAGGAACAGTAGGGGCGCCTGGGTGGCTCAGTCAGTTGAATGTCATGATCTCACGGTTCGTGAGTTCGATCCCGGTAACTGAGCTCGCTGCTGTCAGCGCCAAGCCCGCTTCGGATCCTCTGTCCCCCTCTCTCTGCCCCTCCCCTTCCTGTGCTCTCTCAAAATAAGTAAAACATTTAAAAACAAACAACAACAACAAAACAAGCCCCCACCAGAGCTGTGGCCTGAGCTCAGATCCCTGCCTCCCCCCTGCCCCGTCAACCCCTGAGAGTGGACCACTCTCTCCCTGCTTCACCCCTGGACAGCCACCAGCTCATGATCTTGCGGTTCATGAGTCTGAGCCCTGCATCAGGCTCTGCACTGTCAGATTCTCTCTCTCTCTCTCCTATCTCTGCCCATCCCTCTCTTTCTTTCTCTCAAACTAAATAAATAAACTTGAAAAAAGCCAAATATTTAAAAAATTAAATTGAATTAAAATTAAAAGAAAAAACAGATCAGTAGTTACATGAAACTGGTAAAAGGCCCACGGAATCTTTTCAGGAATGATGGGAATGTCCTTTATCCTGATAGAAGCAGTGTTTCAAGGTTGAATACATTTGTCGAAACTCAGCCAACAGGGACACTCTACACACATGCAGATTACAGTACATAACCTATGACTCCAAAAGGTTTATTTTCATATTATTTTTTATTTCAGAGAGAGAGCGAGTAGGAGAGGGCAGAGATAGGAGAGAGAGAATTCCAAGCGGGCTCTGTGCTCAGCCGTGGGGCTGGATCCCTCGACCCTGGGATCATGACCTGAGCAGAAATCAAGCATCAGAGGCTCAATTGACTGTGCCACCCAGGCATCCCCCCAAAAGGTTTATTTTTAAGTGGTTTTTAAAAACTCTTTCATTGTCCCAGCTGGGGGGGCGGGCAGCCTAATTAAAGGGACATGGTGGCATCCAGAATAATGAACGTCTACACCCTAATTCCTGGAGGCTGTTGGAGTCGGAGAGGCTGGGAGGTGCTTTTCCACTGGCTTTGAGGTTGCAAGAAGGGCCACAGGCCACGGAATGTGGGCACTGCAAGACGCTGGAACAGAGCAGGCAGCAGATCTTCCCTGGGGCCTCCAGAAGCACACAGCCCTGACTCCTTGCTTTCAGCCCTGGGGGTGGAGCGGGGGGACCCGCGTGGCCCATCTAAGCTGCGGAAGTGTAACGTGAGGGAGGCGTCTTGTTGTAAGCCACTAACTTTGTGGCTACTGTTACCGCAGCCACAGGGCCCTAACGCAGAGACTCTCCTGGCGTCTGTCTGGATTCGCTCCCTGCGCTTCGGCTGGTTTTCCTTGTCACCAGCCGCGGAGGGGAAATTCAGAGCGCCTGTGACCTTGTCACGCCCCACGTGGCTGCAGCTAGCCCACAGCCACCCCCCCGAGGGTCCTGAAGCCTCCCAGTACCTGCCATGACACAACTCACACGGGACCCTCCACGCTCCTCCGTTTTTATTTTAATTTATTTTTAAGAGAGAGAAAGAGCGCAAGCAGGGGAGGGGCAGAGAGAGAGGAAGACAGAATCCGAAGCAGGAGTCGGGGCTCGAACTCCCGTGAGATCAGGCCCTGAGCCGAAGTCAGACGCTNGCATCCTCGGTCTGGCTGTTGCAGGTGAAGTGTTTCTCCCGGCACGGCCGTCTCATGTTCCTGAGGACTTCACATTCCCATTCGCTGGGGCTCAGCTCAGACTGCGAGCTGCGGGCCCACGGTGTGGAAACACCCCCTTCTCCGGAAATGGGTCCAGGTGCAGCCTGGGAGGGCCGCTGTGGGTTGGTCACGTTAAGAGCCTGGAAGCAAGCTGCATCGACCGGAGACTGATTAAATGAATGTGGCACATCTGAAGGTTGGCTCGTCCTCTACCGTCTCCTTATCAGGAAGAAGGTCGAGGTTCGGGGCGCAAACTCCAGACCGAATTTCCTGACTTCAAATCTGTCCGTCACTTCTCGGACAAGCTGCTCCTCTCTGTGCCTCAGTTCCCTCAACTGTGTGATGGGGATAATGATAGTTTCTCCTACAGCCCCCAAGGCCTACCCCACAGCACTGAAACTGATACAGGTGTGTAAAGTGCGCGGTACATAGTGTTATTGGCGGTCTTCAGAAATAAAAAAGCAAATGCCCATTTGCAGAATAGGAGGTTGGTTTTTCATACATATTTAAAGGCCTGCACATATTTATGAGTGTATCCAAGATGCAAACCAAAGGGCGGGGCCAGGTTCAGGGGCGTGGGACCCATGCAGCCACACAGCCCCTGGGCTCAGACAGGCCCCACGGGCCACTTAATGCTCTGCCTGCACCACCTTGAAATTCTTAATACTTTTTTAAAAAGTTTATTTCTTTTGAGAGCAGCGGGGAGGCGCAGGGAGAGAGAGAAAGAGAGAGAATCCCAAGGAAGCTCTGTGCTGACGCGGGGCTCAAACCCTCGAACCGTGAGATCATGACTTGAACCAAAATCAAGAGTCTGACACTTAACCAATCCACCCAGGTGCCCCGATTCTTAATAATTTTTGAACCTGGGACCCCACGTTTTCATTTTGCACCAGGCCCCACAGTAACGTAGGGGGTCCTGATGGGAAGGAACTCCTTCCTGACTGGTTCTCCAGCTAACCCTGGGGAAGAGCGGGGACAGGAAGACTCTCTTGTAGCCTTCTGTCCAGTTACACGTTTACAAGCCCTGGGTAACTTACAGATGCGTATCCAGAACGTGAGAGGAGATGTTACAGAGAATCCAGGCACCCGGCGGGACGAATGTGGGCTTGGAATGGACACAAGTGGATGGAATTCTGCCTCCCGCAGTGAGTTACTGGTCCACTCACCTTAGATAAATGAATGACTCTGCTAAGACTCTTTCCTCCTGGAAAAACAAAGAAACAAATTGGGCATCGTGCCCTGCCTCTTAGGGCGGCCGTAATGGAATGAGTCCGTGGTGTAAAGGTGCTTTTGTCAGTAACCGGGCTGCTCGTTACTGGGTGAGCATGGCTGGGGACAGGAGGCGCAGAGGTGCCCTGGGGGACCCACTAACGATTAGAGAGAAGAGGCCGGGGTCAGAAGTCTCGACGGAAACACTCTAGGAGACAAGGTGGGAGAATCCAACTCAGACCCGCTTCAGCCAGAGAAGGCCCTGGGCAGGGGGAGTGACGATCCAGGTCGGTTGTGCTGGGATCAGAACCTGATCAGCCTGATCAGAACCTGATCGGGACCTGGCAGCAACACTTGTCTCTGTGCTTCTCTGCCCCCAGATCGGGGTGTGTGGGGGGGAGGGGGGGTGGGCTCAGGCTCCCCGCCTCTCTCAGCCCAGACCCCTGGTGCTAGGGGACAGGTAACTGGGCTGGCCGCTCCCCCAGTGAGGGCAGGTGGGCAGGGACAGCAGCCCAAGGGGACAGCGAGAGAAGACGGAGGGGACAGCGCAGGTGCACACCCCCTCGGACCAAAGCCCAAAGTGCGGAGAAGAGCAGTCCCAGCGTTGGCTCTCACTTTAGCTGCATGACCACAAAACCCCGAGGGGCCTTCTGCAGCCGAAGCCTCACTCCTGGGGGGGCTGGGGGCCCCCTGGGGGCACTTTCCACGCACCCTCACTCCCCGCCCCTGTTCTCAACAGCTCCTCCCCTCTCCTCTGTCAGCCAACCAGCTTGCTTCCTACTTCGCAGAACAAAGCCACAAAACCCAGGGGAGAAGTCCACCCCAGCGATGGAGCCCCCAGCCTGTGGACAGCTGCCCCTGCCCCCCTTGCCTGTCGCTGGACTGTCCAGACACCCCTCCGGGGCTGGCCTCTCCACAGGGCGCCCTCGCCGGCTCCCTGCTACTCGGTGGCCCGTCCAGCAGGAGCGCCCCCTGCAGGCGCTGCTTCCCCTTCCCTCCCGTATTCCCAGCAGGCCGCTCCCTTCCTGTCCGGAGACACCTTTCTTCAGGGTGTATGGGGTTCATTGAGCTACTCTTTCTTGTTGGAGGGTTTGAATGTTTTTTAAATATCCCGTTGAGGGGCCGCCCTCTCTGCCTGCTCCCCTTCTGTGCCTTCCCTTTCCCTCCTTTACAATTCAGTCCAAATCGGGGCCCCTGGGTGGCTTAGTCGGTTANGAGGCAACTGTCCAGGGTGGCAGGGTGGGGTGTCCAACCCACAGCCTGGTGAGGGGGGAATCCAGGCGGGCGGCCTGGTGGGAGGTATCGGAGCCCGAGGGAGGAACGAGAAAGAGGGGGAATCCTTGCATGGGGTCGGTAGCCCAGAGAGTGAGGAATGCAACGTGTGCGGTGAGGGCAGCAGCTGCCTGATGGGGGGGCGAGTGCAGCCCAGGCCGGGTGAGGAGGGCACCTCCCCTGCTTGGTTCCCCAGAGCACCAACCGCCATGGGAGGTCTTGCAGACGCATTTGTTTGCTTGTTTATTTCTGAATCGGCCCCGGCCCCGCCCCCCACCTGAATGTCCCGCAGGCGGAGACGTTGGTCACCGCAGTATCCTCAGGGCACAGGAAGCGTGTCTGGTGACATGTGGCATCGCGAGTCGAATGGATGAGTGGAACGTAGGGCCGCGTCCCTTGGCGGTGGCACAGACCGCGAGGCTTGGGGACACCTGGACAGGGGAAGCGGAGGGCAGGGAGAAGCGAACCGTGACGCGGGTTTCTGCTTGGACCAAGGGCGTCAAGAAGGACCCCTTTCACCGAGGCAGGAAGGAAGTGAGGGACGGGGCTAGGCTGGGCAGGAAGCTGGGCTGGGGTCAGGTTCCGGTGAGGGGACTGCCTGCTGGTGCCCGGGTGGAGATGCCACAGGGCTGGGAGCGAAACCGCTGGGGGGCTCCCGCTCCCCGCACAGGAGCTGCGAGGAGCCGGCAGAGTCCGAAGGTAGAGGCTGGGGCCGAGCTGCCCAGCAGCAGGCTCAGCCAGAAAGCGGCGCTGGGATAATCTGCCTCTTGCGCGAAGGAATTAGGAAAGGAATAGGAAGGTTTGGGGGAACATACAATAAATTCCCAGCAAAATGAGCTTGCTGCTTCAATACCTGCCCCCAAGCCACGAGCAGCCCAAGCGCAGCAACGCCAGGGTGCAGGCGCGCGCCCCACGCCCCGGAGGAAGCTGGGCGGGAAGGAGAGGGAATCCGGGGGCGCAGCGGCTCCTTAGCTGGGCCAAGTCCAAGCGCACCTTAGCCAAACGCGCCGCCGGGAGCTCGTGCTGGACGCGGCTAAGCGCGGCGGGACAGCGGTGGCGTTGACCGCCTGTCGCCACCAGGTGGCGCCCGTGCTTCCCTGGAGCGCATCCGGGAGGCCCCGAGGTTGGCGCCCCGCGGGAGGTGGGCGGGCCGGCCGGGAGGCCCCGCCCCGGACTCCACCTCTGTCTCTTGGTCAGGCGCAGCCTCGCCTCCCACCCTGCGCTCCTTTGGGGGTGGGGGCAGCCCAGGGGTGTGTGTGTGTGTCTCTGTGTGTGTGTGTCTGTGTGTGTGTGTCTGCCTGTGTGTGTGTCTGCCTGTGTGTGTGTGTCTGTGTGTGTGTCTGTGTGTGTGTCTGTGTGTGTGTGTCCCCGTCCATCCAAAGCAGGCCTCTCGACCAGAGGAGACTGGCGGCACAAGCCCCCAGCAGACGTAACTTCCCATCCCTGCTCAGCCACTTACTACTGCCTAAGCTAGGCATGGGGCTTCACGTCTGCCTCAGTTTCCTCACTGCAAAATAGCAGGTAATCCTGACTTCACAGGGGTGTTGTAGAGATTAAATTACATGGTGATGGGGGCTCCTGGGTGGCTCAGTAAGTTAAGTGTCTGACTTCGGCTCAGGTCATGATCTCAGTTAGTGGGTTCAAGCCCCGCGTCCGGCTCTGTGCTGACAGCTCAGAGCCTGGAGCCTGTTTTGGATTCTGTGTGTCCCTCTCTCTCTGACCCTCTCCTGCTCATGCTCTCTCTCTCTCTCTCAGAAATAAATAAAAAACATTAAAAAAAATCTTTAAATAAATAAATTACATGCTGATGGTGATACACATATATTGAAATGTTTTGAAGCTTTATCTTGAGAGAGAGAGAGCAGGGGAGGGGCACAGAGGGGGACCGTAGGGAGAGAATCCCGAGGAGTCTCCACACTGCCAGCACGGAGCAGCGCGATGCGGGACTCGAACCCACCAACTGTGCGACCATGACCTGAGTGAAACCAAGAATCAGATGCTTAATGGACTGAGCCACCCAGGTGCCTCGTATTGAGCTCTAAGGATCAGGCATTGTTCTAACCACTTTACATATAACACCTCACTTTATTTATTTTTTAATTTATTTTTAGTAGGCTCCACACCCAGTGTGGGGCTTGAACTCACAACCCTGAGATCAAGAGTCACAGGCTCCAGCCAGGCGCCCCTATAACACCTCATTTTAATAGTTCCCTTCTATATGGAGTGGCTTTCAACTAGAGGCTGGGTCTCCTCTGCAAGGGAAAGGAGGCATCCCTCTAGCCCCAGGGTGCTGCTCACTGATGAGGGGGGACTGGTACCCAAAGACGGCAGAAAGAGGCGGGTACGTTTTGGATGCTGAAGGCCGGAGGGCCTCTCTTGTTTCCGGTCTGCAACCCAGCAGCTCGGCCTATGGGGAGCAGAGGCAGTGGGGGGGTGCAGAGCCCACCCATCTCTCAGAGAGCAGCAGAAGTACCAGTGAGGCAGACAGCGCCTCCAGCCCCGTCCATACCCGGCTTCTGCTGTGGTCTGACAGCCCCCAGAGCTTCTGGGAAAGGGACCCCTGTCATGGCGGATGAGCGAAGGCCAAGGCACGACATTGTGGTTTCAACCTCAGAGACGGGGGCGGGGCGGGGGGGCAACGGTCCCTTCTGTAGGAGGTGGCCAGGGTCGGCGGCCCCAGCAGCGCTGTGGAATGATGGAGGTACCCAGGGTGAACTAGACATCGTGTCCTGGGGCCGGGAGAGCTAGGATCCAAGTGAGAGCCCCAGTGAGACAGCCTTTGGGGCCGTCCCTCCCCACTCCACCACCTCACTCCTGCCTGGGTACCTCTTCTCCTTGCTCCCTCATTCCGACGATGCCTGCTGGGCAGGAAGCCAGAGGGTCGGGGCTACCCTGAGTCCCAGGCGTAGAAGGAAAGGGGGTTCTGAATTCACCTGGAGTTCTGAGTCCTTGGGGCTGTCAGCCAGCTGAGGTGATCAGTGCTCGATTGAGTCCTGGCGGTTGGTGCCCCACCCCGCGACTATCAGTTGGCTGACTTCCCCTCCCTGGCACCCACCCCCCCACCCCCGTCTCTAACGAAGGACCCGGGGCCCTTGGACCTTCCAGCTCACACGCTGCAGGAAACAGAATCTCAAGGGATGAGCCGTCAGCAGCCTTTCCTTACCACCCGTTTAGACGTGCTCGGATGGAGCAGCCAGACGCAGTGCTCCCCCTCTGCCCTCCCCCCACCCCCCGGCCCGCCCCCAGGCCCAGAACAAAAACACACCACAAATAGAAATCAAAGTCTGAGAAAGAATCAAGGAGCCATGACCCGGCCGTGGGAAAGGCTGTGTGGCCTTGGCCGAGTCGCTTAACTTCTCTGAGTCTGTTTGCCCATCTGTAAACTGGGGTGGTTGTACTAACCTTGAGGAGCTGCTGTGGACAGGTGAGAGGAGACGTAACGTGCAGGACACAGATGTAGGGCTTGGTCTAAAGGCAAAGCCCCTAAAAACACAGCCGGAGGGTCTGTGCCGGACTCTCCCATCAGCACCCCTGCCGCTCGCCCCCGCAGCTCGGGCCGGGGCTGCCCCCTCGCCGCTTTCCTGTAAGGCTGCGGCTGGAGGGGCTGCCACACTCGCTTCTGCAGTCTTGCTCTCAGGCTCCACTTCCTGTTTTTCTCCCCAACGAATTTTGCACCATTGCCCTTTCATCAGAGCGAGCCAGTGGGGGGTGGAGAGGTGAAGGTGAAGGCGGAGGCCCGCCTGGGAAGGAAGCCCGGGGTCGGCGGACCCCCGGGGGCATCAGGAAGCGGGGAGAGCAGTGTGCTTCGTGCGCTGCGCCGTCCAGCTGCCGGGCTCTGGGCTCTGTGGTCTCCAGCTCCGAGCAGAGGCAGCAGCAGCAGTTGGGAGGCCGGTGGGGGGAGGCGGGGGGCAGCTGCCTGATGGGAGGAGCAGAGGAGCCCTCCTTCCCATCCTCAGTCTGGAAGCAGCGTTTTTTCCTAGATGTGGGGGCAGGGCCTAGGGATGGACCCATCTCCGGTGATGTGAGGGGAGGAGGGGCCGCTCTGGGAGGTGAGTCTGGACTCCCCAAGGCTGTCAAACCTCTGAGCGCCTCTGGCTCCCAGGTCCCCGGGTGTTGGGCGCCTGCTGGAAGGAAATGAAGGAGCTGTTCCCACGCTGGCAGGGCCAGGACCTTTGTCCTTCCTCTCCCTTGGCTGCAGACCCCTGACCCTTCTGCTGGGCAAAGCCTGTCCAGCCGTGCCTGGGTCATCCATCCATCCATTCATCCTCCACTTCCCCAAACTCACTTGCAACACCGAGCTCCCGCCAGGATCCCAGCCCCATCCATGCGGACGCCCTGCTGGGAGGAGCAGCCAGGGACCCAGGCAGTCGGAGCTGAGCAGGCAGTGGGGGGTGGGACAGCCTGGAACGAAGACCCTTCGTGGGGCGCCTGGGTGGCTCAGCCGGTTAAGCCTCCGACTTCAGCTCAGGTCATGATCTCGCGGTTTGTGGGTTCGAGCCCCGCGTCAGGTCCTGTGCTGACAGCTCAGAGCCTGGAGCCTGTTTCGGACTCTATGTCTCCCTCCCTCCCTGCTCCTCCCCCACTCATCCTCTGTCTCTCTCTGTCTCAAAAATAAATAAGCTATAAAAAAAAAATCAAAGACCCTTCGAGACAAGGGGGCCCAGTGGGTGATATCTGTGCCGACCGGCCAGGTAAATAAAGAGGTGGAGGGGGCGAAAGGAAGACTTGGGAAGGGCACTCCAGGCAGAGGGGACGGCATGAGCAAAGGCCCAGAGTCAGGGAGCCTGGGGTGGTCTGGAGCCACAGGTCGAAGCCCTGGGTGCAGCATGAAGGGGGGGAGGGGAGGAGATAACCCCACGGGCTGGTCCACTTGGCTCTCTTGATTATTAGATCTCTTGAGTTGGTTCTTCAACCTCAGCTGAGCCCAGACCCCAGTGTAGGTCGCCGTCCCAGCAAGTGAGTGGCTCCAAGGATCAGAAATCAGTGGCTGAAGGAAAGGGGACTTTGTAGCAAAGGCATAGGGTGTCCTCATGGAGCCGAGATGCACCGCCTGGCTGCGGGGCTTGGGAACACCGAGCTCTCGGACCCTTTCTCAGCACTGCTTGCCCACCGGCATCACACCTGCCACACTGATGTGGCCTGGATCCCTTCCCCCAAAGGGAACCATGTCCAGGTCCCAAACCCCGGGAAGCAGGACTCGGTTATGGCCAGTGGTCAAGTTCTCNACGAACCGCAAGATCATGACCTAAGCGAAAGTCGGACGCTTAACCGACTAAGCCACCCAGTGGTCAAGTTTATATGCTGCTTTTCTGTCATGACGACTTGAGGAAGGGCTGCCAGGGGAGGGGATCAGATGGACAGCTGGTAGTGTCTGCTCTGCATCCCCCCCCCCACACACACACACAACACACACACACACGTACTTAATTCCTTCCGCTTTCCCCAGATAGCTGCACTCCGGTTGCTCTTGCTGAATTGTTATACCACAAAGTCTGCCACGAATATCTCGTCCCCCTGCCAAAGGGGAGGCAATCCAAGTCAGGTCAGGCTACTGCATCCAGGACTCCTTTCTCAGAGCTGCCATCTCCAGCTGCCCCTCAGTCCTGTCTATTTCTATTGAATCTCATCTAAGGTGGCTCCTTTTTCCCCTTCAATCTATAGGCTAAGCGGTCAGTTTAACCTCTCCTTCCACGCTTGATCTGTAGAGCAGAAAAGGGAAGCAAGATACAGAGCACGCACCATGGTCCTCTAGCCGGGAAGAGGGAATTAAACCTTGAGAACAAGATATTGCATGGGGTTTGCTTTACTGGTTACCTTCCTTGGCTTCTTCGTTGGCAAACATGCCCACCCCTGGTTCTGCCCACCGGGAAAGGATCCCTTCTCTAGGGTCTTTCACTGCCCTTGAGGGATTCTTGAGAAACCTTTCTTTAGGAGGGGACACAGCTTCCCTGGGCGCTGTTTCACCTTGGTGCTGGGACTGAGCTGAGGAATTACCCAGAGGGTAAGTCGTCACAAGCCCCTGTTTGCCAGGTTTTAGGGTTTCCTAGAGTTTCCATTCCCACAGAAGCTTAATTAGTTGGCTGTCAGTTTTATTTTGGGTCATGTCATTGACCAATAATAACCACTGCCATGAAATCCTGTCCGGTAGAATATTCAGTTATAGACTTGGCTGGGGTTTCTCAACAGCAAGCATGGCGGCTGGCTTCTTCTTGCAGCCTAAAGGTAAGGAGGAAATCATCATCTAACTTGGGTGGAAAGCAGGGTTTTTATCTAATTTCTCTCTCTTTTAAAATTTTTTTAACATTTATTGATTTTTGAGAGACAGAGAGACACAGAGCATGAGCAGGGAAAGGGCAGAGAGAGAGAAAGAGAGAGAGAGAGAGAGAGAGACACGGAATCCGAAGCAGACTTCAGGCTCTGAGCTGCCAACACAGAGCCCAACGCAGGGCTCAAATCCACGAACCACGAGATCATGACCTGAGCCGAAGTTGGTCAACGGACTGAGCCACCCAGGTGCCCCTCATTTCTCTTGAAATGCTACCCCAACCTGCTTTCATGCCACTTGACAATGAGGGGCTATAGGACCAGAGGTTAAAGGTTATTCACTCCTGGGCTCTTCCCAAATATCCCTGTTCCACTTGCCAAGTTCACAGACTTTTGTGTCCCGTGCAGTAACCTTAGTGTCAGACACAGGGTGTGGCAGAGAATGTATCTGATGCTTGGTTGTCATGAGCTATAGAGAAAAGGACTTCCCCCAACATAGTGAAATATTTGCCCTGCTTTTCCCCAGTCTTGAGCAGAACTGAACCAAAGCTCAGTTGTCCCGCCTTCTGAAGGCTGCTAGAAGTAACTCACATTCTAATATGCTGGACAAGGTTCCTAAAGTGTCCCCCTTGGTTGGCACGTTCGGAGTCCTGTGAGATCACTGAAAATAGATAACGGATCTGTTACCACCAGCAAGAGTGGCTGATCTTCCATCCAGGGAGCGGGAATCCCCATCACCCTTCTCTCTGCCTCAAGTCACCTAGTTTCAATACCATCTTTAAAAAGCTGTTTCTTGGGGCGCCTGGGGGGCTCAGTCAATTAAGCGTCCAACTTCAGCTCAGGTCACGGTCTCACAGTTCATGGGTTCGAGTCAGGCTCTGTGCTGACGGCTCAGAGCCTAGAGCCTGATTCAGATTCTGTGTTTCCCTTTCTCTCTTTCTGCCCCTCCCCGATTCGTGCTCTGTCTCTCTCTCAAAGATAAATAAACATTTAAAACAATAAAAAGCAGTTGGGGCGCCTGGGTAGGTCAGTTGGATAAGCATCTGACTTTGGCTCAGGTCATGATCTTGCGGTTTGTGAGTTTGAGCCCCGTGTTGGGCTCTGTGCTGACAGCTAGTTCAGAGCCTGGAGCCTGTTTCCAGTTCTGTCTGTCTCTCTCTCTCTCTCTCTTTCTCTCTCTCTGTTCTTCCCCTGCTCATGCTCTGTCCCTCAATAATAAATAAGTGTTAAAACAATATTTTAAAAAAATTAAAAAATAAATAAAAAAATAAAAAGCTGTTTCTTTCAACACTCCATTTCCAATACCGATTTCTGTATTCATTCTGATTATTTTTGTTGTTGTTTTAAAAAAACAGAAATCAGGGAGCCTGGCGGGCTCAGTCAGTAGAACACGCAACTCTTGATCTCAGGGTTGTGAGTGTGAGCCCCACGTTGGATGTTGAGATTATTTAAAAAAAAATTAAAAAACAGAAACCAACTCAAGAGAGTTTGTACTGGGTAGATTATTATCCCCCAAGATTCATGCTCACATGAAACCTCAGAATGTGACCTTAATTGGAAATAGAGTCTTTGCAGATGAAATTAGTTAATATGGGGTCATCCTCGATCAGCATATCTCTATAAGAAGAGGGAAATTTGAACACAAACACAGACACGTGGGCAGAATGCAGTGAAGATGGAGGGAGGGATCAGAGAGATGCATCTACAAGCCATTGAACGCCAAGAAGGCAGCATCAGAAGCTAAGAGAGAGGCCTGGAATGGATTCTCCCCAGAGCCCCTGGAAGGAGAAAACGCTGCCAACATCTCGATTTCAGACTTCTGGCCGTTAGAACGATAAGGGAATAACTTCCCATTGTTTTACACCATCCAGGTTGCGCTCAGTTGATAACAGCAATCCTGGGAAACGGATACAGATTTTAAGCAAAATAAGGGAGGAAAGCATAAGGGTGCGAGGGACGTTCAGAAGAACTCAAAGGCAGGGACACCTGGGTGGTTCAGTCAGTTAAGCGTCCCACTGCAGCTCAGGTCACGATTTGACAGCTTGTGGGTTCGAGCCCCACATTGGGCTCTGTGCTGACAGCTCAGACCCTGGAACCTGCTTTGGATTCTGTGTCTCCCTTTTTCTCTGCCCCTCCCCTGCTCACACTCTGTCTCTATGTCAACAATAAAATAAACTTTAAAAATTTGTTTCACGTTTATTTATTTGTGAAAGACGGAGAGAGACAGAGCATGAGCGGGGGGGGGAGCAGAGAGAGAGGGAGACACAGAACCTGAAGCAGACTCCGGGCTCTGAGCTGTCAGCACACAGCCCGACGCGGGGCTCAAACTCACAAGCCGTGAGATCATGACCTAGGCCCAAGTCAGATGTATAACTGGCTGAGCCACCCAGCCTCCCCTAAAATAAACACTAAAAAAGAAGAAGAAGAAGAAGAAGAACCTAAGGGCAAGAAAGCCGTGGAACCTCAAAAAGATACAAGGGCAAGGAGCCGAAAAGTTGCCTGAAATCGTATCTCTCACCTGTGACCCTCTCTTCCTCTCGTCCGTCTCTCTACGTCTGCTTCCTGATTCTCTCTCAATGTCTGTCTCTGCACAGAAGCTTCTCTGATTTCGTTAGTCCTTTGGAGCATCGTAAGTGACCCACAGCTCCCCAGCGTACGTGTACAGCACCCAAGCTTCAGTACCCGAGGACTCAGTCCTCCCTCCTCTGTTTTCCTAAGGAAGCCACCGGGGCCAGGTGACCAGCCCTGGGCGATCAACTTGGGCATGCCCGGAGGCGGCGATCTCCGACCAGGGACTGGGGCTGGGCCCATACGGGCCGAGGCCCTACTACCCACTGACGGACTTCCCTGACGCCACCTGTATTCCCAAAGGAGCCCTCCTCCTGGGTTCTCATCCCGGTTCAGGGTCACCTCTGTTGCTGACAGACGGGGCAAACGCGTGGTCCTACCATACTGACTAGAGCCCAGGCAGAACGCAACAGTCGCTCATCCAATGTCCTGGTGTGAACAGCAGTGAGAGGGATTAACTGACTCGGGAAGGGGAAATAAAGTTCATCGTTGGTTGCAGTTTCATTGCACATTTGGCAAAATGTGAACAGAAAGGGGAAAAAATGCCAAGGGAAAGGTCGGTACCGCTCCCACGCGGCCTTCACTATCAGGTCACCTCCTACTACACACGTGTGCACACGCAACACTGACCCAGGGGTGAGGCTGCACAGAGGCAACTCCGCACGGAGCATTTCTCACTTGGTGATGTCACCATTTCCCATGATGCTGCAGGCTTCAGGACGGCCATCTTCAGTGGGCGCCCGCCATGCCTTCCTCGGGACAACTGTGGCCGAGGGGAAAAGGCGGGCCCTCCGCAGCGTTAAGGGGGCGCATTTTCTTTCTTCCGGTTTTAGTTGCATGTCCAACGTCCTGCTATTGCTTGTCCAATAGGCCTCATGCTCGTCCCGTCACCAGACTTCAGAGCCCTAGGAAGGCTGCCGCTTAGTGCACCCCCACCTGCCCGCTGGGTGACCTTGGCGTTGCCTGAGTTTCTTTGGTTGTGAAATGGGGATAATAATGACATGCGCCAGATGGGGCTCCCAGGGGATGATCCAAAATAATGCATGGAAAGCATGATAATGCTGACGACGGTTCTACTTTGTTTCATTTGCTGCGTAGTCAGATTTCCTGGGTGCATAATAATCCACTGAAGAAATGAGCGTGTATTCGTTTCCTGTGGCTGTTATAACAAAACACCGCAAACCTTGTGGTTTAAAAAAACAACAGAAATTTGGGGGTGCCTGGTTGGCTCTGTTGGTAGATCACGCGACTCTTTTTCTGTTTTGTTTTTTTAAATGTTTTCTTTATTTCTGAGAGAGAGAGGGAGACACAGAATCTGAAGCAGGCTCCAGGCTCTGAGCTGTCAGCACAGAGCCCGACGTGGGGCTCGAACCCACAAACTGTGAGATCATGACCTGAGCCGAAGTCAGACACTTAACCGACTGAGCCACCCAGGCGCCCCTTCTGTTTTGTTTTTTAAATGTTTATTTATTTTGAGAAAGAGCACCCATGAGCAAGGGAGGGGCGGGGGGGGGGGATACAGAGATTCCAAAGTGCGTTCTGAGCTGTCAGCACAGAGCCTGATGCAGGGTTGGAACTCATGGCCCGTGAGATCATGACCTGAGCCAAAGTGGGAAGCTGAGCCAACTGAGCCATCCAGGCGCCCCAGGCATGTGACTCTTGATCTCGGGTTTGTGAGTTCAAGCCCCACATTGGGAGTAGAGATTGCTAACAGGAAAATAAATGAGTGAATGAATGAATGAATGAATGAATGAATGAATAAACTTAAAAAACACCCAACACACCAAATATTTATTCTCTCACAGCAGGGAGAGTTCAGCAGTTCAAAACCAAGGGCCATTCCCTCCAGAGGCTCTAGGGGAAAATTCTTCTGGCCTCTTCCGACCCCTGAAGCTCCCGATGTTCCTTGGTTGGTGGCTGCTTCACCCCAACCTCTGCCTCCAAGTGCACATGACCTTCTCCTTGGTCTCCACTCTCCCTCTGTCTTTCTCTCATAAGGGTGCTTGTCACTGGGTTCAGGACCCACTCAGATAATCAGGGATGACCTCAGCTCAAGATCCTTAACTTAATTACGTCTGCAAAGACCCTATTTCCAAATGAGGTCACATTCCTAGATTCCAGGGGGTAGGGCTTGGACGTACCTTTTCGGAGGCCACCCTCTGGGTAGAAAATGGCTTCTAACTCTTCCTTCTAACTCTTCTCTCTTCAGCATTTATGCTCTTTGGTTCTCATTTTCCTGTCTGGGGAAAAAGTCACCAGACATATGTCTTCTCATTGAGGTTTTTGGGGTTTCACATGGGGGTGCTCCTCAGAAACGATGCCTTTAAAGGTAGATAACTGTCTAGAGGGGCACTTATCTAGATAGAGCAGGTGGGAGTGTGTGGTGGGGCGCCGCAACGAGCAAAACCCGGTTCCATCCAGCACTGCACCCTGTTTGCAAAGCTGACTGTCCCCAACCACTTTCGCCGAAACGTCTCTGTGGGCCTTACAATCTCTCTGAAGCTGGGGTAACAAACCCCATCTTATGGAGGAGGGGACAGACTGGAGGGCGTTGGGGCAGGGCTGGTCTCAGGGTCCTCAGAGAAGGTTCAAAAATACTCTCCCCTCCCCAACAGGCCTGAAGCCACGCCTTCTCACCTTCTGCANGAGATCATGACCTAAGCGAAAGTCGGACGCTTAACCGACTGAGCCACCCAGGCGCCCCTATTTTTCTCTTTAAAAAATGTTTAATTTTAGAAGAGTTTCCCAAGTATAGGGATGTTGCTAAGAGGATAGAGAGTTCTCACATACCCCACACCTAGTTACTTCTCTTGCTAGTATCTTACGTGACTACGTACACTTGTCGCAACTCACGAGCCACCATTGATATGTTATTGTTCACTCAGTCGGGACTGCCTTAGCTTTTACCTCTGTTCCGGGAGCCCAGCCAGGCCACCACAGGGCATTGTCATGTGTCCGTAGGATCCTCTGGGCTCTGGTCGTTGCTCCAATTTTGCTGGTCTTTGATGACCTTGACAGTTTCGAGGACTGGGCAGGAATTTTTGTAGACCTCACTGTCTCTCCTCCACCTCTCTCTCCCCTCCTCCCCTGCCTTCTATAGCTTCGTGCAGCACTTTACTACTTTAAGACACTGTATCTTATTTTTATTCATTATAGTTTCTCTTCCCACCGAGTGTAAGCCCCGGGAGGGCTTGTACAGTGCTGGATCCCGGGCCCAGACTGCAGCGGGCACGCAGGCCAAATGAGTCAGTGTTACAAAACCTGGGTCACCCCCAGTGTACGGAGGTAAGAGGTCGGATCCAGCCTCATGACCCCAAGCCCTGCTGCTTCCCACCACCCCCTTTCCCCAATCCCTCCACACCCAGGACTAAGAAGTGCATTGGAAGGGAAGGTGTAAAGCCAACGGCTGTTTCTGGAATCCTGACTTTGTACCAGGGGCAGGAGGCCTGGAGTGCTCTTCCCAGCCTCCCACCCACCGCTCGTAAGTGGTTGGGCTGGGATCTGAGCCCAGGCATCCCGAGTTTAGAGTGTTTGCATTTTACAAAAAAGGATAACTCGATTTCTGTTTGGTGCCCCCCATTCAGTTGGGGCCACACCCTCAATCTCGATCAGTTCAACCCTGGCCCCAGACCTGGTTCACCCGGGCCCCCTCTGAGCTCATCTGGACCATTCAGTCCAGCTCCGAGTCATCATCCAGAGGGCGCAGCCTGGGGATGGAGGCTGCAAGGACCCCTGCCTTCTTTACCCCACGCGCCTCCACCTGGCCGCCTCTCTCCTCCTCCAAGCCCGAGTCCTCAGAAGTCAGACTTTCCAGCGATCAGTTCTAACCTTGAGCTCGTTCTCTCACGGTCCGTAGTGCCCTTCCATCACCACCACCGTGACCTTGTCCAAGGGGCTTGCAGAAAGAAATGCATTTTACATCTTGACTTCATGCCCGCTCAAACTTACCTAACAAAACAAGGCAAAAGCCGCAGGCAGTGGTATCCACCTCAAGAAGTGGAATACAATCTGGTCATTTCTATTCTATTCCACTTCTGTAAACCTGACCCACCCAACGGACTTCCAGCACACAAATGTGTTAATAGGTCACACCCTGCGGCCGCTACCAGAAAATACTGTCTGAGCAAAGCACAGAGACTGTGTTCTCGGATAGCTCGGTAACGATTTGGGGGGGGGGGTGTCACTGCGTCAGTACTGTTGGAAGCAGTTTACGTGCATTACCTCCCGTAATTCTCAGAACAGTCCTACGTGCTGAAAGCGCGGTCAGCATCCCTGTGTTCCAGATGAGGAAGTGAAGGCACAGAAGAGTAACTCACTTGCCTGAGGTCACACAGCAGAGTTTGGCTCCAGGATGGCTACTCTGAGAAGCTTCAAAACTCCAGGGAAGGCGCTCTGGAGGACCTCTGCCCTGCTTGGACAGAAAGGACCCGCGGCAAAGCGGAGGCAGTGCCTGGCGCCCTTGGAGGAGGGGCTGAGGAAGTGGGCTCCCCATCCCTGCACCCCTGCGCCCGGCGTTCTCGGCTTGGCTCTGGCTGCCCTGAGATAACCCTGCTTGTGGGCATGAGTGGGTGTCAGTGGTGAAGCCACTTGAGGTCGAATGCCGATGCTTACTGCATCCGTGAGACGCTGCGGAGGCCGGATGGCTTTGGAGGGGGAAGTTCTGCAGGAAAAGGAGGCAGAGAAAAGGGCCCTGAGTGTTCCTCCGGCCTGCAGGGCACCTCCTGCCTGCCCCTGCCTGGGGCTGGCCGGTTCTCCCTTGAATACCTGAGACCTCTCTTCCCTTTCACAAAACCAGGCCGAAGCACTTCCCCGTCCGGGGATCACAGGGGATATAAGGCGCAGACTTCCTTGCAGCTAAGAGGCATCTTTTCCCCTCAACCCTCCTCCGTGGAAGGTCTCTTTTGTTTACGGGTTCAAAGGGAACTTCAAGTAGCTTCCTCCAAACGCACAGGGACAATAGTTAAAAATAAAATAAGAAAAGAGAGATCAGAAACCATAGAGAGGAAGGCAGGAGGCAAGTCCATCTAGCGATGACTGTGCTTGGGGTGACAGTCAGCCTGAATCTCCGGGCACTGCAGGCACCGCGGGGAGGGCGCAGTGTCTAAANCCCACGAACCGCGAGATCATGACCTAAGCGAAAGTCGGACGCTTAACTGACTAAGCCACCCAAGTGCCCCCACGCTGCTATTTTTTATTTTTCTAAATTAAAAGAAAATTATTTTTGAGAGAGAGAGAGCACAAGCAGGGGAGGGGCAGAGAGAGACACAAAATCTGAAGTAGGCCCTGGGCTCTGAGCTGTCAGCACAGAGCGTGACGTGGGGGGCTTGAACCCACAGACTGTGAGATCTTGACCTGAGCCGAAGTCGGACGCTCAACCGACTGAGCCACCCAGGCGCCCCAGGAAAATGAAGCTTCTCGGACTGAGGCATAGGCAGCGTGGCCTGGTCAGGCCGCAGCCAGACACTCAGTGACTGTGTGGTGCCCAGGTGATTAAGCCTTCTTGAGCCTCGGTTTTCTTATCTGTAAAATGGGGCTAAGATTTCCCTCATAGGGATCAGAGATAACGATGTGTGGAGCACAGCTGAGCATCCGGCAAGCCTTGGTTCCCCCACTTGCCTGTTACCAAGCATGATGTGAATGGCTGTCATTAGATATTCAGTGAAGAGTTCTTCTGAATGAAAGCACGCCCCATCCCATGGCTTCTTACACCGACCTCTGAAAACCATGGAGTAAAACTCTAAATTGCTGACCAGTAAAAGCAGGGCTCTGACAGGTGTTCAGAAACCTCAGAGCCCAGGCTGCTAAACCTGCCACCCGATTTTTTCTCTGACACGTCCATTTCTCTTCTGGCTCTTGGGAGTATCTCCCTTTGCCAGGGGCCAGCGAGCCAGGCCTGGGGTATGGGAGTGAGGCTGTGAGCCTAGGATGTTTGGCTGAGAAGTGCATGTCAGGGTCCATTCCTGGCGACAGACACAGCATTCTTCCCTAAGGTCATGCGATGGTCCCTCCTACCTGGCCAGAGCCTGCAGCCTAGATCTCAGAACCCTGGAGCCTTCAGTGACCTATTCCTCTTTCCCTATTCTGGCTAGAAACCCAGGGCTCTGCTCCTCCCTCTGCTGCAGCCAGAGCGGGGTCCACGCTGGAGCTGGGAGGCCAGCGCAGTGCTTGGGTAGAAACAGCCTCTCTTCCAAGCAACACTTTCTGCATCTCTCCAAGGAGGACCAAACAGGTGCCTTAGATCTTTAAAGTCATCGTGTAAGCAATTGACTGACTCTTCCCCCATCACACCCTAGAAGCATTTCTAAACCACTTTTGTAATCTGGCTACTCCCACACCCCCTCCATGGTATTGACTCGCCCAAGCTCGGAGATCACAGCTTTCCCTCCAGGGCTGAGCCCGTGGAACTTAGCGCTCAGTCTGTCTCCCAGGTCTCATTACCCTCCCCGGCGCCGGTTACTGCGCTCTCGGCGCTGGGGGGGTTGGGTGGAGGGGGTGCTGGAGGGGGGAAACTCCCGGGGTGCCTAGATCTGCAGCTACCGCCTCCCCCTCGCGCCCTCCAGCCTTTCACTGGTCACCGTGGAAATTCTTCGGTGTGTGAATGCGAAGGCGTGGGCTTTAGCACCTTTATTTGGTTGTTTTCCTTCGTACAAAAAGAAAACTTGTTTTGAAGAAAGGCAAGATGCAGCTTCCAGACACACCTGGGATGATGCTCCTCCAGCCGCAGACGGGGTGCGGANGCTTTGCTTTTCCTGACTCTTTCCCCCACCCCCCACCCTTCTTTTTAATACTCTTACCCGTAATTCAGTCAGAATGAGGCTTCTTCTTTTTTAAAATCGGGTTTCCTGTTTTTATTTAGGCTTCCTTCTCTGCACTTCCCTTGAAATCTAGGAGGGGGGAACTGGCAGACCCTTCGTGGCGACCAGTACGCGGGGGTTGAGGGGGGTGAGGGCGCGTAGCCGGTGGTGCTCTGGTCCGGTGGGGAGTTGGGGTCGGGAGAGGAAGGAGGGGACTGATGTGAGCCCCCAAACAGTGCTCTCCCGGAGGGGGCGAGGGTGGGGCTGCGATCTCCCGGGCTGCGGTGGGGGCGCCTGGGACGACGGCCCAGGCTGGTGGTCGTCCGAGGCTCGGGTCGCCCCGAGGTACCCTTGGGATCTGCGCAGTTGGCGGATGGAGAGCTCGGAAGCTCTCAGATGACTGAGCAGCTTTCACGCCGATCAGGCCCCCTGGAAGGAGAGACTTGGGGCCTCGAACCCCAAAAGATTATCAAGTGGGGGGGGGGCTTCTTCACCTGGGCTCCTGCATAAAGCCCCGCCGCGCGCCACCCTCAGAAATGTCCTAGTCGCGCGTGCATGTGGGGCAGGGGGGCCTTCCGGGGGCGGGGGGGGGGGCTTCGAAGAGAAAGGTCCCTGCTCCCAGGGGACTTGGGAAGCGAGGATTCATCCCACTGCTCACTCCCAGCAGCGCGGACCGATTGCTGTCAAGTGAATGGTGCCCTTGAGACTCCCTCCAGCCCTCCCAAAGAATCGATCGAGTTTACATATGTTTTCGGTTAAACAGTCATAGGGCCTGAATGATGTCTCCACTTTCCAGTGGAGGAAACTGAGGCCCAGAAAAGTTAAGCTTGCAGACCCACACAATTTACAAGTAGCTGACCCAGAACCCCAGTGCCTTCCACCGCCCAAGTGTCTGATCATCTGTCGGCGCTGTGGCCCCGAGATTAAGGAAGATAATCCCTAAGAGTTCTCTTGATGTAGGGATGGGGGGAGGTGGGTGCCCTTTCAAAGATGCAGCCTCTAAGGTACCACCTTGATAATACCCCGCGAGAGCCTCTTCTGCCCTTAACCACCAGGTTTGACTGACCCAAGTGGGGATAAAGAATCTGCTGATTAAGGAGGCTGCCACCAAACGCAGGAGAATTGGAACAGAACTTTCTCTGCCGCTCTCTAGAACAGAAATTGCCAGCCCTTTAGCACTTCCACGCCCTGCTGTGGTTTGATTTCTTGACTTCAGGATTCCGTCCGTCCTGCCTCCTTGGAGCACTGCCTGGCGCGTGCAGAGATTGGGTCTTTGGTCATTTGACAACATCCTACAAGTAATGGAGGACACTCTGGGGTGCGGGGGTGGAGAGTGAGGGGAACGGTGTTCTTGAAAACGAGTCGGCAGCTGCCGCTTCTAAGACCACCAAGCTTGCCTCTTCCGAGTCCCACTCGCCCCACCTCCTCCGCCCACGTTCAGAAACCGTGCTGGCCACTCTGCAAATATAGATGCTTCTGGAATTAGGGCAGGTGCCCCCGAGGCGCCCTCGGCCATGCACACGGTCCCCTTCCAGCAGGACTCTTCTCTTTCTTTACTGTGTCTCGTAAGTATTTGCTGGGATCCCCCTCACAGGGACGGTGCTGACAAGGCAGGGAGAGTACCAGCCCCTGGGGTGGCGGGTATGCGGCTCACAAGACACAGACAGTCCACACAAACTTAGCCACCCACCTCAGGCCCGGCTGGCCTGGGCTGCCGGTGCTGCTGTGTCCGGGCAGTTCGTGGGGATGTGACTGTGGGGTCAGTTCCTGCTTCACCTTGTTTTTTCTTCAACTGCACAGTTAAAGGGAGAAGTGAATGTGTAACTCATGAAGCAATTCCCCTTTGACTGGCTTATTTTTCAAAACCATTTTTGTTTAGAGAGTAGTTCCCTCCCTCCCAGAAGCCAGCTGCTTCTGTGGGTCTGGTGGTGGGGCGTGGGGCCTCGCCAAATGTTTCCTTACCGTGGGACCTTAGTAAAGCTCTCGCGGCCACTCCCCAGGGGACAGACATGTTTCCCAGCAAAGCTGTTGTCGGGGCAGATCCAGAGGGAAGTGCTCCAGGGGGACCGGGTAGTGCCCGCTGGTCTGCTGGCGGAGGCGTGCGGTAATTGACCACCGGCTAGAAGGATGGCAGGAGCCTGAGTCGTTCGGGAAGGAGGCAGACATTCTCCCCTGGCCGCTGCCAGTATTTCACAAACGGCAAGGGTTGCAAAACTCCGCTCTCCTTGCAGCTAATGCTAAAGCTGAATTTTCTTTAATTTGGTTGGCGGAAATCCCCCGCAATCATATCAGAAATGCTGCTGGTTTCAAGATGGAAAAAAAAATTAAAAACCCGGGAACCTCCCGCCCCGCTCTTTCTTTGCAGACAAAGACCGTGACTTTCTGTGGGTTGTACCAAAATATGGCCCGCTCTCCCGTCCCTGGGGGCCCGCACAGCCCCTGGGGCCCGAGGTCGGTGCAGTGAAAGTTCCAGCTGCTGCGGCCTGTGTGCGTGTGAGAAGTCCCTCCCCTCCCTCCCGGGAGTGATGACCCAGCTCCCTCAGATAAGGGTCGGGCTTCTCCTAGAAATGGGTGCTCCCCAAGGCCTCCTACTTTCTGGGCCAAGAGGGAGGGAGAGTGATGGTAGTAATGGGTGTGGCGTTTCTAAAGTGGTATTTCAGTTAGCCTCTGTTTCACTCACGTTGGGGGAAATGCGTTCNGGGGGGGGGGGGGGGCTGGGTCCTGGAGGGGAAGAACAGCGGCAGAAAGGGAGCAGAGCTGCCTGGGCTGGATTTATGTCCTGGAATGATGCTGTATTTGTTTCCTGTGGCCGCTGTAACAAATCACCGCACGTTTGGTGGCTTACAGCAGCAGAAATCTATTTTCTCACAGTTCTGGGGCTCAGAAGTTCAGAGTCAAGGTGTCATCAAGGCCTTACTGCCTCCAGGGGCCAAGGGAAGAATCCTTCCTGCCTCTCCCAGCTCCTGGTGGCTCCAGGCTGTCCTTGGCTGGTGGCCATTGTCACTCCACTCTCTGCGCCCTCTTCACGGGGCCTTCTCCTCTGGGTCTGGGTCTGCTCTCTCTTAAAGGACACTTGTCATTGGATTTGGGGCCCATCCTTAAGTGAATTACATCTGCAGAGACCCTTTCTCTGCATCATGATTTTCCCCAGTAATCCGCAGGTTCCGAGCCTTGAAACACGGACATATCTTTTTAGGGCCACCCTTCACCCCGCTGCAGATGGACAGGATCTTCTGGGAAGGTGCTGAACACAGTTATCCTTGCTCTGAACCAGATGGGCCTGCTCTCCCAGTCTCTCCCCTCCCTCGCTTTGTGAACTGGTCCAAGGGCAGCCTTAAGGGCAGCCCCAGGTCTTGAAGGAGCTACCTACAGACCAAGTTCTAAGTTCTCCATCTCCCTCATGACCTTCCCTCTCTCTCTTCAAAAACAAGTTCTTTCTCTGCTCAGGGCCTCTCCCAGCCAGCACCTCCCACCCTCCATCTAGGGCCACACAGCCCCAGACATTTCAGGGTTTCCTCTGTTGAGCAGCCCCCAGGCACAGGGGTCCGATTTGCTACTGGGCCTGGCCCGGGCTATGGGATGGGGGGGGGGCTGCTGCTGAAAGGGATCGGGAACCCCCCACCCAATTCCAGTCACTGGCGCTTGTAGGAGGTTAAGGGTGAGGACGAGGGGACGCAGGGAGTCTTGCTCCAGGACTTCCTGGTCTCTTCCTCCCTCCCTGGGGCGCGACGGGAGCCTGAGTGCATTGCGACTCTCTGCTCTGGTTGTGAAATCTGGGAGAAGTATGTTCTTATCAACAGGGAGGCAAGATCATAGCCCTTCTCTTGAAACTTTGAAAAGTCACTTAAGTCTGGTGGGGTGGGGTGGGGTGGGGTGGGGTCCAGANAGGGATTGCTGCGTGGAAGAAAAAATCCTATCTTTGGAGCCAGGCTGGGTTTTAATCTCAACTTCTTTTTATCTGCTAAGTGACCTTCGGCAAATCACTTAACCCTTCTGAGCCTCAGAATCCCCAGTGGTAATGCTGGAATGACCATCAGTTTGTAAGATTTCATGTGCCGTCACGTGTGAAGGGCCAGGCACAGAGCCACACGGCAAAACTCACCATGCCTTGAAGGAGCTGGTATATAGTGGGTGGTTGCATAAGGATCATGATCCCACTAACACAGCATAGACACTGCCAATGTGAGTTACCTTTACTGTCTTGTGGGGGGGGGGTGTCCGTTTTTAATATAGTTGTACCTAGTAAGCGTGTGTTTTTTTATATTATTTTTTTTAAGTGTATTTATTTTTATCAACTTTGAGAGACAGGGAGAAAGAAGGCACGTGCACAAGGGGAGGGGCTCGGGGAGGGAGAGCGAGAGAATCCCAAGCCAGCTTTGCACCGTCAGCGCAGAGCCGGACGCGGGGCTCGAACCCACGAACTGTGAGATCGTGACCTGAGACGAAAGTCGGACGCTTAACCGACTGAGCCACCCAGGCGCCCCCGAATGCTCAATTATTCTAAAACAAAAAATCAAGAGTCGAATACTCAACTGACTGAGCCACCATATAAATTTTTTATATTTTATAGTAATATAAAGAATATTAATTTTTATGTTTCAATTGTAAATATACACAAGAAAACTTATGTTTTGACCACATATAACCCCGCAGCGTTTAGTGTGTTCATAGTGTTGTGCAAGCAGGATTGCCATTTCCAGAGCTTTCTCATCTTTGCAGAATTGAAACTCTGTCCCCATTAAGCAATAACGCCCCTTTCTTCCCTCCCCCCCCTCATCTGGCAACCGCCATTCTGCTTTCTGTCTCTATGAATGTGACCGCCTTCTGCAACCTGATACGAGTGGAATCATAGAATCTGTGTTCTTTTGTGACTGGCGCATGTCACTTAGCACAATGTCCTCAAGGTTCATCTATGTCTCCGCACATGTTGGAACTCCTTCCTCTTGAAGGTGGAAAAACGCTCCATTGTCTGTATGTCTGGGTCACAGGATGTTTATCCCTTCATCTGCCCGTGGATACCTGGGTGGCTTCTATCCTTTGACTCCTGCAAACATGGGTCTACAGATATCTGTTCAGATCCTTGCTTTGAATTCTTCTGGGTGTGTGCCCAGCAGTGGAATTTGCTGGATCATATGGTTCGTAATCCTGTGCTTAAGTTTTTGAGGAGCAAGCCATGTGTTTTTGTGGTTTGCTTTTTTCACTTAATGTGGGCTCATTGGCATTTTTCCACTTTGCTTTGTAACAAGCCATCCTTTTCAGTGGCCTGGTGAGCATCCTAAGGGGCACCATCATTTTCTCAAGAATCCTCCATTATGGGACATTTATGTTGCTTCCAGACACACACACACACACACACACACACACACACATTCAAGTGCGTACATGCCTCCGTTCCCATGCACACGGGACTCTCAAAATACCGCCATTGACATTTTCAGGTATATGACTTTTCCCACTTTCAATAATTATTTTAGTAAAGCCAGCGAACATTTGCATGGTTCTTCCTGAGAAATGGTTTTCCGAGAAAGACTGGATCAGTTTATCCTATGATACATGATAGTTTCACAGCTCGTTCACTAGTATTGAATCATACTGGGAAAAGATGTTTTACTCATAGATAACATGTTTCTTTTATTGCTAATGAGGTTAGATCGCTTCCTTTTGGGCCCTAGGTGTGTGTATAACATGACATTGGCTACAGCGGAATGCGCGGTTAAACCCTTGAACTCGGGAATTGGATGAATTCAGATTCAAAACCTTAGCTTCCCCACTTCCCGGCTGTGTGACCTTGAGTTGATTACTTAGCTTCTCTGATCCTCCGTTTCCTCTTCTGTGAAATGAAGCTAACGCGACGTATTTGTAGGGATGTGTCAAGGATTCAATGAGATAGATTAGATAATGAACATTACAGAGCACATAGCTGATATTCAGTTAAGTAGTAGCGGTTACTGCTTTCAGCGTTATTCTAATTTAACAAGTCTTCATTCCCCCTCAATATTCCTCTTGTTTCAACAAAGGGAGACAGTGTACACTTACGCCCAAGGGATTTAGGTCATAAGCACAGGGATCGGTTTTCTGCTACAAACCTAGACGGGCCTAGAAGGAAGCTGAGCTGACCACTGTCCTCTTGATGAAGTGGACAATGTCCTCGGCTGTCTGGTTGGATTTGGACATGAGCCTCCCTAACGCAAGCAGGTGACTGCGTGTCGGGTGTGTCCTCCCTGGCCGGCAGCCAGCTGCCCAGAACCAGGACGCCCCCACGGGGCTGTTTCTCCAGGACCCTGTCCCCCTGTGGTCCTGGAAATGGTACATAAAGACTCGCTAATGGTTGAGCCCAGAGTTCATCTCGGTGGCTGACCAGCTGTTGACATCTAGATGCGTCTTCAAACAGTTTAGGAAACTGAGGCAGGCGTTTCAAGGGCAGGACTCCTGGGTTTGGCACCATCATGGGTTGCTGCCCATGGAGCCCGCTTTCGCAGCCCCCCCGGAGGGCGCGGGAGCCACCCTCCTCCAGGACGGACCTCAGGTAGCCCCAGATGAGGGCGGGTGTCAGCAGGCACACATGCTTACACATGCGTGTGCCTCTGCTGCCGACCTGGGTCTGAGGAGGAAGTTAATGAAACCGAGATCTGGGTCTCAAATAACCTCTTCTTGAGAAGTTTCTTTTCGGGGGAAAAACACCCAAAACCCTCAACTTCCCCGCCCTCACCAGTCTCTATGTTCAGAGCCAATGAATGGACAAGCAAGGCCACACCGCCTGTTTCTGGTGCCTTCTGGCACCAGCCAGATCACCGAGTTCTGAATCTTTGTTCCTTCCCTGTTGTGTGATGCGGTGAATATCTGAATAACACAGCTCGTCTTCTGTCATTTGGAAACCAGCCATGAATTGTGGTCCTTTTTTAAATTAAGTGCAGCAGCTCTTCAAATATGTGGTAGATTTTTTTTTTTTTTTTAACGTTTATTTATTTACGGGGCGGGGAGGGGCAGAGAGATTGGAAGAGAGAGAATCCCAAGCAGGTTCTACATCATCAGCGCAGAACCCCTGCGGGGCTCGAACTCATGAACTGTGAGATCATGAGCTGAGCCAAAATCAAGAGTCGGACGCCCAACTGACTGAGCCACCTGGGCGCCCCTGCAGTAGTTTCTTAAGACGTGTGTGGCTTCCTATTTCTAGGGGGAAACACAGTGCAAGGGACAGTGTTTCATGCTTGGGTAGAAAGGAACTTAATGTTAGTGTCAAAAGTCATAACTTTAGGCGACAGTCCAGGTCCTGGCTTTGAGTCTTGATGCATGGATGACTTTGCAGGTTACTTTCCCTCTCTGACCCTCCAGGTTTTCTTCTGAAAATTGGGGACAAGTACCTCTTTTCTGGGTTGTCGTGAAGATTAGAAATAAGGAAATACCTGTAACAAGTAACGGGCTCTCCAAAAATTGCAATTTTTGTCGTCGGATGAATGATTCTTTGCAGCCTATGTTCTGGGCCTGAGTGGATTTTAAATGACAGGCGCCTCTGTCGCGGACTGTGAAAGTTTGCTCGTGCGGTAAAGTCTCTCCACCCATTATCTTATTTGCCCCCCCCACCAGGACTGACCCATATGGAATGCATAGAGCATGTGGCACTAAATAACACCATTTTATTTACTTATTTATTTCAAAGTTTATTTATTTTGAGAGTGAGAGGGAGAAAGTGCATGCACGCACATGCATGCACACTCATGCTTGCACACACAAGTGGGGGAGGGGTGGAGAGAGAGGGAGAATCCCAAGCAGGCTCTGCACCATCAGCACAGAGCCCAACGCAGGGCTCGATCCCATGAACTGTGAGATGATGACCTGCAGTCATGACCTGATGTCAAGAGTTGGACCCAACTGACTGAGCCACCCAGGCACCCCAATACCACCATTTTTTAAAAATATTAAAAAAAAANGCCGGCAGTCAGCACAGAGCCCGACGCGGGGCTCGAACCCACGAACCGCGAGATCATGACCTAAGCGAAAGTCGGATGCTTAACCGACTAAGCCACCCAGGCGCCCCAATACCACCATTTTATAGGTAAGGGTTGGGATGCTTTGTCCTTTGAGATCAGCCTGCTCCTCTGAGATGTGTCAAAGCCCAAAGGGTTTTTTTTTTTCCAGCTTCTTCTAACCCGTTAGGGTCTAAAGGAGCTTTGGGGGGACAAGACCTGAGGGTTAAGTGGGTGAGATCTTTCCGGACTATTTCTTCCTTCCGGCGGGGAGCGGGGGTTGCAGGAGTGGTCCCTGGACTAGCCCACCTGACCTGGATTGGCGGACGAGAGCAGCCTGCTAGTAAGGTCGGTCTGCCATCCAGTGACCGTGGCTATGGCAGGGGACTGTTGGCTCTGTCATCTGTGAGCGGCAGCAGCGGGATGGGGGCTACCGAGTGGGCGAGCTGCCCTGGGTGCCGCCATCCCGGGAGCTCAGATGCTGCAGGTTTGTGGGAAAGTGGTTGGGCGATGGTCGGGCGGCTGGCAATGACCTTGACCCTCAGGGACCAAGCTTCTCCAGCTAGAGGGGATGGGATGTGCCGCCCTGGCCTGCTGCAGCCCACTCCAGCCATGACCTCTCTTTGAAGCTTTGCTAGAGCTGTGTTTTATTTTTAACACGAATGTTAATTTTACATTCTATTCCATGAGAAGCCCGTGTTTGTTTTGACGTGAGGAATATTTCCCCTAAACATGGAGTCAGATGGACGTTCTGGGAAGACGTTTGTGTTTCTCCTGTGGCTTCTGCTGCTCCCAGGACAGTGTCTCCCACGTAGTTTAAAAGCGTGGATTAGGGCAAAATGGCGCGAAGGATGATTGGCCGCAATCGCGGACAAGAAATGCACAGTTTAATAGGAGTCCTTTTCTCCTATGTGATTCGTTGGTTGAGTAGCTGAAACTCTGGCTTATGTAGAGAGTATTAAAATGCTACCCTTCAGGGACGCCTGGGGGGCCTCAGTCGGTTAAGCGTCCGACTTCTGCTCAGGTCATAATTCACGGTTCATGGGTTCGAGCCCCGCGTTGGGCTCTGTGCTGACAGCTCAGAGTCTGGAGCCTGCTTCAAATTCTGTGTCCCCCTCTCTCTCTGCCTGCTCGCGGTCTGTCTCTGTGTCAAAAATAAACATTAAAAAATTTTTAAAAATAAAATGCTACCCTTCAGGGACGCCTGCTTGGCTCAGTTGGTTAAGCATCCAACTTTAGCTCAGGTCACAATCTCACAGTTTGTGAGTTCGTGCCCCGTGTCTGGGTCTCTGCTGTCAGCGCAGAGTCCGCTTTGGAACTTCTGTCCCCTTCTCTCTCTGCCCCTCTCCCACTCACACTCACTTTCTGTCTCAAAATAAGTAAGTAACAAAAAAAAAAAAATGCTACCCTTGAAATCCAGACATTTTCATTTAAGACATATATACGTACATGGGTTCATGGATGTACTAATGCAAGGCCAAGGGTTTCATTCTGAGCAGGCCCGTCCTTCCTGCAGAGGACCCACCGTAGGGGACGGTCCCTGTAAACGTTTATCAGTTATCAAACTTTTTTCTGCCTTGGCCATTCTAATGAGGTGGGAGGTTTGTTTTAGTGGCTCCTCATTGGGTTTCTAAAAGGTTCTGCTTCATTGTCAAGGAAAGAGCTCTATCTTTACACACCCATATTTCACCTGCTTCTTTTCTTTTCTTTTCTTTTCTTTTCTTTTTTTTTNAAGTCGGACGCTCAACCGACTAAGCCACCCAGGCGCCCCTCTTTTCTTTTTTTTTAATGTTTTATTTATTTCTAGGAGAGATAGAGAGACAGCGTGAGCAGGGGAGGGTCAGAGAGAGAATCCCAAGCAGGCTTCTGTCTGCATGGAACCCCATTCGTGCGGGGCTCGATCCCACAAATCGCGAGATCGTGATCTGAGCCGAGATCTGGAGTCGGACACTTAACCAACTGAGCTGCCCAGGCACCCCTACGAATTTATTCTTATAAGTACTATTGTGATCTCTGCTATATAGATGGGGAAACTGAGTCACGGAAAGGCTTAGTGGCTTACTTAGGTATTGCCCAGCTAGGAAGTGGCAGGACCTGTTCCCAACCCCAATACTGTGTTGTCTCCAAATGTGGCTGCGTTTGGGAGGGAGCACTTGGCTGGGCCCGGGGGGTCTGGACCCCAGTGGCCTCGCAGAGGGGTTTCCCAGCCCATTCTCACCCTTCCCCTCCACCCCCAGGACTCAGCTGGGCCCGAGCAGCCTTCCCTATTCCTGCTGGTCCTTCGTGTCTGGCGGAGTTGGCATCCTGGGCTCTGGGCCTCTACAGGCAGAGAGGCCACGAGAATGCAGCTTCTGTGCCCAGCCCCGCCCCCGCCTGCCCAGTGGTGTCCCTTCTGCCCCTCGGTCCCGAGGAAGCAGGGCCTGGCGTCCGAAATCTCCATCGCTTCCTCGCCCAACTCTTGAACGTTTTGCGGGAAGCCCGGAAGCCCACGTGAGAGTCCCTCAAGCAGGCGCGTGACACANCACAGATCCCGACTCAGGACTCAAACCCACGAGCCAGGAGATCATGACCTGAGCTGAAGTTGGACACTTAACTGTCTGAGCCACCCAGACACCCCAAAGATATATTTTTAATGTTTATTTTTGAGAGAGAGAGAGAGAGAGAGAGCACGAGCAGGGGAGGGATGGAGAGAGAGGGGCAGAGGAACCAAAGCAGGCTCTGCTCTGACAGCAGCCAGCCCAATGTGGGGCTCGAACTCACAAACTGCGAGATCGTGATCCGAGCAGAAGTTGGAGGCTTAACTGACTGAGCCACCCAGGCACCCAGGTTTTAGACGATATTAATTGGAATTACATGGTGATCAAAAAATGAAATCTTGCCATTTACAACAATGTGGATGGAACTAGAGTGTCTTATGCACTAAGTGAATTAAGTCAGAGAAAGATAAATATCCTATGATTTCATTCATATGTGGAACTGAAGAAACAACACAGATGACCATAGGGGAAGGGAAGGAAAAATAAGATAAAAACAGAGAGGGAGGCAAACCATAAGAGACTCTTAAACACAGAGAACAAACTGAGGGTTTGCCGGAGGGAGGTGGTGGGGGATGGGCTAAAAGGAGGGCCTTGGGACGAGCACTGGGTGTTGTAAGTAAGTGATGAATCACTGAATTCCACCCCTGAAACCGTTATACTATGTTAACTAACTCGGCTTTAAATTAAAAGAGGAAAAAAATAGAAAGAAAAATAAATAAACGGTATTAATTAATTATTTGGGGGTCTTGAAATTAGGCAAGTCTAGATCTTCTGGGTATTGTAGGCTGGGACCTTGCATGTGGGTGTTTTTTCTTTAAATATGTGCTAGGTTTTAGAAATGTGTGTATGCATGTATGCTATATATATATATATATATTAACTTTTTAAATGTTTATTCATTTTTGAGAGAGAGAGACAGAGCAGGAGCAGGGGAGGGTCAGAGAGAGAGGGAGACACAGAAGCAAAGCAGGCTCCAGGCTCTGAGCTGTCAGCACAGAGCCCCACGCAGGGCTCGAATTCACAAACCGTGAGATCATGACCTGAAGTCAGAAGCTTAACTGACTGAGTCACCCAGGTGACCCTATATACTTTTTAATTGTATAGAATCGATACAGCTAGTTATGAAATGTTTGTAAGGTCCAGATCTGCCAAAGGAAGGAAAAAAAAATCCATCATCTACCTATTCTAGAAGCTCCCATCACCTGGGGGCTCCTCATCTTTCTCAGATTTTAAATCCTTTTGAAAATCTGCTGAAAGATCATGGACCACTCCCCCAGAAACAGGCTCGTACAGGATAAGGTCACAGGGCTCCTGGGTGCCCCCAAGTTCATCCTAGATTCATTAGGGTGCACCAAAGGACTGTTTGGGTCCAAGTGCTGGCTTCTCTGCATTATGGGATGCTGACCTCAAAACCCATGTCAAAGGCCAGAGAAGGTCAGAAGATGCCAGCTACCCCTGAGGTCTTTGTGAGACGTGCTTGTCCGACAGCTTGTTCTAAGTCTGCTTTGAGGCTGCTTCTGTTTTCAGTCTTGAACACCTCTTAGGCACCGCGTTCAAGTTTACTGTGATCTTTAAATCCTTTCTTTTGTCTTAATTTCATGGCTCCTTCTGCAGGGGCTTTCAGCAAGGATCGACCTCCCTGGACCATTTGGTGATTCTGTCCTGTAGGGTCGGCTCTTTTATGGGGCCAGCTGAACTCTGGGACAGTTGCAGCCTGTGGTTCTGGGGCCCCCCTTCTGGGTGAAGGGGCTTGGCTTGGGCAGGTGGAAGGGTCTCCGTGGCCTGCGTGCACATCACGGGCAGGTAGTATCATCTCCAGAGGATGGGAGTGCGGGGTCGCGTCCAGGCTCGGCATGTGGGGCTGCGGGCAGCTGGNGGGGGGGGGGAGGGGGAGAGCGGGCAGGGCTGGCCCTGAGCGTCCCACACCACGATGCCTTGGCATGGATCAGCCACCTTTAGACCTTAGCACCCTGGTCTCTGCCCCCCGCATGGGGAGAGGCTCCAATGCAAGTTTCCCCAGCCTTGCTGGTGGCCAGCCTCCCTGGGCACCACTCCCTATCGGGACCGTGACCTTGCCTGAGCTCCTTCCTCTCTCCATAAAACAATCTCTATATTTCACTTCATGTGCACATTTCCGTGGTCTTCATACATCCCCAGAGTTACACGACTGTCACTATAATTGATTCTAGAACATCGCCATCACTCCAGAAAGAAACCTCTTCACTCCCATTCCTCCTCACTCTCCCGGCCCTCGGCGACCACGGGTCTATTTACTGTGTCTATGGACTTGCCTGTTCTGGACATTTCATGTAAATGAAATCATACAGGATGTGGTCTTTCGTGGCCTGTTTCTTTCACTCAGCCTGTTGCCTCTTCTTCAGAAACATGTCTGACTCATACAGTTACAGTAGAGGGGTTGTTTGTACTGATCGTTTACTCGGCCGCGAGCGTTGAGGGAGCCTGTGTTGTACTAAGCCTGGAGCAGGTGCTGGGCCACCAGGCAAGGAGCATAGTCACCACGGATGGTTTAGGAGTCATCTGTTGCCGTGTGACAAATCACCCCAAAACCTAGTGGCTTAAACAACAAACGCGAATTATCATCTCGCAGTTTCCATGGGGTCCAGAATCTGGAACCAGCTGGGGTTGAAGGTGTCCGAAGCTGGTCTGTCAGCAGGCCTCAGTGACTCGCCTGCTGATAGCCAGATATCTCCACCCTCAGCCCCACCCCCAGCCCCACCCCCACGCGGGCTTCTTCACCAGCAGCTTGAGTGTCCTCACAATATGGCGGCCAGCTTCTCTGAGGGTGAGCTATCTAAGAGAGAGCAGAGGGAAAGCCCTGACTTCCAGGACCAGCGGCAGAGGTCACGCTCNCCGCCGGCTTATCTCATAGACATGAGACAAAGAGCACAAGACCGAAGCCCCACAGTTTCTGTGAACCTAACTTTGAAGGTGACCTGTCATCACTCTGCTATATTCTTGTGGTCACATAGACCAATGCTGCTGTAATATGGGGGTGGGGGGCTGCAAAGAGGTCTGACTACCAGGAGGGGTAAGTAAGTGGATATGGTTTTATACAGAGAATGGCCCTTGGTGGTAGCTGGCGCCCAGCCAATTGTTCATGAAGGACCCACAGGGCTGCCTCTGAATGAGCCTTCGGTCGACTGCGGGTTGTCTGGGCTCCAAGCTCCGTTTAGGCCTCTTCCGTCTTGCCTTGTATTTGTAACCGGGGAGTTGAGCATGTGATTCTATTCATTGCATTTGGTGCCGCCCGATTTACCCACTTCCCATAAAATCATTTTTTACAGATGAGTTCTCCACGTGTCTGTGAATTCTACTTGCATTTCTATGAAATCGACCAACCAGGTTTTGGGTTTCCTATCGCGGTGTGGTCTGTCGCTTCCCGGCAGGGCCCTGGGTCACACCGTGGAGCGGAAGCCACTAGAGACCGCGTCTTTTCCCAGAGGCCGTCTAGGGGGGCAGAATCAGGGCTTGTTAAACGGGGCACATATCACCTGGGTGGCTTAGTCGGTTAAGCGTCCGACTTTCGCTTAGGTCATGATCTCGCGGTTCGTGGGTTCGAGCCCCGCGTCGGGCTCTGTGCTGACGGCCAGCTCAGAGCCTGGAGCCTGTTTCAGAGTCTGTGACTCCCTCTCTCTCTGACCCTCCCCTGCTCACGCTATCTCTCTCTCCTAGAAATAAAACAAAAACAAAAACATTAAACGGGGCATGTATCACGCATTAAAAAAACCGAGCCTCCTTACCCTAAGGAGTCGGGTGATTTGTTGTGAGGACTTTCTGGTGGTGGTAACGGCGGGTCTGATCCATAGTTCTGTCACTTATTGTGTAGCTTTGAGGAGGCCTTGGCCCTTAGTGTGTTCACGGGGAGAATGATAACTGTCTCGTGGGGTCGTTCTGAGTATTTAAGGAGATAATCCAAGTTCCTCGTTTCTGCTGCCTCCCAAGAAACCACACCAAACTCAGGGGTACAGAGCCACAACTTTTGTTATGCTCGCCTATTCCGTGGGTCAGAAACTCAGGCAGAGCTCAGAAGGACGGCTGGGCCCCCTCCGGCGTGCCCAGGGTCAGCCGGAGAGACGCTCCAACTTGAACAGCTCGGGAGCTGGAAGCCTCTGGCAGTTTCTTCACTCCTGTCTAGTGGCTTGGTTGGGGATGACCCAAAGTTTGGGCTCAGATGGGACTGTCCACCTGAGTGCCCACACCTGGAACTTTCTGCCGTGGCCTTCGTGGGGGGATGGAGAGGTGGGGCAGCCACGCTGCCTTCCTGACGCTCAGAGCTCCGAGAGCAAGTGCTGGTTCACAGCCAAGGCGGACGCCATGTGGCCTTTTACGACCTGACCTCTCAAGTCACTTAGCATCACTCAGTCTATACTCTTTTGGTTAAAGAAGTCACAAGCCCACCCAGATTTCAGAGCAGGGGACAGAGAGGCTGCCTCTCAATGGGAGGAGTGTTCAAGAATTTGCTTCCTTCAATCTTCCACAGTAAACTGGCCATATTGTTGTTAGCTTTTTTACAGTGTTTGTTTTTTAAATGTTTGTTTTTAAGTGTTTATTTATTTTTGAGAGAGAGAGAGAGAGAGGGACAGAGTAAGAGCAGGGGAGGGGCCGAGAGAGAGGGAGACACAGAATCTGAAGCAGGCTCCAGGCTCTGAGCTGTCAGCACAGGGCCCGACCTGGGGCTTGAACCCATGAATGGTGAGATCATGACCTGAGCCAAAGTCAGATGCTTAACTGGGTGCCCCTCCGATTTTTTTTTTAACATTTTATTTTATTTTTGAGAGACAGAGAGAGACATCATGAGCAGGGGAGGGGCAGAGAGAAAGGGACACACAGAATCAGTAGCAGGCTCAGGCTCTGAGCTGTTAGCACAGAGCCCGATGCGGGGTTCGAATTCACGAACCGTGAGATCATGACCTGAGCCGAAGTTGGATGCTCAACCGACTGAGCCACCCAGGCGCCCTGATTTTTTTTTTAAGTTTATTTATTTATGTTTTGAGAGACAGAGACAGTGCAAGCTGGGCAGGAGCAGAGAGAAAGAGAGAATCCCAAGCAGGCTCCGTACTGTCAGCAGAGTCTGATCAGGGGCTTGAACCCACAAAGCCCTGAGATCATGATCTGAGCTGAAACCAAGAGTCAGACATTAACAAACTGAGCCACTCTAGTGCCTCTTCTCTTCTCTCCTTTTTTTTTTTAAATTTTATTTTAGGTGGAGTGAGAGAGAGCGAGCAGTAGGGAGGGACAGAGGAAGAGAGAGACCCCATGCCCAGCTCAGAGCCGGAGACGGGGCTTGATCCCATGACCCTGGGATCACGACCTGAGCTGAAATCAAGAGTTGGATGCTCAACCGACTGGGCCTCCCGGGCACCCTCACGTTGTTAGTTTTGTATCTCTGGTGCTGATGTTTAGCACCTTGGGACTGACCGCGGTGGATCTAACCCAGTGGCTGGGACAAGCCCCCCCCCGTCTGAACTGAGCCATCTTTAAGGTGCATCTGTGATTAGGTTTATTTTGATGCTGCCAAATTCGTTTTTCTACCTTCTTCAAATGGGAGCCCGACTTTAAAAAAATTTCCTAGCCCTTCCTTTGATTTTCATGCCCTCAGTGGCTTCTCAGACACATTTAGAAACTTCACGTGGAGCGGCTAGAAGGTCAGTTGCGTGAGTCCCCAGGGCGTATCTTTCATGCGCCTTGATGTGTGACTCACACAACGAACTGCCCTTCATCCCCTTACCCGAATTTCTCCCAATACGGATTCACAGTTGATCTTTTCCACAAACAAGGAATAGCTTTTCTTCTCTAAAAGATACAAAGAGGTCTAAGACCCGGTGTGCTCCCACGAGGATCACGTTCCGGAACTGGAAACCTCAGACTCCGGGAAACGGTGGCGGTGGCGGATTGTGGCATCTCACCGGATCGCCGGCCGCGAGGTCCCCGGCCAGCAGCCCCCCTCCACATGCTTGCTGCCCCACTGACCGCTGCCTCCCCTGCCTGGCGAGGTGGGCACTGGGTGCCGGCACCCACTTTTACAGATGAGGAGACCGCCCTGGAGGGGTCCGGAAACTCCTCCAAACCCACATCTAACGCCTCGGACTCCGGTTCCTGTGTTTTGCCAAACAGGAGAGTCTCTGACAACCAGGAGTGCTTTTGGTATACGCTTGAGTGAGGACTGCAAACAGGAGCACAGTTTTTTCCCCTCTGCTCTCCTCCCCCCCCCCCCCCCCCCCCCCCCCCCCCGCG
>NW_027530007.1:2526133-2528636 GCF_008692635.1 Crocuta crocuta | reverse complement strand
AAACTGTCAATTAAGGCAGACTTTTGGTTTCAGCTTGGGGAATTGGCCAGAGGGAAAAAAAAGAAGCTCCAGATTCTAATTAACTTTGCTTTTTAACTACAGATGAGCCACTTTTTGAATTAAGTGGCGGCGAGAGTCTCAGAGATTAATGGAAATATGTGAAGATGACAGAAGGAGCAGGGCCAGCCGCCCCTGTAATTAGGCTTCCTGATCTGTGTGCCTGGAGACTAAAAAGATCAAGGGAACAAAAAGCCATGGGGGGATTATGTGAACAACTAAGGAAACTGTCTCTCCCCTTCCACGTGGATTATTTTCCAGAGCCCTTCTGTTTTTCCTAAAAGAATTAAAACAAACATTTAGCTGGGTTTTTTTTTTCTTGTTAGTTGCATCTTATGTTTTCTGACCGTAACATTCCTATTCTCGTCTCTATTCGGCATCTTATCTGATTACACCTAAAAATGCTGTAGGGCAGGAAAAATAAATTCCCTTCTAGCCTTCTAGGTTCTTGGCTGGGAAGCCCCACCCCCACCCCATGATAAAAAGAGAAAAACAAATGTAATTACTAAAGTGTAGGAGCCCCTCGAAGATAGATTCAAAGAAGTCACCAGAGTAGAAGGTCTTCTCCTCTTAGACAAAGAAACAATAAATGGATGAAAGACAGACAAGACAAAGGGGTTGGGTGGGGGAAGTAAAACAGTGGAGAAGTAACGAGGTTTGTTTATATGGCCTTCTTGGCCCTAAATTCCCAGTGTGTGGTGATAAGGGTGCCTTCTCCCCTTCCAGTGCAGGGAAGGGTATCTTTCAAATGTGATATTCATCTCCTGCTTCCCCTGGGACAAAGGAGGTTCAGAGTGTCCATTCATTCACTGCTTTTCTCAAATACCCTTAACTCAAAATAATCAGGGGCGCCTGGGTGGCTCAGTCGGTTAGACGTCCCACATCGGCTCAGGTCATGATCTCACAGTTTGTGGGTTCGAGCCCGCATTGGGCCCTGCACTGACAGCTGAGAGCCTGGAGCCCGCTTCAGATTCTGTCTCCCTCTCTCTCTCTCTCTCTCTCTGCCCCTCCCTGGCTCTCCCTCTCTCTCTCAAAAATAAACATTAAAACTTTTTTTAATTCAAAATAATCAGTATGCCAAAGTGGCATGTTTTGGGGCGACATATGCTAAACCCCTACAGTGCTGAGTGCCAGATTTGAATAGGAAGAGCCCACCAGGGTCCCAGGAAGGTTGGTGGGGTGTTGGGGGGCAGCTGGGAGAAGCCGGGATATTTTATCAGTTGGGATACTTGGAAGTGTCAGGAGAGAGGATGAAGAGTGACTCATGGGGCAAATAAGCTTCCCTCTTACGGAGCCTGTTGAGCGGAGCGAGGTTCTCAAGGGCGGGAACGGAAGTTCATCTAGGTTCCTGCCTTGGGAACTTATAAAGAGGATTCCATCCTTTACGCCGCAGCAAGTAGAAGGGCGGGAGTCTAATTTCTCTATTTACTCTGATTTCCTTAGAGTGGTGAAACTAATTTATTTATTCATTATTAAAAAATTTTTTTTTAATTTATTTTATTTAAAAAAATTTTTTAATGTTTTTTAAAATTTATTTCTGAGAGAGAGAGAGCGAGAGACAGTGTGAGCAGGGGATGGTCAGAGAGAGAGGGAGATACAGAATCTGAAGCAGGCTCCAGGCTCTGAGCTAGCTGTCAGCACAGAGCCTGACGCGGGGCTCGAACCCACAAATGGTGTGATCATGACCTGAGCCAAAATCGGACGCTTAACCGACTAAGCCACCCAGGCGCCCCTCACTAATTTCTTTATACCCTTGTCTGGATTTCAGAAGCGACCTAACATACCTCAGCCCTGAACGAGGAATCAGGACACTTTAGGTTTTCTTTCCCCTCTGCCACTGATTATGTGACGTTGAGCAAGCCACTCCATCTCTTTGCATGTTTCCCGTCTGTGTGAGCAAACACTGAGCAATTCCTGTACACACCAGGCACCGTGCTAAAGGCTTATCTTGTATCTTTCTGTATTAATTCACTTCATTCTCTCCCAAACACATTCTTCTGTTCTGTATCTTTCTGGATTTGTTAGTGCGGTTCTGGTGCATCTTGTAGTTCTGGTGCATCTTGTAATACGTGCAGGATAGGTTTTTGTTGCTTTTGCTGTTTCAAAGAATGCTGGGTTTTCTCTGGCTCCAGAGGAACCAGTCCCCGATGCCCCCAATTTGAAACCCAAGCTGTGCCATTCCATTGCTGATATGAACCTTGTCTTTGCATGCTGGAAAGAAAGGGAGGTCTGCAGGACTCGGCCCCTAGGGAGAAGGGCACCCACCCTGAGGGTGGGGGAGTGGAACCGGGGAGGCCTGTCTGCTCTTGGGAAATCTCTGGCAGCTTGTCCCCCTGGAGCCATTATCCTTTCCTGGTTGGGGCTTGTTGGGGACACTACTTACTCCCAGCCAGGATGGCTGTCAGAGAACTCTCAGATCAGTCAGCCCATCCAAGGACAGGCTATA
>NW_027530007.1:2524749-2526095 GCF_008692635.1 Crocuta crocuta | reverse complement strand
CTCCCCCCCCCGCCAGGAGTCAAGGGCGGCCCAGCAGGAGGCCTGCCCTCCTCCACCCAGACCTCCTTCGGACTGTCTCCCGCTGCTCCGCTCCCCTTCCCGGGCTGGGGGTGGGAGGAGGGAAGGGCAAAGTGGAAGAAGCCAGCGGGCAGAGAGCTCGGGCGGACCGGGAGGCGGGCCGGGCGGGCCCCATCCTGTGGCCCAGGCTCCGCCTCCCCAGACCTGATCTGCTAAGTGCACACAACCAGCGCGTGGGTGGCCGGGTGAGGTTCGCTGTGTGAATGTGCACGATGGGTGTGAGTGTGTCTGTGGTCTCGGTGTCCGCAGCGTGTGTCAGCTTGCATTATTGCGTGTGTGAGCGTGTGTGCTTGTGAAAGTGCATCTGTGTGTGTCTTTGATCTCTGAGCCTGAGTGCGTGTGAGGGAGTGTGTGACTGACTGTGTGTCAGTTTACATAATTGTGTCTGAGTGTCTATGTGAATGACGTGTATGGGAGTGTTTGTGAGTGTGAGTGACTGTGACATCCGGGGCTGGAATGCGGAAGGGGGTTGCCTCCTCCGGCCCTGAGATGCTGGGGACAGGGACACAAATGTCACCGAGGGTGGCGGGGACCCTCCCCCCCAACTCGACCGCCCGGCCCTCTCATCCCGGGTGTCTTCAGGATTCCAGGAGCTTAGGGCCCCTTTTCTCCTTTCCATCCTAGCGCGCACTCGGCGACGCTGGGGGCTCGGCTGGAACGCTCTCCGCAGGGGGAGACGCCCACCAAAGAGTGGTCCTCAAACCCCTTTCCTCCCCCAGGCCCTCCGCGCCGGCTGGGACACCCCTGGGTGATTCTGAGCCTCACACTCCCCTCCTTCTCTTAACGCTCCACGGTGGCAAAGCGTGAAGTCTAGTGTGGACCCAAAAGCACCCTCAGGGACATGGAACCTTGCAGGGCAGAAGCAGAGCAGCCCGGTACCAAGCCGAGCTGGTTCCGAAGCTCGCTCTGCCGCCGCGTGGGGACGCGTGTGCACGCGAGGGTCAGCTCCTTACCCTCGGCGCTTCGGTTTTCTCATTCACACCCCGAGGGGAAACAGCACCCAGCTCGCAGGGCGACGCGCGGATAAGCCGGCGCCGGGTGTGAGGTGAAAGGGGCGGTTACCGCGTTACTGCACGAACGCCCTGCCAGCGCGCACGCAGTTCATTGTAATGAATGGATGTGCTACGGAAGGCCCCTGGCCAACCGCGTTAGCTCCGGAACCGACCCGTAAGGGGAGCCCCGATGGAAAGGAAGGGCCGGCGGCTGGGGAACCGCCTGCACACTGGATGGGAGCCCAGAGCCGGGGATGGCCCGTTACGCGGGTGACC
>NW_027530007.1:2524509-2524719 GCF_008692635.1 Crocuta crocuta | reverse complement strand
CAGGCGCAGCGCCCCGCCCGTTCTGGTGACTCCCGGGGAATCCGGGAGCCGAGAGCGGTTTGGCGGACCACCAGCCGTCTCTCCCTTTGCAAATGGCACTTTCTGTCCTCTGGTTACCAGGCAGGAGCGGGGCCGGGGCCAGCGCGCGCACGCCGCGGGGGGCTCCCGGCTCCAGGTGCACACCCCCCCCCCGGGGCGGGAGCAGCGGGG
>NW_027530007.1:2517421-2524501 GCF_008692635.1 Crocuta crocuta | reverse complement strand
CCCGCTGGGGAGGCTGAGGCAGGGGGGCCGCGCTCGCGTTGTGATTCCCTGGTGCGGGCCGGTTCACGCTCTCCTGCTCTCCCGGTCTCCACGCATCCCTTTTGTGCCTCCGGGAGGGGGGGCGGGGATGCGGGGTGTCCCGCTGCCGTCCTTGGGGGGTTGAGCAGGTCCCTGAGCCGGGCTCCGGACGCGGACGCGCCTGTTCTGGGCGAGCTGTTTACTTGTCAGGGGCCCAGCGGTCGCCGTGCGCATCTTCCCCTCCCCCTGTCCCCGATTCCGGACGGAGCATCCTGCGCCGTGTCCTTTCCTGGCGGTGCCTCCCGAGCTTTGCCCTTGAACCCAGAGGGCTGGAGGGCGGCGGACCCAGATACCGAGGTCCGGGGCAGCGTGAGGGCCAGAGCCGAAGACGCACCTTCCTCCGGGAAGAGCCTCCTCCTTGGCCGCCCTCTTGTGAATTCTGCCCCAGCTCCCTGTTTCCTGACCTGAATTCCGGAGGACTAATTCCTTCTTGCCCTCCCTAACTCTTCCTTCTCTCGGCTCCATCATGCTTTCTGCTTTGTCTTTCCTTGTTTTGAAAGTGCATTCTCTATAATCACGTCTTCACGTCCCTGTGTCTGAGCCGCCGGGGTTTTGTCCTCCTGTTAACTCCGTCGGTCAGCAATGGAAGTTATTTCTTCCTTAACTCTTGGCGCTGACTTCTCATTTCTCTTGGGAAGCCCTTGCCACCCTCCCCTGGATGCTGAGCGAAGAGACCATCCGAGCCCGCGTGCCTGGCTTCCTGCAGCAGGAACGGAGTTCCCTTCCAGGGATCAGGCTCTCGGCAGTGAGAATTCCAGCTTGGTCCTGGGAAATGTATTCTTGGAATAGACACCTTTTCCAACGGCTTCGCGGCATTGGGCTTTTTGCCTTTGGAGAAGCGAATGGCTTAAGATTCCTGCTCGTCCCCTAGCCAAACCCGGGGGCAGGAGTCGCCCTGCTGTGGAGGTAGCTGTGGCCTGGGCCGCAGGTTGGAGGAAGGGGCGTGTCCGACTTAAAATCCAGCCGGCTCGGCTTCCGGAGCTCAGGTGTCTTGCAGTCTTCGGGGTTAGATTATTCCCAGGAGCGGCCCACAGCAGGGGAAAGAAATACCGCAGATGCAGTGACTGGGCGGCTGTCTTTCCTACACACTCACCCTTTTCATCTCCAGGAAGCAGGGATAAGTCTTCCTGTATGATGCAATGTAGTACTTTATGGGGACCTCAAGTTCAGGAATCTGCTTTTTGCAGCCATTGAATGGAACTTGAACCCAGGCTTGGCTCAGATCGTTTACTTTGCTTTCAAAACCAAATAAAACCAACAAATAAATCGAAAACGATCTGAGTCATCTGTATGCATACATATTCCGGTCTCAGGCCCTGGAGATTTGCTTCAGCACCACCTAAAGGAGCTGGGNTCCCAAGGATCACCAAGCAGAATGTAATTGGTTTGCAAAACGGGGACCTAGGTGTGACAGCTGAAGTCCTGTAAGGGAGTGCATAGGCTTGTGAGGCTTTCTCTTTTAAAAATTTCATTCATTCTTTCTTTCTCTCTCTTTTTTCTCCCCACAGACAGATAAGGAGCTGAGAGTCAGGCAGGGGCGGAATGGTGCTCAATGATTCCAAAGCATCTTTGATCTGCCAGACTGAGGGGCTGCTGGCCTTTCTTGGACCATTCCAGAGAGGTAGGTTGGGTGATGGAGCCAAGTGTGTGGGGGAACAGAGATGTGATTTTGCAGACACCTTAAGAATTTGAATAGAATCCTCCCTCCCTGGCTGTCCAGTCAAAAGAGAACCTCTCTGTAGGGCTAGAGCACCAAAAGGAACACAATGACCCAAATGTGTGCTAGAAACCAACAAGGGGGAGCGGACTAGACCTTGGCCAGCTCCCCAGGAGAGGGATGTTGCTACTGGCAAAAGGAAGGGGGGTATGTGTGCTCCGAGTCCATTATTAAGCTGCAGCCTTTGGGATTTGACTTGCTTCAGTCATGGTATAGTTGGGCTGGCCTGTTTGGGGAGAGAAAAATGAAAACATTCCTCCGAAAGAAGTGTATTGAAGTGTAATAACTCAGTATTGCTTCTCAAGGAGTCCTTAAGGTAGGGACATTCTGTTTCTCCAGAGAGTTGGCAGTCACTTTATCAGTAAGACAATACTCCTTGGGACTTCTAGGGTGTTCGCTGGGATTTGAATGCAGTTCTTTCGTTGTGTAAATGAGGAAATTGAGGCCAGAGATGGACACTGGCTGAGTATTAGCTGAACACCTCCCCCCTCTTTGGGGTCTGGGGCTAGCTGGGTATGCTTAGTTCCTAGATTGGAAGGTCACAGTGCCATCTAGAAGCCCTGTGGTTACATATGTATTCCTTGGCTACACGGCACATTCCTCCTTATCTGGTGCTTGAACGGCTACTGTCGTTCCTGATGGAAAGGAACACAGGGTTACAGGGTGGTGTCATTCTTGGAAGCTTCCCCCCCAGCCCCACCCCAATCTCATTTTCTCTAGATCTTCGTCAGTACTTTCCCAACTCCTTTGTTAGTGTGGAGATCTTTAAGAAGATCAGAATATTGGGACACCTGGGTGGCTCAGTCAGTTAAGCTTCCGACTTCGGCCCAGGTCATGATCTCGCAGTCTGTGGGTTCGAGCCCTATGTTGGGCTCTGTGCTGACAGCTCGGAGCCTGGAGCCTGCTTTGGGTTCTGTGTCTCCCTCTCTGTCTGTCCTCCCTCGCTGGCACTCCTTCTCTCTCTCAAAAACAAATAACATTAAAAAAAAAAGATCAAAATATTAAGCAGCATTTTGACCTATAAAGTAGATAAAAACAGAGTGCCCTGTGGTACAAGTAGAAACTGGCCTAGGATGGCCACTCGGCCCCCTATCCCACTTCTGCCACCCTCTGAAGGTCTTGGAGTTGCCTCTATGGAACTCCCTGGAACAAAGTCAAAAACCGTGGTCTGTGTAAACCTCTGTTGGGGGATTAGAGTGTCTTCTACACACCTGTTTACACCCCTGTTTTTAATATCTTGATTCTTGTTTCAGAAGATGCCTTTTCATAATTTTTAACCCTCATGCTTTTTTATTTATTAAAAAAAATGCCCATTTACTGTTGAAAGTTTGCAAAAAAAATGAGCATAACACTTTAATAACCATGCCCTCCCCCACCCCCCAGAGAACCATTGTCTTCATGAAAGAGTATCCTCCCCCAAATGCCCCAGAAGGCCTTCTATGTGCCTATCTTTGGAAACTTGATTTTTATGTATTGTTAAATATTATTGTGAACTTCCATGAAAACGTAACTGATTGAATGCATATGTTTATCCTGGCTCTGTTTCAAAAGCCCACTAAAATGAGATTAAAGAAATAAAAAAGGAATAAGTCCTGAAGGAAACAGAGCAGGATGATGATTGAGGAGGAGGGTGTGAGTAAACACGTTGAGAGACAGAAAGCAGGTCGGTGAAAGAGATGCGAAGCTTGGAATGTTGAATGTCCTGTGCTGTGGGCGGAGGAAGGCCCGTGTGTCCAGGGACCCACCAAAGACTCAAGAGTGGGGCTTCAGTGTTCTCGATGATGGGGTTCAGGGTGGGCCAGAAGCAGGAAGATTGGTTGGAGGTGTGTGTTAGAGCAACAGCCCCCCTCTCAGCCCACATAGCCAGGTGGCTCCCTCCTCCACCCCAGCAGAAGGCTTATTTCCCCACCGGCACCGCTGACTAGGGCAGCTCAGGCCCAGCCTGGGGTGGAAGGAGGCTGTGTGGAGAGCAGCTGCAGGGGGGCGGGGGGCAGACAGGAGGAGTCCCTGTACTGAGAACAGGAAGATTTGGTGAAAGTCTCTAGACTGAACAGTGAGATCCTCTCCTGGTGGGCTCCCAGAACATGGCAGCCTAGTGTCTACTCTTTTCCAGCCAGGGCCTTGAAGGATTTCTCTGAGGAAACTGACCTCAGAAGACAAAATGGCCCTCAAATAATGCTTCTGTAGGAAAGCTAGCTTGCTACTTTGTCATTTCACAGCGATGCCTGCCAAGCAACTGGCCTTACCCGTGCACAAATGACTCTTGGTACCTCTCTCTTAAATTTGAATGGGCAGCTATGGATTGAATGAGGAAGGGAATGAAGGCTCTAGCATGAAAGACAGAGACCCAAAGAGAAAATAAGGAGTCAGAAGCCATTAAACATGGTTGTTTAAAAACAGGAATACTCATAAAACAATAATAAACTCTTGGATATAAAAGCTATGATAGTAGATGCATCTGGCTGGCTCAGTAGAGCATGTTAGTCTTGATCTTGGGGTTGTAAGTTCAAGCCCCACGTAGGATGTAGAGATTACTTAAAAATAAAATATTTAGGGACATCTGGGTGGCTCAGTTAAGCATCTGATTTTGGTTCAGGTCTTGATCTCACAGTTCGTGAATTCGCGCCCCCTCATCAGGCTCTGTACTGACAGCTCAGATCCTGGAGCCTTCTTCGGATTCTGTGTCTCCCTCTCTCTCTGCCCCTCCCCTGCTCTCTTTTCTCTCTACCAAAAATGAATAAACATAAAATGATAAAATAAAATATTTTTTAAAACTGATAGCACATTTTCAAGAGAATAGAGTTGGAAATTGAAAAATAAAATTCTATTTTAATTTTTTTACAAATAGTTTATTGTCACATTAGTTTCCACATAACACTCAGTGCTCATCCCCACAAGTGTCCTCCTCCATGCCCATCCCCCCCTCCCCCCACATCCATCAGTCCTCAGTTTTTGTCAGCATTCAAGAGTCTCTCATGGTTTGTCTCTCTCCCTTTCCCCCACCATTTCCCCCTTCTTCTCCCCCTTGTTCCTCAGTTAAGTTCCTCCTAATCCTCCTATACGTGCAAACATACGATATTTGTCCTTCTGAAAAATAAAATTCTAGAAAGTAGAACTAAAAGGCTTGAGAGATGGGACACAGGAAAGAAAATATAAGAAAACTGGAGACTTCATTATTCAGGATGCCCAATATCCAATCATAGGAGCTCAAGACAGAGAAGGGAGAAAAATGAAGAAGGAGAATTTATCAAACTAGAGGAAAAAATTCTAGAACTGAAGGAGCTTCTACATTAAGAGTCTTGGAGTAGTACTCACCAATGAATAATAAAAGACATGCAAATAAAAGGAAAGTATGTGCTATTGGACATCATCATGAACTTTCAGAACTCCAGCTAGAAATTACCAAAAGCCAATAAAAAGAGGCCACAGGTAACAGATAACAGAATGACACTGGACTTTGTACAAAGTCAACACCAGAAACTACAAGACAATGAAGCAACTCCTCCAAATTTCTAGGGAAATTAATTCCCTAACAAGAATTCGGTAATTGTCATTCAAGCAAAATAATGAAATAAGGACATTTTTTAAGATGTGAATTAAAAAAAAAAAAAACAACAGCGTTCACACACATACACTTTTGTATCCCTATTCAAGGAAACTACTAGAAAGTATGTTCTACTAAAAGAGAGTAAACCAAAAAAGAGGAACAAGTGATACAATATGCGATTATCTCTTGTTCTCATTTGGCTCAGCTTCCAAATGGCTTTCTATATGTCAGCTGTTATCTTAATTTGAGCTTTGTGAGTACAGAGAAAAGTACCTAACACCTACCACACCATGGGAACTGAAACGGACTCAGTTCCAAGCTTTCCCTGTAGCCAGCACCTGTGACCTAGACTTCACTGATAAGATGCACCTTTGCAGTATTTTGAGAGAGGAGAGGGATGAATCATGAGCTGTATCCATGGTTATGATGGTTATTAAGTACCCATGGCAATGATGGGCTACAAGGCCAAATTCTTGGCACAGAAGTGGCAGAGGTCCAAACTGGCATTCAGTACTCAGTGGCGATAGAAGCAGTTTTGCCACCAGACATGCATCATGGAATCCAGTGTACTAGGTTTTATTTCTTTTTTTGCTCAACTTTTTGTCTTTCCTGGAGTTGATAAGCACCTCGTGTTTTTTTTTTGTTTGTTTTTTTTTAATTTATTTCTAGGAGAGAGAGAGAGACAGCGTGAGCAGGGGAGGGTCAGAGAGAGAGGGAGTCACAGACTGAAACAGGCTCCAGGCTCTGAGCTGGCAGTCAGCACAGAGCCCGACGCGGGGCTCGAACCCACGAACCGTGAGATCGTGACCTAAGCGAAAGTCGGACGCTTAACCGACTAAGCCACCCAGGCGCCCCTGCACCTCGTGTTTTTATTTACTATGGTTTCAATGTACTAATCACCAGTTCTTCCTCAAACTCTCCAACAGAACTATGAAAATTCTCATAATGAAGCAAATAAGTTAGATAATCTGTCAGCTCCTTTCCTGCTTAATCAGTGGGAGTAGGATTCTTGTAACCAAGAACTCAGACTGGTGGAGAAAATGGTGAAGAGAATTCCCTAAAAATGGTGGAGCAAAGTTCCAGTGCTACAACTGTGCAGCTGATCTAGAAAGCAAGCAGGCTAATTTGGAGCAGGGTGGCCGAGGGCCCTAGGAAAAATATCTCCAGGGGAAAAAAATGAAGCTGATGGATTATCTGACATATTTAGCACATTATGAACAGTTTTATCGTTCTGTTGGGAAGTTTAGGGAAGAATTAACGTATGTTTATTTTTTTGTTCATGTATTTTTATTTTGAGAGAGAGGAGAGAGCATGTGCAAGTGGGAGAGGGGCCAGGGGGGGAGGGTGGTGAAGAGAATCCCAAGCAGGTTCCATGCTCCGCACAGAGCCTGACCCTGGGCTCAATCTCATGACTGCAAGATCACAACCTGACCTAATATCAAGAGTCAGACGCTTGATCGACTGAGCCACACAGGCACCCCAAGAATTAGATATTTGTACATGGAAAATGAAGCAAATTATAAGTGAGGTAACTATCAACTATAGAAATAACAAAAAGTTGAAGAAAGGAGATAAAACCATAGGTGCTATGTGGTTTAGTTCAGTTTAGTTTTGTTTTTAAAAAAATTTTAATATGCATTTATTTATTTTGAATTTTTTTTTAATGTTTTATTTATTTCTAGGAGAGAGAGAGACAGTGTGAGCAGGGGAGGGTCAGAGAGAGAGGGAGTCACAGACT
>NW_027530007.1:2502757-2517314 GCF_008692635.1 Crocuta crocuta | reverse complement strand
AGAGAGAGAGAGAGAGAGAGAGAATCCTAAGCAGGCTCTGCAGTATCAGCACAGAGCCTGACTCAGGGCTCAGTGTCATGAAGGACAAGTGCATGACCTGACCCAAAACCAAGAGTTGGACACTTAACTGACTGAGCCACCCAGGTGCCTGTAGTTTTGTTTGTTTTAAGAGAGAGAGAGAGAGAGAATCCTAAGTAGGCTCCAAGCTCAGTGTGGAGCCGGACACAAGACTTGATCCTACAACCTTGGGATCATGACCTGAGCCAAAATCAAGAGTCGGACGTCCAACCGCCTGAGCTACCCAGGCGCCCCCGTGGTTTAATTTTGAACAGTATTTATGTGGTCATAGTAATGTAAGCACTGAAGTTTGGTTAACCAAAAATTATCCCAAAGCTATGTTCAGAAGATGGAGGAGAGGATGTGTGCATGCGTGTGTGTGCTGGAAAGCACAAACTCATCTTCTAAGTAAGAAGTTAAAATTTGAAAACCTGTATAAATCTATTGTTTTCAAATATTGAGATAAATACGCAAAGAAACAACTGCAGTCAGGGGTGATAGGTTTGGATGAGCTACTTGTTTGCTGCAAACATCTTAGTTTTAATTAATTTTTAAAATCATGCTTGTATAACTTTCATAGATAACAAAATTCTGAAATAATCACTATGACATTCATATTCACTCATCTTATGGCCGTTTTCATTTTCTGTATGCTTTCTGAAATGTTTTGTCCACAGACAGGCATTGCCGTGGTGAATGGATGTGCATTTTTTGTTTCGGTTAATGTGGGGGTGTTTGCAGTGCTGTGTAGTGTACACAGGTGTCATTTTAATGACTATATTTTCTCCTATTAAGTTAATTATGATAGTTTCCCTATTATTTTTGATTTTCTACTTTCACAAACAATAACATAAATGAGTACCTTAGTATATATCATTTTTCTTTTTCCTTTAGACTTGCTTTCTTAAGGCAGTTTCTGAACTTCCCATATTACCAGATTTGAGGCCATGGATCTTTCATTTGATTTTGGTGTGTAGTTTCAGGAGATTCAACTTGGCTGCATGCCTGTGGCCTCAATGGGTGGGCCATGAACTGAACATGATAATATTGAGAATTGCTTCTCGGCCTTTTGGCTAAGATCAAATGTGAACATGATAAGAGATGGTTGGGAGAGAATTTTTTTGTAGGATAGTTGGTTCATTTTTCTGATGACAGCAGAAGTCAGGAGTCTCTCTCTTTTTCTTTAAAAAAAATTTTTTTAAGTTTATTTATTTATTTTGCTTGAGAGAGAGAGGGAGAGCTGGGGAAGGGGCAGAGAGAGGGAGAGAGAGAATCCCAAGCAGACTCAGCACTGTCAGTGCAGAGCCCAATATGGAACTTGAACCGCAAACCATGAGATCACGACCTGAGCTGAAACCAAGAGTTGGACATTTAACCAACTGAGCCACCCAGGTGCCCCTCTCTTTTTTTAATAGAAGTTCCAGAGAATTGTACCTCTCATTCTTCAATGTCGATTTGTTTTTCCTCCACTGGGGATTTTTTTTTTTCATTTTTAAATATTCAAATTAAAAGTTACTGTTCTATCTTCTTTTAATTTTATTTACTTTTAGAGAGAGAGAGAGCCTATGTGGGAGGGGCAGAGAAAGAGGGAGAGAGAATCCCAAGCAGCACAGAGCCCAACGTGGGGCTTGAATCCACGAACTGTGAGATCATGAGCCAAAATCAAGAGTCAGATGCTCAACCAACTGAGCCACCCAGGTGCCCCAAAAGTTACTGTTCTATTAACAATCACATGGCTTCAAGGGGGACAAATGTAAAATGGGAGACAGTAAAAGGAAGAAGAAAAAAAAACAAAGAAAGAACTGAGGGAGGCAGAGTGGATAGACAGTGGGTGAAGGCAGCTTGCGTCCTTGGCTTACCTGCCAAGCAGACGTGGGGACGCCTTTTGCACAATCTCACATATTACTTTCTTATCACATCCATCCTCGGCCTTCGCCCCTCCCATCCCGTTTTCTCCTGTGACAGGAGCTCACGGTATCAGACAGTCCTCCAGACAAGCGCCTCCTTCCTAGTCCTGGGCACGGTTCTGGGGATGTCCGACTCGGCTGGCCTCCGGCTTCTGGAGACTTCCCTCCCATTTCCTTTTGGATACATGTTCCCCTTCCACCTGCCCACTGCTGGACAGTGGGCTTCGTAACAGAGAGCAGCAGAGGCACCTCCTGCGTGGCAAAGGCCTCCCCTTTGCTGTGGTGGACATCGCTTTCCTGGGGTGCGGAGACCCTTTTCTGCCCTCAAAACCGCGGTGGCCACTGGGGGCAGAGGATGCTGGTCCGGAGCCTCCTAGGGAGACAGTGAAGTGGTTTTCATGAAAGATTCTGTATTTTGGGAGAAAATTTTAGCTCATCTGTCCTAAAACTGCACCTGGTGGGGGACCCCGGACCAGTCAGCTTGCCTTCTGGTCTACGGCCTCAGTTCTTTGTCAAGAAGATTCTTTTTCTTTAAATTTTTTTTTATTTTTTATTTATTTCTAGGAGAGAGAGAGAGAGAGAGAGACAGTGTGAGCAGGGGAGGGTCAGAGAGAGAAGGAGATACAGACTCTGAAATAGGCTCCAGGCTCCAAGCTGGCAGGCAGCACAGAGCCCGACGCGGGGCTCGAACCCACAAACCACGAGATCATGACCTAAGTGAAAGCCAGACGCTTAACCGACTAAGCCACCCAGGAGCCCCAAGAAGATTCTTAAAGACAGGAGGTTTCAAGGCTGGGTTTCTGGGATGCCCCTTCCTCGGTTGTTAAGAGCAGAGGATTCAGATGTTCTGTGGCAGTTAGGGCCCAACCTCTCTCTCGTGAATCTAGCCCTGGCCTAACTGCTTTCCGGCTTCCATTTTTGCCTCTCTCCCTTCCGTTTTTCTCACTGTAGCCAAAGCCGTTTTTGTAAGGCACAATGTCAGGCCATTTCAGTCTCCTACTTAAAACCTTCCAGTGGCTTCCCACTGCAGCGATGATAAAACCTGGCTCCTCACGGTGGCCACAAGGCCCGGCAGGCCTCACTGTCGATCCAGCCATCTCCCCTCCGGTCACCTGGTCTCCTGCCTCAGGGCCTTTGCACTTCCCGCTCCAGCTGCCCGACCCCTGTGTCATGGATCTTTGCCTGATCTTTCTCACCATTTGGGCCTCAACTCTGATATGACCTCATTCGAGCACCCTTCCTTGACCCGCCATCCGAAAGAGACCCTCCGTGCAAGCCCCTTATATGACAGTCCATCTCTTTTCTTCTCTGAAATCAGCTTGTTATTCATTTTGCTTTTTGTTTGTTTTTGTTTTTCTCCTGTTAGGCTAAAAAGCCTGTACGAACGGGGCTGGTGCCTGTCCCATTCATTCCCTGGTGGGCACATTCTCTGATGCTCAGACAAATACTTGTTGAATGAATGAATGAACGGGATTGGCACCCCGCACACTCTGGGGCTGAAAAGGGGCCCCTCACGTTCTTCTTCCCGAGGGTCTCCGGGAAGATGTGGTTATCGAATCATCTGGGCTTTCCCCGGCTGCCAGAGCAGGGCTGGTTTCTAGAAAGCTCCTTTAAGGCAAACACGCAGGAGCTCCGTTGGGAAGTGGGGCCTCTGGGTGAAGCACCTTTGGAATTTGCCTCTGAAGAGCCCGCTTCCCACATCAGTTAGGCAACAGCAAAAACATCCATTTCGTTCTCCACGGAAGAGTCTGGGAAACGGAACACTTACCAGAAGGGCTGTTTTGAGGCTGAGAAATACCTGAGAATAAGCCCAGGTCAGGAGGCCCAACCAGACTGTGCTCTGCTCAGTGTCACGCGGAAGGCCAGCCGTGTGGCTCCCTGTCCTTCGTCAGCGTGACTGCTGGTGTCATAAACCTCCCAGCCGGGGCTGGTGGTAGATGTGGGACAGTGTGTGTAACCGCCTTCTAGACGTTTCTGAGACCCCTCTTGAGCTATTTGGGTTGTGACTTTCCTAGAGTTCAATGTTCTGTCCCCGAGTTAAAAGACCAGGAGCATCTCTGTCTCTGGACAGAATCGTGACAATGACCCCTGGGGACCTTTGGACTCTCGCTCCAGAGCAGCAGGCGAAGGTCATGGCGCGTCTTAGCCAGGCTCCCTCGGGCAGGAGGGGGTTTAGTTCTCAGATAAAGCAGGACGCAACTTCCCTTCTCCCTGCGGCTTGTCCCCTGCACGGAGCCTGCTGAGAGTGACTCACGTGTTCCCTGGGGAAGCGGCTCCCGAGGGCATGTGACTCGAGCGCCAGAAAGCCTGTCTTTACATCGACGAGTGCCGGGCAGCGCCTCCTCCGTGGAGCGACAGGCGCATCTGCAGTGGTCACTAGGAGGAAGGGGAACCCTCCCGGCCCGGGAGACAGATGCTGGCTCGCAGCCCGAACTAACATGCCGTTTCAGACCTGCAATTTCAGAGAAATGAGCGGATGCTTCAGGAGTCCCGAGCTCGGCACGAGCCACCGGCCAGCAGGTGTGCCAGTCCGGGGGGGTGGGGAGCGGGGGAGGGCTAGTCGACGGGCGGCCACCCCGTCCCCAGTCTGGGTCCCCAGTCTGGAGGAAGCACCGTGGCTCTGACCTACTACATCCTTTGCCCGCCCTCCTCTCATAGAAATAAACAGGGGCCCTTGTAGCCCTGGCTGCTGGCCGGGAAGGACGGGGCGCTGTTACGAAATCTTGGGGGAAACTCCCCCGGTGGCTGCCCAGGACCAGAAGGTCAGACCCCTCAGACCTTCACAGCGGCAGAGGCTGCTTCAACCTTGGGCCAGAGAAGGTGCGTCTGACTGGCCACTTCCCAGCGCGGCGGTGGAGGGATGATGTGGGCCCACGGCAGTGACCCGCCGCCATCCACGGCTGTTCCGGGGACCGTGCTGGCGGGAAGTGGGAAGTGAAAGGGCTTGCGTGCCTTGTTGAACGGTTTTCTTTGATCTTGTATTAATGATGCAGATGTGCACCCGGAAGTGGGCCGCAAGAGTCTGGCTTGACTCAGAGCGAGGAAGGATTGCTCGTGGTTCATCTTTGGTGGATGCCACTCTGGTGCCCCAAAGGTGGTCCTGGCCCTCTCTTACCCGCTGTCTCCAGGCCGTCTCATACACCTCTGTGTGCGTAGCCCGCTGACCCCAAATTATGCCTCGTGAGCCCCAAAGACGTCTCCCCTTCGCTCCACGCCTGGGACTGCTCCCCGGCTCTCACTGCGCAGCTCAGGTTCCGTGTCTGAAATGGACACCTTGCTGTTCTGTTGCCCCCAAATCTGCTTCCCCCCCACACTTCCCCATTCCAGTGTCCCTGGGATTTCCACCACCTTCCAGCCTCCCAAGCCCACGCCTGGCTGTCATCCTTATTCCTTCCCCCACGACCCCCCTGTCATCCGCCCGAGCTCCTAAATAGATCTTGCAGGGCACCCAGGTGGCTCAGTCAGTTAAGCATCTGACTCTTGATTTCGGCCAAGGTCATGATCTCATGGTTTGTGGGCTCAAGCCCCACACTGGGGTCCTTGCTAACAGTGCAGAGCCTGCCTGGGATTCTCTCTCCTTCTCTGGCTGCACCTCCCCTGCTCGTTTTCTCTCTCTCTCACTCTCTCTCTCTCTCAAAATAAATTAACTTCTAAAGATATTTGAAAAATATGTCTTGATTCCCTGCCTTTCTCCTCACCAGGGGCACGAAGCTCCCTACCTCCCCATGTGCATGCTTGCTTCTTCCCGGTTCTTTCACACTGGGGCCAGCAGCATCATTTTGGACACAGATTGGACCCCTGGCTCCTTTGCTAAGACTGCCCGTCACTCTGACACCCAGGCATCACCCCTGCAAAGGCTCCATAGGACTGGGTCTCTGCTGACTCCTCAACCCGTTCTACCCCCTTCCCTTCCCTCCCTGCTCCACTCACAGGCTCCAGCGGCAGTGGATTGCTGTCTGTCCTCCCTGGACGTGGCTGGCATGGTCTAGTCCTCTGCTCTGGGGTGTCTCCTCGGAGGGGCTTTTCCTGGCCTCCCTATAGGGTTCTCCGTCACATCGCCACTTGGCACGCTGCCTTCACCGTGTCGATAGATTGTGATCCTTCTTCCTACCCACCGTGTGCTTGGGTATTAGTGTCTCCCCAGCTGGCGTGTAAGCTTCTCCGCTGCCGTCTCCCAGTGCCTTGCATGACTCCTGGCACTTAATAAACACTAGTTTAAACTAATATGTCTCGGACTGAGTCATATGTACAAATATCAAGTCCAGTAATACACAAGTGCCAATTATTTCCATGAGATGAAGTGACCAACAGTGATTGTGAATTCCTGTATTCAGATTCAGGAAATGAGTTGGGAGAACCCGGGATCCTCTCTCTCCTTTCTCTGCCCCTCCCCTGCTCGTTCTCTCTCTCTCTCTCTCTAAATGAGTTAACTTTTTAAAATATTTGAAAAAATAGATCTTGATTATATAGTTGGGGAAGTATCTAGAGGGCTTGGCAGCCAGTGAGCTCAGTGATGTGGCTGCCGAAGGACTTCCTTGGGGGAAAGGGCTGATCTGCTCTTAGGCTAAGCATAGGGGTCTGGTACCCAGAAAATTCTGCACTTGGCCCATGAGGTCCCATCCACAGCATCTTGTTTTCTCGAAGGACCAAACTTTGGCAAGAGTCTAAAAACTGCCATAGGGAGAACAGTCAGAGGTACTGAGGCTGCCATCCAGCAGAAATAGCCATCAGATGACAACCCTGTGTGCCTCTAGATGGCAATGGAAAGCTCAGGCTTTTAGCTCTCAGAGGCAGGCCAATTTCCAAGGAAAGAACTTGCTAACACTAGGCACTTCCTAAAATGGAACACGCAGCTGCAAGTAACACACACACACACACACACACACACACACACAAGTGCTCTAAGTTAAAAAAAAAAAAGGTAGGGGGCAAGGGGAGTTTTTGGCTGATAGAACTGAAAAGTCAGGGATAGAGTTTAGCCTCAGGCATGTATGTCTCCATCCAAGAACCCAAGGGTGTCTTCAGGACCCCACTCGTACTCTTTACGCCAAGCCCTGCTCTCCTACATGGTCGTCTTTTCTCAGACCCCACCCCTAAGGGCAGCAAGAGGTGGTCACCAGCAGCCTTGGGTGGCTATTCCTTCCTGCCCCCCAGGTGGAAATCCGCCAAAGAAATCCGGATGAAATTTCTTTCAAACCCACCGGACTGACGACATTCACAGGCTTATCCTGGAATCACTGTAGACCGTGATCGGCTGGGACTAAGCCCCTTTCCGGGTTCCAGCCCAACCCCTGTGGCCGGGTGGGTCTCCGGCTGTGTGAGCGGCCAGGAACTGAGTCAAGCCATCCCGAACCACCGGAACTGAGGGCGTGGGGGGCTTGTGAAAAGTCTCCGGCTCCCAGGTGAAGGAACTGAAAATCGCCAGCACCCAGAAGCCCCTTTCTCCTGGGGTACCTGCCCTTCTGGGGGCAGCCCTGTCTCTTCTTCTGCAACACAGATTAGTTCAGCCTGTGTTTGTTCTCTGTATCATTGGAATCACAAGCCCATCTTCTCTTGCGCCTGACTTCTTTCATTCAGTCTTATGTTTATGAGATTCATTTATATTGTTGTGTGCATTTGTAGATCGTTCTTTTTCCTAGTTCTATAAAGTTCCGCTGGGAGAAGATACCATGATTTAGTTTCCCATTATACTGCTGATGAGCATTTGGGAAGTTTCCAGTTGGGGGCCACTTATGAAGAGCAGTGCCTTAGACACTCTTGTTTGTGTCTCTTGGTGCACACGTACTCGTGTTTCTGGTGAGTGTATACTTACGGTGCAATTAATTGCTGGGTCATAGGGCACACCGGCACCCAGCTTTCGTAGATACCGCCGAGGGTGGAGACTGCCAGGGTGGTTGTACCGGTTCGCGTTCTTGGAGCAGCGCGAAAGCCCCTGGATTCGTTGACATCTTTGTCCCGTACGTTGCAGAGAGAGGAAGTCTGAGCTTCATAGAAAGTTCTGGCCTGTTAGCAGCTGCATCTGGGCCCTGGGTCCACAAAGAGAGAGAAGGTGCCTCCTTCCTCCTGTCCCACCTCCGTCATTTGATTATGCCCCGCCCACACCATCCCGCCTTCCTGTCTTAGGGAGGAGGGGTGATGCAGTTGAAGCCTTCATTTCCGTAGCACTAAGGGGCAGGGGAGCAGGGGGAGGCCTTGGCGGGAGTCCCAAGGAGCTCGGGCCGCATGAGCTCATCCTGACCCTGGGATCGAGTGGCCACAGGTGCCCCTGACTTCCCGAGTGTGGCCAAAGGACACTGAGCATTAAGTGGGTTCTCCAGGATTTTTGAGTGTCCCCCACACTTTGAATCAAAAAGAAAGCTTTTGGCCTGGTCATTCTCAGAAAGAGGAACCCAAAGTAGGATGTGGTTTTACAATCAGAGGAAGTGGATCCCAGTGGTGGTAACAGGGTAGGCACGGGGTGAGGCGCCCACGTGCTGCCGCTCGGAGCAGATTCAGCACCCAGCCGCACTGTGGGGGGGAGGGCTGGGCCCAAATGGCAGAGCCCCAAAGAATATCCCTCTTAAACAATTCCTTTCAATTATTTTTTTAAAATGTTTATTTACTTTTGAGTGACAGAGCTCCAGCGGGGGAGGGACAGAGAGAGAGAGGGAGACACAGAATCCGAGGCAGGCTGTGAGCTGTCAGTGCAGAGCCCTATGCGAGGCTCGAACCCATGAACCACGAGATCATGACCTGAGCCAAAGCCGGACACCCAACCAACTGAGCCACCCAGGCGCCCCGTTTTTCAGTGATTTTTAAAAGTCATCNTAAAAAAAAAAAAAAAGTCCTCTAAATCTAGGAAGATGTGATCTTAGGATAAGGAAATATTTTTCTAAAGAAGAAAAATCATAAAACATAAAGGAAAATATTTGACCACGTCAACATTACAAGTTTTTGCTCACCAAAAAGATACCAGAAACAGAGTGAAAAGATAGATGATTTGGACCAAAAGAAGATATTTCCAATTTCTTTAATCGACAAAGGAACTGAATCCAGAGTATATAAAGCAACCCTATCAACCAATAAGAAAAAGACAACGCCACAGAAGAAATGGGCAAAATGTAAAAGCAGGCTATTTGCAGAAGATAAGCATTTCATGGATGATCAGGGAAATGCAAATTAAAGCAACAAAAGAGCATTCTGTAACCATCAGGTTGGCGGAAATGAGTAAATTTGATGAGCCCAAGTGCTGATGAAAGCATGGAGGTGAAGCCACAGACAGTGGCGGTGCCATTGCTAACGGGCGCCCCTACGTTAGCAAAGTTCAGGGTGTTGTCTGGCTGTCTAGGTCCTGTGCTGTGCACGAGGCAGCCCCCAGCCACGCGTAGCTCTAGAGCACTTGAAATGTGGAGGGTGATGGGGTGCCTGGGTGGCTCAGTCGGTTAAGCGGTTAAGCCGACTGGCTTTGCCCCAGGTCATGATCTCACAGTTCATCAGTTCCAGTCCCGCGTTGGGCTCTGTGCTGACAGCTCAGAGCCTGGAGCGTGCTTCCGCTTGTGTGTCTCCCTCTCTCTCTGCCCCTCCACCCCTCTCAAAAATAAATAAACATTAAGAAAAAACAATAAAAGTTCATTTAATTTTAATTCATTCAGACCTAAGAAATGGATACTCAACGCATTTCTTGGAAAACTTTTAAGTATATCTGGAACAATTTGAGTTTTTGAACCTACTTTATATCTGTAAATTGCATGAAATCTACAGATAGATGAGGGATTTCTGATGGAAATCCAGTGCCCAAATTGCAATGTGCTGTAAGTGTAAACTATACACCAGATTTCAAAGACTTACTGCCAAAAAAAAAAAAAGTGTAAAATAGCTCATTAGTAATTTTTTTGGTGTGATGACGTTTTGAAGTGACTATATTTTGGATCTATTGGGTTAAGTAAAATATATTACTAAACTTTATCTTTTTACTTGTTTTAAAAACTTTTTTAATGTTTTTATTTATTTCTGGGAGAGAGAGAGAGAAAGAGAGACAGCGTGAGGAGGGGAGCGTCAGAGAGAGGGGGAGACAGAGAATCTGAAGCAGGCTCCAGGCTCTGAGCAGTCAGCACAGAGCCCGACGCAGGGCTCGAGCCCACGAACTGTGAGATCATGACCTGAGCCGAAGTCGGACGCCTAACTGACTGAGCTACCCAGGCGCCCCACTTTTTATTTGTTTTTAATGTGGCTGCTGGCAGCCTTGACATTACCAGTGTGATTCCACATAGTTCCCTTGGACAACACTCTACAGATACTCAAAGTGAGGTGTATAAGGATATACATCGTAGCATTGTTTGTAAGAACCAAAAAGAGCAGAAGCAAACCCCGAGGTTCATCAACAATAGAAGGGGTAAATAGATTGTGGTCGATTTAAACAGTGAAATCCCACAGGGGTTCCAATGAATGAGCTTGAGCTTCGTGGATCAGCTGGATAAACCTAACAGAATGTTGACTGGCAGAAGCGATTGCAGAAGACTCACTCTTCATCCAGTTTGGAAGCACGCACAAATATTAGGAATTGTTCACGAATACATATTAATTTAATAAAAGTATAAAAACATGCACGGAAATTATAAACAACCAGAACGCAGGTGGCGGTAACCTGGAGCAGGGGAGATACTCAGAAGACTCGTAACTGTGTCTATAGCATTTTGTTACTGGAGAGCGGGTGTGACCGAGGGTGTTTGGTATGACTGAGATATTTCAAGACTGTTTGATGGCCAAAGCCACTTTTAAACCACTTGGTTTCTGGTTAGAAACTTTCCAAAAAAAACTGCAGCCTTCGGTCCTTCTCGAGTCCTGGGTTGTCTGACCAGAGACCCTGCCATCCCCCGTTTCTGGCGTGTGTTCCTGAGAAAAATGATTTGGAACGGGTCTATTGGTGTCTTGGATTTGGGCCACTGCAGTGAGGGATGCAGACAGAGTGAGTGCCTATCTGTGATGACAGATGAGATGGGGTCTGGGGACAGTAGGAGCCACCAGCCACCCCAGGCAGGACGAGATCCAGAGGGAGGTGCCCACGGGAGGGACTCCTTCCTGAACATCCTACTGCCAAAGGTCCTGACTTTCTGTTTTCCAAAGGATCCTTACAAAGGATTCATCCAGCACCCTTGCGGTGGCTCATTTTGCCTTCTCTTCCTTTTCAGGACAACTGGTGCCTTTGAAGTGAAAAAGCAGGATGCCCCCGGGGGTTGACTGCCCCATGGAATTCTGGACCAAAGAGGAGAATCAGAGTGTGGCGGTTGACTTCCTGCTGCCCACAGGGGTGTATCTGAACTTCCCTGTGTCCCGGAATGCCAACCTCAGCACCATCAAGAAGGTACGATCCCAGGTGCCTGGGGGGGCTCAGTTGGTTGAGTGTCCAACTTTGGCTCAGCTCATGATCTCACGGTTCTTGAGCTCCAGCCCCCAGTGGGCTCTGTGCTGGCAGCTCGGAGCCTGGAGCCTGCTTTGAATTCTGTCTCCTTCTCTCTCTGACCCTCCCCTGACCTTAGAGCTTGGAACTCAGGGGGAAAGACAGACAGACTCTCAGGCTTAGATTTGAGATCCTACAATACAAAATTTAAAAGATAAATAATATCTAAGAATTGTTTAAAAGCTTATAGTTAGAGGTGGCTCAGTCAGTTAAGCGTCTGACTTCGGCTCAGGTCACGATCTCGCAGTCTGTGGGTTCGAGGCCCCCATTGGGCTCTGTGCTGACAGCTCAGAGCCTGGAGCCTGCTTCGGATTCTGTATCTCCCTCTCTCTCTGCTCCTCCCCCACTGCCAGTGTGTCTGTCTCTCTCATAAAATAAAAAAGCATTAAAAATAATAATAAATAAACGTTTACAGTGAGTGCCCAGCTAGCATTTTGAATTCAGCTTTCCCTTTTATCAGCGCACAATAATACTGGCTAGATTCCAGTGAGAGCTTCAGGGCGTGGTTCCCATGGTGGCCTTTCCTTCTGTCCATGACTTTGCCATCGGTTTTGGAACCACACCCCATCCACGGCCACTTAAGAGAGTCTTATCTGTCTTCTCTCTTCAGAGCTGTCATCGCAGTAAACATCATCTTTGGAAATAGTTTTTAGTTTTGTTGAATAATTGTCCGGGTGGATTACTGAGTCAAAGGGTTAGACATCTGGAAAGTATTTGGTAGATGTTGTCTTGTGATCTTTCAAAGAGTTTATCCCACTTACGAAGTGTGGGATTTCATGGGTCACGCCAGAGAGCAAGACCTCGGCTCAGAATTTTAAAAGCTATACTTGGGAGTTGAACAAAAAAAAAAAAAAGGAAAGAAGCAAGGGACCATCTTGGAATTTTGGTTTTGTTTTGTTTCTCAATATCCCCTTCCCAGGAGATTTCTTTAAAATTAATTTTTTTCCATTTCAAAAGTGATATGGACACATTGATTTAGGAAAACTGGAAAAAAATAGAGAAAGGAAAAAAGTTACCTGTGAACCGAGCCCTTATGAGATAAGCACAGTTAACACTTTGGCTGATTCCTGTTTTCTTTTCTATGGAGTGTTGTTTTTTGTGATGATTCTGATTAGGGGCTTTAGGATCTTTTTTTTTTGTTTCTGAGTTAACATTATAACACCTTNGGAGTCACAGAATCTGAAACCGGCTCCAGGCTCTGAGCTGCCAGCACAGAACCCGATGTGGGGCTTGAACCCACGAACCACGAGGTCATGACCTGAGCGAAGTCGGACACTTAACCCACTGAGCCACCCAGGAGCCCCCAGGGTAATCTTATTTTTCTGAACCATGCATGCCAGCGACTACAGTTCCAACACTGCAGAGATGCAAAACACGTGGGGCTCTGCACACACCCCGGTTTGACTTCAATTTCTTCATACTTTTATTTATACCAGACACCAGATAGTAAATAGTCTAGGATCTGCTGACCATCTGCTATTTGTCTCAAACACTCATCTCTGCCAATGGAAGGCCAGAGCCACATCAGGCAGTATGTAAATGAGTGGGCGTGGCCATCTTCTAATAACTTGGGAGCAGGCGAGGTTTGCCTGCAAACCAGTTACTTTGGCAAATCCTGGTCTGTATCAATTACTATGTTTATTAGAGTTGTGGGGTTTTTTGTTTGTTTGTGTTTGTTTTTTTTTAAGAGACAGAAAGAGAGAGGGAGAGAGAATCTTAAGTAGGCTCCTCACCCAGCATGGAGCCCAACCTGGGGCTCCAAATTACTGCTGTGAAATCATGACCTGAGCTGAAATCATGAGGCGGACACTTAACTGATGGAGCCACCCAGGCGCCCCTATTAGAGTTGTTTGTATGGAAATGAGCTTGAATTAGATCTGCTGCTGTCTACCTTGGGGTTCCCCGCCGNGCCCCGCCCCCCCCCCCACTCACCATGTCCCTTGGAGTTTTCTGTTTCTGTTCGTACAGGAGGTCCCTAGATTCTGGGTCATGCCCCTGTTCTATGGCTCTGTGCTGATGGACCATAGTTATCTGTCCCCCATGGGACAAAAATAGGGCTGTTCCCTCCTTTTCTGTTTTCTCTGTGACTCTGAACACTTTTGCAGTAAAGCTTGACTATTAGGCGGCTCTCCCAGGGTCGCTGGGGACACCTTGCCCTGAGGACACACGCTGACCGCCTTAGCTGCCCGCAGCCATGGAGGGTCTCACGGCTCTCAGTTGTGCACCTTTTCCGAATTAGTTGCCAACATTTAGAACATCAGGGTGATGAGCCCCAGGACGATTAGCTGGAGGTCACGTCCGGCCAGCAGTCTCTCAAGGGTGACATACAGGGGAGACTGGGGACAGGATTTTAGCGAATTCCAGGCACCTTCCACAGAAGGGCAGTGATGGTGACCCGTGCGGTCAGTGCTCAAGGGGTCTGGGGAGGGCAGTCGTGCAGGGGGCGGGGGATCACCTCCCGGATCCCTGAGGCCTGACCGGCCACTGTCCCCTCAGGTGTTGTGGCACCGCGCCCAGTATGAGCCGCTCTTCCACATGCTCAGCGACCCTGAGGCCTACGTGTTCACCTGCGTCAACCAGACCGCCGAGCAGCAGGAGCTGGAGGACGAGCAGCGGCGGCTGTGTGACATCCAGCCCTTCCTGCCGGTGCTGCGCCTGGTGGCCCGAGAGGGCGACAGGGTCAAGAAGCTTGTCAACTCACAGATCAGCCTCCTCATCGGCAAAGGTGCCCCGCGTGCGCTGGNGAGGTGAACGACTTTCGCACCAAGATGCGCCAGTTCTGCGAGGAGGCGGCCGCCCGCCGGCAGCAGCTGGGCTGGGAGGCCTGGCTGCAGTACAGCTTCCCCCTGCAGCTGGAGCCTTCGGCCCGGAGCTGGGGGGCCGGCACCCTGCGGGTCCCCAACCGGGCCCTCCTGGTCAACGTCAAGTTTGAGGGCAGCGAGGTGAGCCCGCGGCTCCTGCCGGGGACGCTGTGGCCCGTTTGCTGCATCCAGGCTGCTGCGTCCAAGGGGCTGCTTCCCCGTGAACTTCCCAGCCCTCCGCCCCACCGCCCCAAATCCACTCTCCTCCCAGTGGCGCCCGGTGCTACTTGTGGGGCATCCACGCATGCGAGGGGCTCGGCCACGTGTCCCCTCGGGCAAGTCGGAGGAGAGGCTGA
>NW_027530007.1:2498497-2502664 GCF_008692635.1 Crocuta crocuta | reverse complement strand
AGGCGCCCCCACCCTCTGCACCCCAGAATCCATGCACTGCCCCCCACCCCGGCCCCCGTAAGGGTGGCGGGCTGACCCTCCCTCCCCCTCCCCCCAGGAGAGCTTCACCTTCCAGGTGTCCAGCAAGGACGTGCCCCTGGCGCTGATGGCCTGTGCCCTCCGGAAGAAGGCCACGGTGTTCCGGCAGCCGCTGCTCGAGCGGCCCGAGGACTACACGCTGCAGGTGAACGGGAAGCACGAGTACCTGTACGGCAGCTACCCCCTCTGCCAGTTCCAGGTGAGGGCGAGGGCTGGGAGGGGCAGGGCCTGGGCGGGGTGTGGAGCCGGGCCTCAGGCCCCTCTCCAACACGATGAGCCAGGCCTTTGGGGGTCCCGGGGAGAGCGTCCCCTTACTGGGCTCGCCCCCCCTCAGGAGCACCAGGAGGGCTCCGTCTTCAGGAAGTGGGCGGGGCCAGAAGAGTCCTCAGGAGGGGACTGCCTGGGGTAGGCGGTGGTCCANCCGTCTCAGTACATCTGCAGCTGCCTGCACAGCGGGCTGACCCCCCACCTGACCATGGTGCACTCTTCTTCCATCATCGCCATGCGGGAGGAACAGAGCAACCCTGCCCCCCAAGTCCAAAAGCCACGCACCAAACCGCCCCCCATTCCCATTAAGAAGGTGAGCCCGTGCCTCCCGCTTACCCTCCCCTCCATCCCTTCCTCCCACCTGTTGTCCAGCCCCAGAGCCTCCGGGCCACGCCTCCGGCTGCTGGTGGGCCCAGGGCCCCTCATCTCCTGCTCCTCGGTTGGTGGGTGTTGATAGCTGGGCCTTGAACTTGGCCAGCCAAAGCAACACCAGTGAGTTGGGTGGGGGTGGGGGGCTGCCCGAAATTTCCCCGGGCAGCCCCCAGGCCTGGCTCGCGCGCTGCCCTTCTCACGCTCTCCTGCCCTCAGCAGTGGAGAGAGGCAGAGCTCAGGGGTCCTGGGGCATCCGCACAGCAGGTTTTCTGGTAAAGGGTGGTAAAGTGGGTGTTTGAGCCTTGCCACAAACCGGCAGCACTCCCTGCCCACCCCCGAGTGGCCGCGGGCCTTGCCAGGGGTCAGGGGCGCTAGGCGCGGGAGCCTCCCGTGGATTCCTCTGCTCTGACAGCTCGGCTTCTCCCCACCCCACCCTCCACCCCGCCCCAGCCTTCTTCCTTGTCCCTGTGGTCCCTGGAGCAGCCTTTCTGCGTGGAGCTGATCCAGGGCAGCAAAGTGAATGCCGACGAGCGGATGAAGGTAGGGGCTCCCGGGGGGGACGGGGGATGTTTTCTGCACACACAAGGTGGCTGTGGTCTAGAGGGGTGGTGGAGGAAGGAGGGGAGGCGTCACATGAAAGCCACCTGACCACATTACCCAGCATCCCTGCCTGGGGTGGTTGTGAGCCGCTTCAAAACAGGAAGAGGGGAGGGGAGCAGGCTGGCCGGCCAGAGAGGCTAATTCGTAGAAACCAGGCCCAGGGAGTTCTGGGTATTTGACTCTGGTAGAAGTTTCGGGGCCAGGCCCGGCCCAGGGATGTGGGAAGTACAGAGTCTGGGAGGGGGACAGGTGCCGAAGAGGCGCGGCTCCAGTTGGGCCCTGGGCGCACTGAGGAGGTGTGTGCAGTACGTGCCTGGACCCCTGGGGGCCAAGCCCACTTCCGGGCCATTCACCACCCCATCTCCCTCGTTCCTCAGGATAGGATAGCCTGTGAGGTGCCTATATTATTCTCCCATTTGCTGGACGTTACACCTGGGTCCGCAGAGGTTGAGTCTCTTTGTGGAGCACTTTTTGTTGGGGTGATTTCACAAGCAGGGCAGGTCTGGGGCTCCCGGACAAGATCCTGGAGCACCGGATTGAAGCAGCTTTCTGGCAGGGCTGGAGGGGTGTCAGGGTGGAGCAGGGTGGGCATGTTCAGGTGCCATTAAACACTCCCCTTCTCATGCGGCTCATGCGGTTCTGAGCCGCGGAGGTGGCTCTTGGGTATTAGAGGTAGAAGGGCCCCTGAAGTTCCCAAGCCCCAGTGGGGAAACTGAGGTCCAGAGCAGGGAAGTGACATGCCCTGGGGTCCCACAGAGTCGTGGGGAGCCCATGCACAGCCCTTGGTGCCCTTCCCTTCACCCCGTGGCCCCTTGAACCCCTTAAGCCTTCGACCGCCCCTGTTCTGTGCTACTTTCTTCCACGTGGAAAGTGGCATTCAGACCCACGTGAAATGCTGACATTTCGGGAGCTCTGAGCCCTAGGTGGTGGAGGGGGGAGAACCTGGGCATGGGGAGGGGCTGGGCCCCTGCCACCTGTCACCCGCACCCGCACCTTCCCCAGCTGGTGGTGCAGGCTGGGCTTTTCCATGGCAACGAGACGCTGTGCAAGACGGTGTCCAGCTCGGAGGTGAGCGTGTGCTCAGAGCCCGTGTGGAAGCAGCGGCTGGAGTTTGACATCAACGTCTGCGACCTGCCTCGCATGGCTCGTCTCTGCTTCGCACTTTACGCCGTGATAGAGAAGGCCAAGAAGGCTCGCTCCACCAAGAAGAAGTCCAAGAAGGCGGTGGGTGGGGCTGGCGGGGATGCTGGGGCCAGGCTTCTGGGAGCCAGCCCGCGGCGGGTTCCAGGGCTCACGAGCAGGGGACTCGGAATATCTGGGCCTGAGCCTTCGGTCCTGGTTGGAACCTGGCAGCTGCTCCCTGGGGTAGGAGGGAGTGCACTGTCCTCACCGGGAGCAGAGTGGCCCGAGTCAGCAGCCAGCAGGGAAGGCATGGTGGCTGGGCACTGAGTCACCAGGGCCCAGGATATGACTGGTCACTGAGCCACGCTGACCCGTAGCTGAGCTGGGCCAGCCTTCTGGGGCCGAGGTGGTTCATTTGGGGGTTTCTTGAGAAGCCGGGAGCAGGGATGCATCTGGGCGCAGAAGGGAGCCAGGAGGTGGCTGACCTTGCTGGCTTCCTCACAGGGAGTCTGGGGGAGGGCAGGGAAGCTTGGCTGGAGGCCACGCCCATCCTGCAGATGAGCAAATGGAGGCTCCCGGGCGGCTGGCCCTGACCTGCCTGTGGTCTTCCCCAGGACTGCCCCATCGCCTGGGCCAACCTCATGCTGTTTGACTACAAGGACCAGCTCAAGACCGGTGAATGCTGCCTGTACATGTGGCCATCCGCGCCAGGTCCGCCCCGGCGGGAGGGAGAGGCCCGGGGGCGTGGGCTCCCAGCTGGTGGCATTCCTCGTGCAACTCCCGTCCATCCCCGTGTCCAGACGAGAAGGGGGAGCTGCTGAACCCCGCGGGAACAGTGCGGAGTAACCCCAACACGGAGAGCGCTGCTGCCCTAGTCATCTGCCTCCCTGAGGTGTCCCCCTACCCTGTATACTACCCAGCCCTGGACAAGGTCAGCCCCCTCGCCAACCGGGCCGGGACCCGCCCTGCCCAGAGGCTGTGGGGCTAAAGATGACCTTTCTTGACCCTGCCTCTGGGGCTCCCCAGAGCATGGTGCCCCTCGCCCCCACCCTGCCATCCCCCCCCAAGTGGCCTGGGGCTGGGGCTTGGTCACCACACACATTGGGGGACCTCCTTGACCTCTCACGAGTCCTAACCTGCTTTAGAGCAGTGGTTCTCAGTGAGGGCCACTTTGCTCCCCCAGGGGACTTGGGGCCATGTCCAGAGACATTTTGGGTTGTCATAGCTACTGGGAGAGATGGTCCTGGCATCTGGGGGGTGGAGGTGGGGGGAGCTGTGCACAGGACAGCTCCCAGTGCCGGGCGTGTTGACACTGCCCGTCCCCGGGTGGGGGACCCCCAGGGCTGGCCCGGGTCCGGGGGCTCCTCTGAGACGGGCCCGCTCGTTGCAGATTCTGGACCTGGGGAGGCACGGGGAGCACGGGCGCTTCAGCGAGGAGGAGGTGAGCTGGGGACGGTGGGCGGAGGGGCGCCTGGCCTGGCCGCGGCTCACCCGGCCCGCACCCCTCAGCAGCTGCAGCTGCGGGAGATCCTGGAGCGGCGGGGGTCCGGGGAGCTGTATGAGCACGAGAAGGACCTGGTGTGGAAGATGCGGCACGAAGTCCAGGAGCGCTTCCCCGAGGCGCTGGCCCGCCTGCTGCTCGTCACCAAGTGGAACAAGCACGAGGATGTGGCCCAGGTGGGCGCGGGGGGGCGGGGCCGGGCAGGGGGCGGGGCCTCCGCCGGGGCC
>NW_027530007.1:2497390-2498409 GCF_008692635.1 Crocuta crocuta | reverse complement strand
CGCCGGGGCCGAGCCTCGACCTCGCGCGCAGCCGCACCTTGACCGCCCGCATCCGCAGATGCTCTACCTGCTGTGCTCCTGGCCGGACCTGCCCGTCCTGAGCGCCCTGGAGCTGCTGGACTTCAGCTTCCCCGACCGCCACGTGGGCTCCTTCGCCATCAAGTCTCTGCGGAAACTGACGTGAGTCCCGCGGGCCCCCGGCCGCCCCTCGGAAGGGCGGGGTTTGCCCCCGAGGACTGAGCCTCGCCTGGGGTCTGCTCAGGCGAGGCCGGCCTCCCTCCTCCGCAGGGACGACGAGCTTTTCCAGTACCTGCTGCAGCTGGTGCAGGTCCTCAAGTACGAGTCCTACCTGGACTGCGAGCTGACCAAGTTCTTGCTGGACCGCGCCCTGTCCAACCGCAAGATCGGCCACTTCCTTTTCTGGCACCTCCGGTACGGGAGCCAGCGGCCCTGGTGGGGGGGGGGGCTGCCTGGCGGCCTCGCGATCCCGCCTCGCCTCCCCGGACGCGGCTCAGCCGTCCCCTCCTTCCCCTAGCTCGGAGATGCACGTGCCGTCCGTGGCCCTGCGCTTCGGCCTCATCATGGAAGCCTATTGCAGGGGCAGCACCCANCGCCCCGCCCCCGCTGCCCCCGCCACCCTCCTGTTCTCTCTCTACTCACCAGGGGGAGGCGCTGAGCAAACTGAAGGCCCTGAACGACTTTGTCAAGGTGAGCTCCCAGAAGACCACCAAGCCCCAGACCAAGGAGCTGATGCACCTGTGCATGCGCCAAGAGACCTACCTGGAGGCCCTCTCCAACCTGCAGTCCCCGCTGGACCCCAGCACCCTGCTGGCTGAAGTCTGGTGAGCCCCGAGCCCCATCCGGGGCCTCCTCCCCCTGCCCCACCAGACGCCCCGCGGTGGGGAGGGGGGAGTCCCTGCTGACTGCTTTCTGGCCCTCAGCGTGGAGCAGTGCACCTTCATGGACTCCAAGATGAAGCCCCTGTGGCTCATGTACAGCAATGAGCAGGAGGGGGGGGA
>NW_027530007.1:2495356-2497274 GCF_008692635.1 Crocuta crocuta | reverse complement strand
GGGCGGGGGGGGGGGCTGAGGAGATGGGGGTCCTGGGACCGTGGGGCCTGGGCGCGGCTGGGAGTGGAGAACCCACCAGAAGCTCATGCTTCTCCTTCTGGGGACGGCCGCACAGACCTCCGCCAGGACATGCTGACTCTGCAGATGATTCAGCTCATGGATGTTCTGTGGAAGCAGGAGGGACTGGACCTGAGGTGAGGGGCCCTCCTGTCATCCACTTGGACTTGCTCCACACCTCAGACCCCGCCCCCTTGGAGGAGTCCTCTGTCTAAGCCAACACCCACACCTCAAGTTGGAAAAGGGGCTGTTCTAAGAGCAGAGACCAGGTTCAAGTTAGGGCCGAGGGAGGCGATGAGTCCGCAGAGCAAGGGTGCAGAAGGCCAGGCCTGGTGCTTGGCGTGTCTTACCCCCTTTGCCCCATGCTCCCTGGCTTCCTGCCCTGTCTTGGGAAGCAGGGGACATCTTCTTCCAAACCACCTGGATTTCTCTCTGGGCAAACATGAGCTCAGTCGAAGTGCTGACTTTTCCTCTCTGCACCTTGAGTGCTGGTGTTGAGCTCTCCAAGGAGCCCTCCCCTGGAGCTCCAGGAGCCAAGGGCGCCTCCCTAGCACCTTTCTCCTCCCTTTTGGCAACATCACCGGCATCTCCTGTGGCTGTTTTGGCTGTCCTGAGCTCCTTGGGCTGGGGCGGGGGGTGGTGCACGCTGCCCCAGGGACAGCCCTTGACCACGGCATTTCCCTGCGCCTCCCCCCACCCGGCTAGGATGACCCCCTATGGCTGCCTCTCCACCGGGGACCGCACAGGCCTCATCGAGGTGGTACTTCACTCAGACACCATCGCCAACATCCAGCTGAACAAAAGCAACATGGCAGCCACAGCTGCCTTCAACAAGGATGCGCTGCTCAACTGGCTCAAGTCCAAGAACCCTGGGTAGGTTCGGGGCCCTAGGGACAGACCCCGTTTCCAAGAGGAGCAGTGTAGGAGTCAAAGGTGAGGGGAAGGGCCCCTGATGGTCTCCATAACTTCTTGGCTCAGCTGGGGCCCAGGTCTGCTCGGTGTTGGGGTGGGTCAGGTCTCTATTTCTCCCAAGGATCAGTTAGCTATTGCTGTGTAATGACCACACTCATCTCAGGCATGTGAAGCAACTGGGGCCCCAGTCCTGTGTCTCTGTGTGGTCTTTCCTCAGTGAGTAGACCAGCCTTGGCGTCCTTCCAGAGCAATAGGGGTAGGTTCAAGAGCAATAGGGGTAGGTTCAAGAGCAATAGGGGTAGGTTCAAGGGGTAGTTCAAGGCCTTTCTTAAGGCCTAGGTTCCGGGAGGTGTCCAAGCGAGGTGTTCCATTGGTCCAAGCGAGTCATAAGGCCAGATTCAAGGAGAGGGGACACAGACCTGACCTCCCGGAGGAAGCTGCTGCAAAACGGCACGGCCATGGTTTGTAATCCCCCTCCCCACCCACACACCAACAGGGAGGCCTTGGATCGAGCCATTGAGGAGTTTACCCTCTCCTGTGCTGGCTACTGTGTGGCCACTTACGTGCTGGGCATTGGTGATCGGCACAGCGACAACATCATGATCCGCGAGAACGGGCAGGTAGGGGCCACGTGGGCAGCACNCTCCTCTCTTGCTGATGGCTTCTCCTTCCCTTTTCTTAGCTGTTCCACATTGATTTTGGCCACTTCCTGGGGAATTTCAAGACCAAGTTTGGAATCAACCGTGAGCGGGTCCCATTCATCCTCACGTATGACTTTGTGCACGTGATCCAGCAGGGGAAAACGAATANGGCGCCACGGGCCGCTGTTCCTTCACCTGTTTGCCCTGATGCGGGCCGCCGGCCTGCCTGAGCTCAGCTGCTCCAAAGATATCCAGTATCTCAAGGTAAATGCCAGGGGCGGGCCCTGCCAGGCAGACCCGCAGCCCCC
>NW_027530007.1:2468611-2495329 GCF_008692635.1 Crocuta crocuta | reverse complement strand
CCTGAGCCATTGCAGGGGTGTCGGGACTCCCTGGGTCCACCGCTGTGGTGGTTACACTCGTACAAGACAGTGAATGAGATACATTCCCTCTCCGTTGAAAAATGCTCTTCCTTCCTGTGTCTTTCCAGCCTGGGAGAAGCCGGGGGTCGGAGGGTTGGTGGGTCTCCAGCCGCTCTTGGTGCCCCCCGGTTCATGCAGAACAAAGCCGCCCCCTGCTGTGCCACCACCTCCCGGGGTTAATGTCCACTGCGGGAGGCGAGGCCACCTGTCCAGCTCTGGGGCTTTGGGGGGCTGGCTTCCTGGCTGGGGCTGGCATCCTACTTTGAGGGCGGGTCAGGAGGCCGTCCCGGTTTGAGAGCTGAACAAAGAGCTCTTCCCAAGGGAGGGTCGGTGGCGCCATCTCCGGATTCCCTTCCCGCAGTTCCTTCAGGAGGGAACTGACGGCGGTCGGGCGGAGGGGTGTGCCAGGACGGGCCCCCTCTGCCTTGAGCTCACTGCTTTGATGACTCTGCCCCAGGACTCTCTGGCGCTGGGAAAGACCGAGGAGGAGGCTCTGAAGCACTTCCGGGTGAAGTTTAACGAAGCCCTGCGGGAGAGCTGGAAGACCAAAGTGAACTGGCTGGCCCACAACGTGTCCAAAGATAACCGGCAATAGCAGCTCCTGCAGCTTCCCCCCACCCGGGGCCCGGAGGCAGCCGGCCGCCCGCCTTGGGAACCAGGCACCCTCAGCTGTCCTCCGGGGCCCAAGAGCCTGAACCGCACCCCACGGGAAAGAACCTACAAGACTGCCTTTTGTTTACACTGGTTATTTATTTATGACTTGAAATGTTTCAGGAACTCGACAGCCATAAATGGAAATGCATCCTCTGTGCAGGGGAGGGCCGTCCTCAGCCACAGCCCTGCGCTTCGCTGAGAAGACACCGAGTCGAGCCCTTCGGAGGCTGCACCTCGCTAAGGACCGTAACCACGAGTCTTCCAGCTGGTGAATCGGGACCCAGCAAAGACTGCTCTCCCCACCGGGAAGCCTGCCTTCCTCCCAGGCTCCCACCGCGCTGCCCAGGGCTTGGCGCCCGGCCGTTACCTGGTGCCCACTTGTCCGCTCGCCCCCTCCACCTCTGTGCTCCCCACGGGCTGAGCGCGGGGCAGCTCCCAGAGGAAGTCTGGGTACCCACTAGAATCAGGGATGCTTGCTTTCCACTTTTAAAGTGACTCTTGGGTACGGGAAATCCTCTCCTCTCTTTGCTGTAAAGCAGTTTTGTTTGTGGGTAAGAAAACAAAACGAAACAGCCAAACTACTTACTGAACCTCTGTGGCTCAGAACGGCCTCCACCCCCTTAAAGTATTCTATATGCTGGTCCTCAGGACATTAAACAGACCTGAGCTTGACTTAGCTCAACGTGCCATGGATCGAGGTCAGAGTACTTTGTGCAGTTGGCTCTGACCTGCCTCGTAAAGCAGGTTTTAAGGAAGGCAGGACCTGATCTCCAGAACTCTCTCCTTTGGGAGCCTACTTGAGAAATAGAAATCAGGTTCCAGAAACCTGAGCAAGGTCCGTGGTGGAGTCTCTCTCTCTGACGGTACTTACTTAGCCTGAAGCAGTTCAGGCTTAGCCTTAGGGGGAGTCTGGGGAGCTCCAGAAATGCTAGGTTCCTGGGCCTCTTTAGCTGTCTGAAGCCAGCTCTGGACAGGGGACTAGGAATCTGGGCTTCTAGAAGCCCGCAGATGATCCTTATGTGTTAGAGGCCTCATGAGGCTGGGCAGAGTCAGGAGCAGCTGCCCTGTGGACAGGGGCGGGGGCTTCGAAGAGAGGAAGGGCCCACTGCCTTCTGTGGTCAGTGAGCAGCAGGCACGCGGCGCAGTCCACACGTGGGGAGTGCTGCCCACGGACCACTGCCGACCACACTCTGGTCCCAGCTAAGCGCTGAGGTCATCGGCCCCCTGCACCCGCTTGGAAGTGGGACAAGCCGAGTGTACGTCTCCGTGATGCTTGCTGACACGGGCCTGTGTGCTGCCCGGCCTTCTGGCTCCGATGCACGGCCTGGGTGCTTGGCGAGGAGAGTATTTTCTGTTTTTGTTTTTGTTTTTTTAAGTTTTTTTCGTGTTTCTGTATGGGGAAGGGGAGTTCAACACAGCCGACGGAGGGCACTCTGTGAAGCCCTCATGTGAGAGGGAACAGCCTACTGAAAGAAATAAAAGCCTTTTTATGTTGTGTTCTCAGGTCAAAAACCAAACCAGCGAGCGCAGGGTTAGAACAAAACCAGGACGAGACAGCACGCGCCCACGGGAGTTAGAGCCAGCACTTTATTGTGGCGGGGACACTTTCTGACCTCATCAATATACACATCTGCGAAGTGACACCGCACAGGGTCTGCCTTAGCATCTACCATTGTCTACACAGAGCAGCTACAGCGACAGGACATGAGGGGCGGCCACACACGACGCATGACAGCCGCAGTGTCCGCGAAACTAGCAGTTATGATCACAGAACAGTATTCAAGATTATTTCCCCCCCAGGTTTAGAAATCTAAAATTTTACATGTAAATTAAAAACAAAGTGCTGTCGGGGTTTGAGCTCATGACTTGTCCTCTCCTTTTCCACCCCCCACGGGCCGAGCAGCAGGGCCTCTCACTCCTGGGGAGCGGGGTTCGCCTCTGGGGCCGCTGGGGGGAAAGCCCGCACTCAGCCTCAGGCGTTGTTGAGTGCGGGCCGCGCAGGCCGGTTCTGTCTCCACGCCAAGTGGCCGGACACTTCGCGCCATCGGTGCGCGCACTCACCGGCAGGGCGTCGGACGTCGAGGAGGCACGAACCTGAGGCTGCACACAAGGAGTCCAGCTTCCTGTGCAAGGAGCTGACGGTCTCAGAGGAGTGTGTGAAAGAGGCCAGGAACCCCGGCACCCCCACCCCTCTGCCAGACCAGAAAGGGGTAGAATCCCAAAGCAAAGAGCTGGCTGTTTCTAGCCTCCGGTGAGGGCTCCCGATCCGGTCCCCCGCTGCTGAGCACTGCGGGGAAGTCCGTGCCCCCTGAACCGCCGGGGCACCCACTGAGGGTGTGCACTGAGCTGGGCCCAAGCGGGGCAGGTCCCTCTCCTCCGGAGTGGGGGTGGGGCTGGAGCCCGCGGGGCCTCTCCTGTGTTTCAAGCCTTACTCTGCATGCCAGTCCTGGGTCACACTAGCACGGAGGACACGAGGAATCCCAATTTATTTACAAAATATTAAAAAGTCAGTTCATCATCTACATATTAACCCCCATTCTGCCATTTTATACATGCACTAGTTTGGAAAAAATAAAGACTTTAAAAAAAGAAGAAAGGATTACGAGGCGGGAGGGAGCAATTTTAACCCTTTGTCAGTGAGTCCAGGGATTGCAGCTTTTCTGGAGGCGTGAGGGGGCTGCGCAGAGCGAGCCGCGGGGAGCTCAGAGCGAGCTGGGTGGAGGGCAGGTGTGACACCGAGCGGGGAGGGTCTGCAGACCTACTGGCCGGAATGACTTTGTACACCGTGGACCCTTGAGGCTGGGGCAGCGGAGTCTCCTGAAGCGGAAGGGGGGGTTGCGGGGGCGGTGGGGGCTCAGTAGCTCAGGGTGGAGTCATCCCACTCCAGCTGCTGCTGCCGGTTCGCGCTCTGCTGGTCTCCGTGCTCCCCCTCCTCCTCCTCACTGCTTTCCGACTCGGCACTGGTGATGTCATCTTCCTCCTCCCCGGCCTCGCTCTCCTCCTCCTCTTCCTCCTCCTCCTCCTCCTCGCTACTGTGCTGGTCCTCGTATGTCTGACACAGAGATGGCACGTGACCCTGGTGTCCAGTGCCATTCACCCTCCGGGAGCCGCAGACAAAGGGGACGCCTGACAGGTCACCTCGTCCAAGACCAAAGGGGAAACACAGCTCTGCTCCCCACCCACAGGGGCTGTCATGCACAGGGAGTGCGTTTCTCCTCTCGCTGGGTGGCACGAGCTTGAGTGAGGCCTCTCTGAGACTCAGTTTACCCACCTGTCCCTCACTGAGTTGTCATGTGGATCACATGACATTTAAGCCACAGAAACACGGAGACGTGACGGCCACGCTGCTTCTCTGGGGTGGGCCTAGCTTCGGCCCTTGCCCGCTGCGGTTTTGTCACGGGGGCTGCTGGTCTGCACCTACCTCCATGGGGTTTACGGTGATGGTCAGAGCGGAGTCGTCCCAATCCATCTCGTTCTCCTTCCCGGTGTCCTGGTCCCGCATGGTCCGCTGATGAGCAGCCCGGATCCGGAACACCCCCAGGATGATCATGAAAACCAGGAAGCTGACGCACACCACAATGACAACGGTGGCGGTGCTGGGGACAACTGCAGAGAGAGGAGCGGACACGGGGCTGTGGTGGTGTGACCCGGCCCGGGGGGCGGTCGTGCCCTCAGCCCCGTCCTCCACAGAAAGACACACGCACGCACGCACACTGATGCGGCATCTGACCCGGAAGAGCTTGAAGAAATGTGAGCAGAGTCTCAGCACAGGTTTCAAGCCCACGTCCAGCCACTTCCTGCCCTGGGCTACTTGAGTCCCTGTCGGGTGGCCTGCGGCCATGGCTGTTCGGAGCTGGGGCCGGGCTCTCGGCAGGAGGGTGTCCCCCGCGCCCCACCCCCCGCCTGACCCAGCCGGCCCTGCTGCTTGCCCGCAGGCCTACCTGCGAACGGGTGGGGGCTGGCCAGGTTGTGACCTGAGAGATCGACAAAGGCGTGACGCTCCGGGTGGACGAACTGCGGCTGGGCGGCCATGTGGCTGGCGTGCTCCATGGGGCTGGCCGTGTGAATGACGTTCACCTGCAGAGAGACACACAGGCGGCCTGAACGTGTCCAAGAGGCGGAAACGCAGTTCAGGAGCTAAGAGGACCAGCGCTATGCAAAGGGGTCCCCGGACCAGCCCTGGCGGGTGGACGAGAACAGAACAGAAGCAAACTGAGGGTCAGCACTGAGACGCCGTTTAACTACCTGACGTTTTCGCACATCCAAGAAACACGGCGCTGTTCTAATGATTCCCTCTAACTGTATTTTGTAGAGGAACCTGTCCACAAAAGAACAGCAAAACCGCCACAACTGTCCCTCACCACAGGCCACCTGAGAAGCACTGACACAGCCCGTGTCCCTGCCTTTCCCCCCAAACCACAGCCACATCAAAGAGCACAAATCCTAGTCATTCGTTTCCTTTTAAATTTGTGACCCTTCGCCTCCAACAAACATGTGTCGGCTTTAGTCCCGTCACTTGAGCACCGTGCTGCTGAGGCCACCGCGCAGACACGCAATTGCAGAGAGTAACTGGGCCCGTTTCTCCAGACCACGGAAGCCGTGAGTGATTAAGGGGCTGCAGTCCAGGCCTGTGGAAGACTTCAGAGCTGGGGGGAGCACCCTCTGACCACCATGCCCTGAGTCACCGCGACCAGGGTCTGCAGACAGCACAGTGCCCCTCCCCCTGGGCCTGCAGGCCACAAAGAATCTTTGGGTCCCTGGGAACTGCTCTTTGTAAAACAGTGTCAAATCTCAACAAACCGCTGTGGCCCTACTCACAAGGTATCAACTGCCTCTAGCTCTTGACCATCTCCTTCCAAAGCCACCTCAGGCCTCCATGATGGGCACGCTGGATGCACCCCTGCCCACCCAAACCTGCGCAGGTGGGACCTGAGGCAGCCCCCAGGCAGGGAAAGGCTGGTGCGCCAAGGCCGTGGCCCGCATGAATGCTGCAAAAAATGGTGTTTGCAAGCATTGGGGCCATACACGGGCACCCAATCACCCGCCACTGGCCCCTCTCAGCGTGGGCCCTGCACGCACCTCCACCTGAAACTCGTTGCTGACGTAGCGACCATTGAGCTCTGAGCAGACGAGCTTGAACTTCCGGTCAAGCAGGGACCTGGTGTGCCAGTTCCGATAGCGGAGGAGGCGAAGAACCTCCTCATAGTTGGCCATGGTGTCCACACCTGCAGGGAGGAGGTGAGAAGATTGCCTGGTGGCTGCAGGCAAGACCAGGGTCAGGGCAGGCTGGGGTCAGCCACAGGGGCGGCGGGACCACACATGCGCGCACTGTGGCTTTCCAGCTGTGGGTGAGAAATGCAAGTGCGCAGGCACATCTGTCCCTCTCTGGGGCGCGTGCCATCGTGTGCTCGACTTCCCTTCCTGCTGGGACAGCACGTGCAGCCCCCACCGATCCTGGTGAGCCTCTCCTTCCCCGCTGCCTCCAGGACCCCCAGAGCTCGGAGACAGGAGGCGGCACCGTGACCCACACTCACCCGTGAAGACCATGCCCAGGTCAGAGCCGCTCACTGCGATGCCCTTCTGCTGCAGGCGGGCCGTGTCCACCTCCAGGCTCTCCTGGGCCGGGTTCAGGTCCTCCCCGTCCACCGTGACTTCGCAGGTGTCCAGGTCATGCACGATCTCCTCGGACACGAGCGACTCTTGAACTGCAAGGACACAGTAACCCCGGATAGCAGAGGCCGTGGGCCGGGGGGGTGGCCGCACCCGGTGGCCTGCTAGCTCTCCTTGAGCTCACAAGCCCTTTGAAAAATCAATGACAGAGGCCCAGGAGAGTCCCTTTCAAGGGTCGGGGTGCTTTATGTGTCTGGGAGGACTGGCCCCCCGACAGGCCCCTGCCCACTCAGCAGGAGCGGCAGCGGGCCCTGCAACTGGCCTGAACCCTCCCAGCCTCCCCAAGGGCATCTCAGATGCGGACGTCACACTGCAAGATGAGGCGAGGGCTCTCCGGGTGGGTTTCCAAAGAGCATAATGGGTGCTCTCTTCAGCAGCACAGATACCAAAGAGCATGAGCTCTCGTCCAGGGGTCAGATTCCAGAAGCCGACCCAAGTATAGCATGAAGACATCCAAATCTCTCAAACTCCCAGAAAAAAAGAAGCCAGTAAGAAAGCAGCAGCAGTGGGGTTTCACGCCCCCACCCACCCCGGGTTCGAGCCAGGGTGAGGGTGACTATCCCAGGCAGGAGAGCTGTTACCTGTGGGGTCCTCGTCCCCTTCCCCTTCGGGCTCCACTTCTCTCGTGATGGTGCTGATGATCCGAAGCTCAGGGAAAAGGAAAACCCCTTCTGGGCTTTCGAATTCCGAAGCCGCACGAGCAAAATGGTGGACCCCACTCAGGCTGACCTTGGGCTCCTCCGGCTGCAGCACCATCACGTAACCGTCCACCGGGGGCACTGAGATGCAGGCGGCCTCATTAAAACACCTGCCAAGGGACGGAGAAGGCAAGGGTCAGAGTTTCGAGAAGCGGTCTTGCAGGCTACCCACAATGGCACATGGAGGGTGCAACAGGCAGGATTCCCCAGGCCCTGGGGGCAGAGGCTGTGGCCCTCTGGGAACGGGCCTCCTCCACACTGGTAAACGCCGTCAAACCCTCTGGGAACAAGCGATGGCCCACCGGTCTTTACAGACAGGAGGCTGGACTGTCTTAAAAATCTAAATATACACATTTTCTTCTCAAGAGTCACAGGCAAAGGCAGGTTGATAGTTAGAAATCAGCACCTACTTGACTGTGGTGGTGATTTTGAGTCTTCGGATCCCAGGTGTGGGGAACTGCCGTGAGTTCAGGTAGGCGACGTGCTGCATGGCTTTATCCAGCTCCCCAACATCGTCTCCCTCCAAGGTCAACGCCAACTGACTGGGGTTGGTATGGATCTGAAATCATACCAGAGAAAGGTGAGAAAAGGGGCTCTAGTTGCAAGAAGCCGAAAGCACAAAGCCTCTGGCAAAGAGGGTTAGCTTGGGGATCGATCTGAATCAGTGACCTGGAGGGGAAAGGGACACAGAATTGGCAGTGATGAGACCCTCTTCTTCAAGGGTAAATCCCCACGGAGCAAACCTATCTGAGATGTAAGAGATATAGGGCGCCTGGCTGGCTTCGCTGGTGAAACGTGCAACTCTTGATCTTGGGGCCGTGAGTTTGAACCCCATGGTGGGTATAGAGATTACTTAAAAAAAATTAAATCTGGGGCGCCTGAGTGGCTCAGTCGGTTAAGCTTTTGTCTTTGGCTCAGGTCACGATCTCACGGTCCGTGGGTTTGAGCCCTGCATTGGGCTCTGTGCTGACAGCATGGAGCCTGGAGCTGGTTTCAGATTCTGTGCCTCCCTCTCTCTCTGCCCTTCCCCCACTTGTGCTCGGTCTCAAAAATAAACATTAAAAAAAAAAATCTTTGGGGCTCCTGGGTAGCTCAGTCAGTTAAGTATCTGGCTCTTGATTTCAGTTCAGGTCATCATCTCACAGTTAGTGAGTTTGAGCCCTGCACTGGGCTCTGTGCTGACAGCTCAGAGCCTGCTTGGGATTCTCTCTTTCTCTCTCTCTGCCCCTCCCCTGTTCGTGTGTGTGCTAAAATAAATAAACTAAAATAAATAAATAAAATCTTTTTTAAAAAAAGAAAGAAATACCTGTCTTTGGTCTCTGTCCCCAGTTTCTGGCACAGAGCCTCTAAAATCCTGGACATTTCCCGAGTACGAGCACCTTTAGTTACTCGTACTAAGCCCTTTCCAGGCACACCAGCGTCTGTGTCACCAGGCAGACTCCGGGGGGCTGAGGGTTTCAGGACGGAGCCAGCTGCCACAGGGACAGCCATGTGAACAGGGCCGGCACGTTCACACCCAGCCCTGATCTCTGGCCAGTGATTCAACCGGCTGTGCCTGATGTAACAGGAGCTCCGTAAACACCCCGCAAGGCCCGGGTTTGGGAGCTTCCAGTGTGTGCAGGGAGGCGCTCCCGGAGAGGGTGGGCAGCTCCCTCCTCTCCCTCCTCACCTGCCGGCTGCACAACTCCATCCCGTTGTTCCTGGGCTGCGGTCTTTATAATAAACCAGCGGTGCTAAGTGCTTTCTGAGTAGCTTAAGCAAATTACTGAAACTGAAAGGAAGGGGGGATTATGGGGACCCCCAACTTCGTAGCCAAGTTGGAGAGAAGTGTGAGTAATCCAAGGGCCTGACACCCCCACTGGCCTCTGCAGGGGGGGCAGCCTCGCGGGCCTGAGCCTCCCCCGGGGGGCGGGGGCCACGCTAACTCCAGGGAGTCCGTGTAGGAAGTGAACTGAACTGTGGGACCCTGCAGGCGCCGGGAGAGCTGGGGACCGGTCAGTGGGCCACCCCCAGTGTGTCTGCTGTCAGGTGTCGTGAGTAAAAGCAGGTCCAGAGCGATCACAGATCGAGCCTCTGCCAACAGCCCGCACCCTCATGCCCCAAGAAGCAGCGAGCGCCGTGCGGGTGGGCGGGCGCCCGCGTTACCTTCACGCCCCTGCCGTCCTCAGGAAGCTGCAGGTCCAGCCCCTCCTTGCAGGTGTACAGACAGTCAATCACCTTCTTGTCCGCGAGTTTCCCAGAACGGACGGTCAGGCCAGCCAGGTTACCCCGGAAAAACTGGGTCATGTGCAGGTCGCCGCCTGAGGGACGCAGGGGAACAAAGCAGGCAGTTACGTGTGTGGTGCGGGCCCTCCTGCTTCACCTCTCAATGCAGTGTTACCGGTGGCGGCGGCTTGATGGAGGGACATGCGGGTTAGTTCGTACCACATCCTGTTAGCCTTGCAATCTATATGGAAGCGCAATGGAGAAATTAAGTCGTTTATGATCATGCACATGGCCTGGAGAAAAGAGGTGTGGGGGTCCCTCACCCGAAGCCAAGAGGTCCCACGAGTGTCCCCACACAACCGGCCACCCCCTGGAAAAGGTGGCCTACGCTGCACCGTCAGCCTGGTGCACAGGTGACACTTCCCACAGCCCTGTGGACCACTCACTGCCCTCTCAATCAGCTGGGCCACACTCTGGGTGGCTTTCTCTAACTGAGCACAGCTGGGGTTACATACAAACTCGGGGCCGGCCCCAGAGGCACAGGACTAGAGAGAGAAAAGGGTGCTTACTACCCACTACCCCTGTCCACACCTAAGAGGCCTCCTGCGCTATCTGGCTGAGCCCCACTGGGCCTGTCCCCAGGACAGCTGGCAACTGAGGGTGTTCTAGAAAACAGAAACCCAGAAAGTGGTCCTTGTCAGACCGTAGCCGAGAGCCAAAAAGCAGGTGAAAAGAAGCTGGTTCTCGGGGCACCTGGGTGGCTCGGTCAGTCTGATCCCAGGGCTGTGGGACTGAGTCCCACGCACCGGGCTTTGTGCTGGCCGCCTGGAGCCTGCCTGGGATTCTCTCTCTCCCCCTCTCTCTGCCCCTTGTCGCTTGCGTGCATGCCTACCCCCCTCTCAAAATGAATAAACAAAAAACAAACAGAAAAAAAAAGCAGCTTATTCTCACAAAATGATTAAGGAGACCAATGACTGATGGTGAGAGCATGTCTCGTTCCTGATAGGACTTTAGACACTGAGCCAACACCAGGGACAGAGATTTCTAAGAAACCTATGTTTAAAATCTAGTATCGGTCAGAACAGAGTATCTAGAAATGAGTCTCTTCCTGTCTCATGGTTCAGCCGCATGGGAACTGGGCGGTGGCCTCCCTGATGCGGCCGGTGAGATTTCAGCAGGGAACCGCCTGTGGTGGATTCAGGGTAAAATTTTGGGGGGAGGGGGTCCCATGGGGGAGAGGGGGTCCCATCAGCGCGGAGCATTAATAAGTCTAATGAGTCGTTTATCCTCACTTCAACTGCAGTCAGAACTGGCAGAAAAGGGTGAATCCCGTGAAGTGGGGCGGGGTGGGGGGAACGCATAATGCAAAGCAGCAGCTCAAAAGGTGTCTGGGACCAAAATGCAACTTGGGCATTTCATGCGAAACGTGGAATGAATTGATGTCTTTAAATGAAACACAAGAGTGAACCGTAGGGAAAGATCCAGCAACCTGCAGAGGCCATAGGCACAGGCTCGGTTTCATTGTCATTTTCAAATGCTGGATACTCTGTAGGAAAGCAAGACAAAGACAATAGAAAANGATCACCTTTTCGGAAGCCCCCCGCCCCCTGCCTCTCGTCGTTCCTCCCTCATCCCGTCGTCCACGTGCACCTTGCCTAATCACGGGCCGAATTCAAAATCAGGTGAACAGCAGCTCGTCCACTGAACTCACAATCTCCAGCTGCTGCTACTGGGTGGGGCAGCGACGTGCCGGGCCCAGCGATGCCGAGCCCCGGGCCCGCGCGCTCTTGTCCCACAGGGAGGACGTCCATACAGACGAACTGGGACAGCACGAATAAGCATCCAAAGCCTGGTATGCGCATGGTAAACATGTAAAAGCATGTAGCTTTTGAAAGCTCAGAATGAGTTCACGTTGGTGTAGACGTTAACCTTTAAGTGACAGAGAAATGACGATGTTTTTACCCACTCTTTCTGACCAGGAAGGGAGACTCAGAGGTTAAGAAACTCACCCAGATTAACAGATAAGCAGCAGTGGACCTGAGGCTTCTAACCACTGACCCTCTAACCGGCCCCGGGCCGGTGTCCTGACAGCAACGCCAGGCCAGGGAGGACACACCCAGGGACTGAGCACAGAATCTCCACTTTCCAGATCCCGTCGCGGGAGCACTCCACAGCCCACAGCTCGTCCTGTGCTGCAGCAGCGGGGGCACTGGGGGCCGGCCAGGCGCATGCGGCTGCGCTCCCACAATGTCCCCAGGTGCCTCCAGAACACCAGCAGGAATGACATTTCAGGGGCGCCTGGGTGGCTCAGTTGGTTAAGTGTCTAACTTCGGCTCAGGTCATGATCTCATGGTTCATGAGTTTCAGCCCCGCTGACAGCCTGGAGCCTGGAGCTGCTTCGGATTCTGTGTCTCCCTCCCTCTCTGCCCCAGCCTTGCTGGTTCTCTGTCTCTCAAAAATGAGTAAATGTTAAGAAGAAGAAAAAGANCCAGGCGCATGCGGCTGCGCTCCCACAATGTCCCCAGGTGCCTCCAGAACACCAGCAGGAATGACATTTCAGGGGCGCCTGGGTGGCTCAGTTGGTTAAGTGTCTAACTTCGGCTCAGGTCATGATCTCATGGTTCATGAGTTTCAGCCCCGCTGACAGCCTGGAGCCTGGAGCTGCTTCGGATTCTGTGTCTCCCTCCCTCTCTGCCCCAGCCTTGCCGGTTCTCTGTCTCTCAAAAATGAGTAAATGTTAAGAAGAAGAAGGAGGAAAAAATAAATAAATAAATAAAAAAAAGGAGCGACATTTATTTCAGCCGATGTGGGTGGGGCTGCTGCCCACAGCACGCGCTCTCCACCGTGAACTTGTACAGACTGTGTTTCCTTATCCGCTGAAGGAAGGAGACCTTCCTCCGGGTTGGTGACATCTTATAAACCCCGTGTCTGGTTCGGGAACTTAGGTGTGTTTTTCTGGCGGAGGACGTTGAGAAGCTCCGGTAGAAAGACGCAGTGGCACCGACAGGAGCCAGGAGTCATCACAGAACACGGGGCTTTATTTTAACCCAAGCAGCAAAGCTCTCAGGTTTGCACTTATATTTTTATTCTTATTTTATTTTATTTATTTTTTTAATATTTTTNACAATGAGCTGTTAAGACCCAGCAACTAAAAAATTCCTATTTCCCTGATAATTTGTTTCTCATTCCTTGGTCTCAAATTCTACTTTCTCATGGATGAACCGTCCCTGAAATTAAACCTAGAATTAGCCGAAGAAGTTCACTCTAAAATGCTATCTTAGGGGCGCCTGGGTGGCTTAGTCGGTAGAGCATCCGACTTTCGCTTAGGTCATGATCTCGCGGTTCGTGGGTTCGAGCCCCGCGTCGGGCTCTGTGCTGACTGCCAGCTCAGAGCCTGGAGCCTGTTTCGGTCTGTGACTCCCTCTCTCTCTGGCCCTCCCCTGCTCACGCTGTCTCTCTCTCTCTCTCTCCTAGAAATAAATAAAAAACATTTAAAAAAATAAATAAATAAATAAAATGCTATCTTAATCTTGTTAATTTGCAAGGATTTCGAGAAAATGATGAAATTCAAATTCTCTAAAATTAAAGCAATGCTGTCGTGGGCACTGGGCTATTTTATTATCTTTCTCACCGACCTCAAGGGTGCAATGTTCCCACAGGGAGAAAAAACATGCACAAGGTCTGTTTAGCCGCGATGGTGGCCCAGCCAAGTGTGCGGGTTCACGTGAGGGCAGACTGAGAGGTCCGTGACCTTGGACAGGAAAAATTCTGTGCTACTGCCACTAACTTGTGAAGTTTAGCTTTTGCTCTGGGTCTAAATGTCGGCTACAAAACACAGAGGCATTAGTGTCATGGCCATTTTCCCAGCATGCTGTGCTGCTGCAGACATCACAAAGCCCATCACTGCTTTCAAATCCCAGCAGTCGCTGAGCTGGCTGCTAGAGCTTTCTCTCCATCTGTCAATAAAGCAGCCCAGGTATTTCAAAAGATTTGCCCATTTCAAAAGATTTGCCTTTTGGTGCCATGATGACTCTCTTCCAATCGAATTGGCTGCCTCAGAAATCCTATGTGCTGTATTTCACAGATTAGTAAGAAATTATCCTGGGAAGGGTCCATATTAGACCACGGGCCCTAAATGCACCAGCTTTATGGTTTCAAATCCAGATGCCACGATTAACCAGGTGGGGTGACCCTGGGCTCTGAGCCTCAGTTTCTTTGGCTATAAAATGGGGATAAAAACTGTTCCTTCCCCACAGACTTACCACTATGGAAAGTAATGGGCACGTGGCCCACCGGTTAGAAAGTACTAATAAATGGTATTGCTGTCCTACCCCATCCCACCTCTCATGGAGTCCCTTTCAGCACAGCCCTGCGGAAGCCCACAGGCCCAGCTTATCCAGCACTGAACACTCTGGAAGGGTCCTCTGGCTCAAAGTATATTCCCAGTTTCGTGCCTGATGGTCAGCTGTGGCCCCTTTGTCTTTGTGAACTTTTCGACGAACAGACTAACTTATACCACTCCCTCACTCGCCCTCTCCTTCTGTGTGATGCTTCCTCCCGGGTTCCCGGGGAGGGTGCCGGCTGCTGCAGTCCTAGAACGAACCGTAAGTGACACCCCCGGAGTATGGCATCAGCAGTGTTCCCAGAACAGCCACGCCCAGGAGAAGGGACGAAGAGATGAAGGCAATGCAGGTAAAACACTGGGACAAGCCTGCCTCCACCACCAAGGCCACGAGGCGGCAGGGCTGAATCCCCGACGCCGGGGAGAGGGTGCCAAGGACCGTCCATTACCTTGCCAGCAAGCCCCGACCACGAGCTGAGTTTCAATCTTGGATGGATGAAGCGGGTAATCTTCGGTCACAGAGAAGGGCTCGTGAGAAACACCGTCCACGTAGAGAGTCACGCTTGGGAATTCCACATTGAGGACGTAGTGATGCCACTCCTCATCACAGACCTGAGAGAGGTCGGGGGAGAAACCAGAGCATGAGGGGTCTCCCTTCCCGCACGTCCAGAGACCATGAAAGCAAAACAACTGGGTACGGAGAGCAAGTCGCCCATGAGGACTAATGTCTTCCGAAAAAGGAAAAGGATTTCTTAAAACTCTAACAACAATGTACATCTCACTCAACCACATCCCACCTAAAAGGGCCAAGGCACCACTATCCCGTCCAGGACATTCCAGACCAGCGGGGGGTGCCCACTGCTCATGTGACAGGGCCCGGTTCTCTTCTGCCAACAGACTGACACCAGGAGATTCTTTTTTTTTTTGAACATTTAAAAATANGCATCAGCACTCCTGTATCCCTTGGGTAAATTCCTAGCAGTGACACCAGGAGATTCTTGTATCCAGAAGCTGGACAGCCTCCCACGGAGCAGGCTCAGCCCATCAAGATCCATGCCTTTTCCAGATCCAAATGAAAACCACCTCCCATTTCAGAATAAGCCATGCTGTAGCTCATGTATTTCCTTTTTTAACTGAAAGGTGATGATGTAAATAAACGTGAGCATACAGCTCAGAGGACATGATAAATTAAACTGTATTCCTTCCCCATCATGAATGAACATCCCTCCCCACCCCTGTGCCAAAGGAAAGTGCTATCAACAGCCTCCAAATCCTTTGGGTCTGGCACTCTCTGATCTTTGGCTTCAGAGGAAGAGGCAGGTACTTGAGACCAGAGACAGGCAGAGAAAGAGATGGAATGGGAGAATGTTTTTATTTCTTAAAAAAAATTTTAATGTTTATTCATTTTTGAGAGAGAGAGAATACACACATGCACAAATGGGGGAGAGAGGTGGGGGGGGAGAGAGAGAGAGAGAGAGGAATCGGAAACAGGCTCCAGGCTCTGAGCTGTCAGTACAGAGCCTGATGCAGGACTTGAACTCAAGAACCTTGAGATCATGACCCGAGCCAAATTTGGACGCTCAACTGACTGAGCCACCTAGGCTCCCCGTATTTTTAAAAATGTATTTCTAAATAAGCTTGACCAATTTACACGTTCTAAAAACCTGAACCAATGAAAGTTAAACAAACCAGATATATCACAACAAATGAAGAAATTACCAAAGAATATCCCCCAGAGAAAAGCAGCTGCTCCTGAATGAGTTTATACAGAAAAAAATCCAAGCCTCTAACACTCTGCACATGCCTGTTACATATGCACAGTGTATGCGTACGTTTATATATTACATGAAACCTTTTTAAATGAAGGAACTGCACGGCAGGCAAATCACCTGCGAGGCTGATAATAGCTTAATTTTAGCTTCTCTATTTAAGACAAGTTCTGTAATATAAGCTCCTTCAGAAAGCGATTTATATTACACCTAGCTCTTAAAGTATGGCAGGTTTCCGGGCGATTAGCAGAATAACACTGCATTTGAAAGTCCATTTGGCTTTTGTCAAAAGTCCCTGAGAGCACAGACAAGACAGTGGCACAACTGGCATAATTTTCTAATTTCCTGGAAAACTGGGTGATCAGGAGGGGCACAGCCCAAAGCTGCAGACGGCACGCACAGCACTGCTCAGTCCGGTGCCCGTGTGCACCGTAAGACGCACGCAGGTGGAGAAGAGCACTGGGGCTTCTGATCCAGGGGATATCAGAGGGCGGTGAGGCGGTACTTACCTGTTGAGAAGCTTTACGACGGTAACAGAAGAGGGAGGCAGAGCCCTAACACTAGAAAAAGGATCGTGCTAGCCAACTCTCTCCTTTGAAAGTGCAGGAAAAGTGGGGCGCCTGGGTGGCTCAGTTGGTTAAGCGTCCGACTTCAGCTCAGGTCATGATCTCGCAGTTCACAAGTTCAAGCCCCGTGTCAGGTTCTGTGCTGACAGCTCAGAGCCTAGAGCTGCTTCAGATTCTGTGTCTCCCTCTCTCTGACCCTCCCTGCTCATGATGTCTCTCTCTCTCTCTCTCAAAAATAAAATCTTAAAAAAAAAAAAGTGCAGGAAAAGTAACTGTATGTGAAAATGAGGAGAAGGATAAAGGATCACAATTTAATCCCATATGAACTTTTCAAGAGAAACAAAGCAAACTGATGGAAAGACACTCCTGCGACACACATGAAAATGATCATGTGTTGTCTGAGAACACGCTGGAAGATGTCAGGAAGGTGACACAAAACACGGAAGTATGTTGATCAGGACCGGAGCAACTCAGATGAGAGCTGACGAATCAGGAATGACTTGGATAGAAAGTGACAGAAAACATAGATAAAGGATGCCAACCAAAGGCGAAGGGTCCCCAGAGAAGAAAAGCAAAGCAGTGATGAGGGAGGGTTAAGAACTGTAGTGCCAAAAAGTTGCCTGAAATACCAAGCTGCTTTAACCTATATACTAAGAAAGGTCACACCACATATCTGGGAAAACAGAGCCCAAACAATCAAAACACGTACATAAAATTAATTGGCTTTAAAAAAGAAAAGAAACACACCCTTTGGTCACCTAAACAAAAGAACCAAGTATCTTATAAGGGAAAGAAGATCAGACTGTCATCAGACTTCAATGCAACGTCTTATGTCAGAAGACAATGGACAGAGAAATTTTCTGTTCTTGTAAGTCTTTTTTTTTAATGTTTATTTGAGAGAGCAAGAGCGAGTGGGAAAGGGTCAGAGAGAGAGAGAGAGAGAGAGAGAGAGAGGGAGGGAGGGAGACGCAGAACCTGAAGCAGGCTCCAGGTTCTGGGCTGTCAGCAGGGCTTGAACCCACTGACTGTGTGGACTGTGAGATTATGACCTGAGCTGAAGTCAGACGCTTAACTGACTGAGCCACCCAGGCACCCCCAGACAAATTAAACTTTAAAACAAAGACTGTAACGAAAGAAGATCATTATATCATAATTAAGGGGGTCTAGGGGCACCTGGGTGGCTCAGTCAGTTAAGCATCCGACTTTGACTCGGGTCATGGTCTCATGGTTCGTGGGTTCGAGCCCCGCGTCGGACTCTGTGCTGACACTTAGCTCAGAACCTGGAGGCTGCTTCAGATTCTGTGTCTCCCTCTCTCTCTGCCCCTCCCCTGCAACAGACAGATCACCTAAGCAGAAGATCAAGGAAACAACAGCCTTGAATGACACACTAGACTAGATGGACTTAACCAATATATTCAGAACATTTCATTCTAAAGCAGCAGAATACACACTCTTCTCAAGTGCACATGGGACATTCTCCAGACCAGATCACATATTGGGTCACAAATCAATCCTCAACAAGTGTAAAAAGATCAAGATCATAACATGCATATTTTCAGACCACAACACTATGAATCTTGAAATCAACCACAAGAAAAACTTTGCAAACCAACCGCAAATAGTTGGAGGTTGAAGAACATCCTACTTAAGAATGAATGGATTAACCAGGAAATTAAAGAAGAACTTAAAAGTATATGGAAGCCAATGAAAATGAAACACAAGAGTCTAAAACCTCTGGGATGCAGCAAAGGCAGTCTTAAGAGAGAAGTATGTCATAATTCAGGCCTTCCTAATAAAGAAGAAATGTCTCAAATACATATCCTAAACTTACACCTAAAAGAGCTGGGAAAAGAATAGCCAAGTAAAGCCCAAGACCAGCAGAAGAAGGGAAATAATAAAGATAAGAGCAGAAATCAAGGATCTCAAGGGGCACCTGGGTGTCCCCAAGTCAGTTAAGCGTCCAACTTCAGCTCAGGTTATGATCTCGTGGTTCGTGAGTTTGAGCCCCGTGTTGGGCTCTGTGCTGACAGCTCAGAACCTGGAGCCTGCTTCGGATTCTGTGTCTCCCTCTCTCTCTGCCCCTCCCCCACTCATGCTTTGTTTCTGTCTCAATAATAAATAAACATTAAAAAATTAAAAACAGGGACGCCTGGGTGGCTTAGTCGGTTGAGCGTCTGACTTTCGCTTAGGTCATGATCTCGCGGTTAGTGGGTTCCAGCCCCGTGTCGGGCTCTGTGCTGACTGCCAGCTCAGAGCCTGGAGCCAATTTCAGAGTCTGTATCTCCCTCTCTCTCTGACCCTCCCCTGCTCACGCTGTCTCTCTCTCTCTCCTAGAAATAAATAAAAAATATTAAAAAAAAAAATTAAAAACAAAATTACCCTATGACCCAGCAATTGCACTACCAGGTATTTATCCAAAGGATACAAAAACGCCGATTCAAAGGTACACATGCACTCCAATATTTATAGCAGCACTACCAACAATAGGCAAATTAGGAGACAGCCCAAATATCTATCAACTGATGAATGGATAAAGAAGATGTGATGTATACATATACAATGGAGTATTACTCGGCAATCAAAAAGAATGAAATCTTGCCATCTGCATCAATGTGGATGGAACCAGAGTGTATATGCTATGTGAAAGAAGTCAGAGAAAGACAAATATAGGATTTCACTCATATTTGGAGTGAAGGAATATTTGTTAAGGAACAAGACAGATGAACACAGGGGAAGGGCAGGAAAAAGATAAAAACAGAGAGGGAGGCAAACCATAAGAGACTCTTAAACACAGAGAACAAACTGAGGGTTTGCTGGAGGGGAGGTGGGTGTGAGAATGGGCTAAACAGGGGATGGGCATTACGGAGGCCCCCTGCTGGGATGAGCACTGGGTGTCATATATAAGTGATGAATCACTAAATCCTACTCCTGAGACCATTATTATACTGCATGTTAACTAACTTGAATTAAAAAAAAAAAAAAAGATTCTATCCCTCTCTCTTCGCCCCTTGTGCGCACACTCTCTTGCTTTCCAATATAAAAAAAGAAAAGAAACACCTGCTGTGATTTTAAAGGAAAGGCTTCCTCAGTATACAGCGCCCCCTTGTTTCCTGAAATGCATCAATTTTTTTTCACGTGATACTTGCTTTTTATCACAGAAACTGTTGGGAAAGCAGCTTTGCAAAGATATGCTATCATCAAAAGGGATATAACGTGACCTAACGGTGACACAGTAAACTCCCGCAAGCTAGTAGCTTGTGTGGTTTCTGAAAGATGTCAAGATTGCTGGCTCTGTGACAATCTAAAATGTCCCGTGGCACCCCTAAATCTGCCAGAGCACCCCGGGGGCTCCTTGGCACAATTTCGGAGGCAAGGCTTTAAATAATGAATAAACAAATACAAGGATCTCAATCCCAATTTTTAAGCAAGTGCTGCAAATTTCAATAAATTACAACACAGTGTTTTGAATTTAAAGCATGTAATTTCTTTACATTAATACTGGGTGTGTAAAATACACACTTATAAAATGAAAACCTTAGGCTTTCAGTTGAAAGGAATTCAAAGGATTTAATCTGCTATCCTATAACCCACCAGTAATATAAGGTTGTTTTTAAATGTCATCAGAAGAAGCTAAAGATGTAAATTAGACTATAGTTACTATAACAGATTTGTGCCGAAAGCGTCTACATACATTGCAAAACTTTCTTCTATTTTTCTATTTATTCACAAATATAAACATACCCTGCCCATACACAGCTGGTCCTGTATAAAGCTGCAATACCTAGTTATATGCTCTGAAAGGCCGTAAATCAATGAGTTCTCCAGGCACTCACCTGATTCAACTTCCAGTGGAATTCTGCAGGTTTGTATTTCTTCTCTTCGGAAGGATCCTGGCGGAGGAGGAAAGTAAGGCGGCAGCCGTGGACGTACAGTGAATAATGGTGCCGGTTCATGTCTGCCAAGAGAATTCCTACCAGTGAATTGCCAACTTAAGACCCAAAAGAGAAGTGGAAGCTATTTCCTTCATGGATTCTGAAGACACGGGTTTAACACTTATCGGTGATCAGCATAAATGAACTCTCCAGTGGGGCGGAGGCAGGGTTTAGAAACACGCACACTTGGGTTTTCCTGAGATGTGGGGCCCAATTCACGGAGTAAAACGAGCCACCAAACACCAGTACAGCATCTGGAGGACACTGCGCTTGGGCACAGAACTCAGGATGTGTGTCACCAGCCAGCCTACGGGAGCCTCTTTTGGGCAAGAATAAGGGGCCTCGCCTCCAGCGACCACTGTGGCGGCCACCCAAGTACGCCGCCCTGACTGCCAAAGTAACCCACCTGTTTTGTCTGAGCTACAAAGGATCGTCTCCTTCTTCCTGCCGAAAGGCCCGTGCCGCATCCACACAGAAATCGTAAAAGGCTCTTTCGGGTTGACGGAAACGACACCATCTGGGATCCTCACTGCTTGGGTGCCATTGAACTCGAAGACCTGGTCACTGTCGTGGCCGTTGTCGGTGGGGAGGCCAACAGTCCAGTTCAAGGATCCACTCGGGGACGGGAGCAGCTCGGTGGTGCCAGACGCAGCGCCTAAGCCGACACGAAAACACTCAATACACATGGCGCGAAGGACTTGGGAGGTGGGAGTTTCGAGGCCACGCTGAGGCAACACCCTTATCTTCTAGTTACACAATCTGCTAGCTCCCGCTTACGTTGCTCAAAAATAAAGGCTTTTATTTTTTAAAAAAACCATAAATAATAACTGGGGGTATTTTTTTTAAAAAAAGGGGGCGCCTGGGCGGCTCAGTTGGTTGATTGTCCAGCTCTTGATTTCAGTTCAGGTCATGATCCCACGGTTCATAAGACTGAGCCCCGCATCGGGCTCTTCGCGGACAGCACTGAGCCTGCTTGGAATCCACTCTCCTCTCTCTGCCCATCCCCCTCTCATTCTCTCTCTCTCTCTCTCTCTCTCTCTCTGCCTCAAAAAAAAAAACAACAAAAACCCCCTTTAAAAAAAGAATAAAAGGAAGAAAGCATTACTTATAATCCCACTCAAATAAATATATCCACTATTTTAAAAAAACTGGGGGGGAGCCGCCTGGGTGGCTCAGTCAGTTAAGCGTCTGACTTCAGCTCAGGTTGTGATCTCATGGTGCATGGGTTCAAGCCCCGAGTCGAGCTCTGTGCTGACAGCTCAGAGCCTGAAGCCTGCTTCAGATTCTGTGTCTCCCTCTCTCTCTACCCCTCACCTGCTCACACTCTGTCTCTCTCTTTCTCAAAAATAAACAAACATTAACAAAAATTTTTTTAAATTCATTTTCAAATTGGCTTCACACACAGTGTGAAGCCCAAAATGGGAACTGAACTCACAACCTTGAGATCGAGACCCGATCTGCTATCAAGAGTAGGATGTTCAACCGACCAAGGCACTCAGGCACCCCCCCAAATATATCCACTATTAACATCTGGGTGCAAACACTTCCAGTCTTTTCTCTACGAATATACACATATTATAAAAAATAGATTCCTACGATGTATATATGTACATACATTCCCATTAATATTCTTCCCTAGCAGATTTTGAAAATGTCTCAGCACTTCACTGCACAGAAACACTGTGACTTATTTAACTGATCTCCCTGGTGAATCTCGGACAATCCTGAGACTGTCCCCACTCTTTTCTATGACAAACCCTGGCTTCACGAGGACTTCCATGTGACTCCACGATTATTCCCTTAGCGTAAATTCCTAGAAATGGAGTCAGTTAACGAAGAAACATGGAAAAAATTTCCAGCAGTTGTTACATACGGCCGAGCTCATTCTTCTATTAACTGTGCCCACACGGGGGAACACTCTGCGAGCTCTCCCGGTCACCTGGTCCTCTGCTCCTAGGAGCAGCATGACCTCACATACGACCTCGGTCAAATGACAGTCAGTGCCTGCCGCTTCCTTCCTAAAAGTGAGAAGGTATCCCCCTCTACTCCCAACTGAATTCCTCAGTAAACATGAGGTCACCACCACCTCCTCTGTAGGCCTGATGGGCACACGGAACGAAGGAAACACACACACAAGTGCAGAGCGTGCAGGGAAAGAGAGGAAATTCTTTCCACTCTTCCTCCCTAACTGTAAACTGTTCTGCTGAGAAAATGTTCACTTAATACCATAAAAGATAATGGCCCTGGAGAGAGAAAATACATTTTAAACATTACACTTAAATATATACAGTTTAAAATACGTCCTGGTCCTCCCACCTTCCAGGTAGATTTCAGTATGTGAATATCTGGACCCAGAGTCAGGCAACACTGGCGAACATTAACCATTAGGATAAGCCAGCAGAGGATGAGCTTTTTCGCTTTCGCGTATTCCCGTTATGTAAGAAATCCAGTTGCTTAAACCTACAGGCTGTAATGAGGCCGGTGGAAAGACAGGGGACACAGCAAAGCGCCACCCGCAGAAGTGACAGAGGCTCCTGAGGCGCAGCACACCCTCTGACCACGGAGAGCTCGTGGAAGCTACGGGTACCTCTTCACTGGCCAAGTGAGCCACTCTTCCTCGGCATTTTCCACGACAGGCATCCATACCTCCCTCTACTTCATTAGACAGACCAGAGAAACACCCACAACTGTTGGTGAAGACAGAGGGCGAGGCCTCGATAGGATTCGTCACCACGGGGTCTCTGGATTTCACGTAATGTTTATGGTAAACAGAGTCCGCTGAGCCTCGGAATTAGATAGGAGGGCCCTTAGTTTTCGCTTTCTACTTCACGTTTGCCAAATGCTATTGCTTTACTTGTATTTTTTTCTTCAGTCCTTAGATAAACATCTCATTTCAAACTCACTCCACTTAACATAATTAATCCCTCTCTCTTGATTATCCTCAATGTACGTCAGAGAAATACTTTCTTCGCATCACAGGTTCCTAAAATGCCCACACAGGTAGCATTCTGAACGGGCTTTAGGGGGTTTATGTACCTCCTGAAGCCCACCCAGCGTGACAGGTAGCCAGTAAGGCTATAACGACCATGCCAGAAAGCCACAGTCTGTTCTGTTTAGGGTTATGAACACCCCCCCTTCCCCCCCCTTCACTCTTCCATCTGAAAGGGTGTCTCTTGCCCTCACTGAAGGCCATCAAGCAAGGCCCCTTACCGCACAGCCGGTGAAGAGATTGCTCAGAGTAGGTGTCACGGTCACAGCCTTTCCCGATGTGGCCGGTCTCCAGCTCTACCGTCGCCTGCACCGAGGCCACGGGCTCCCCGCACGTCTCCAGGTGGGCGTCTGGGAGGAGGGCCAGAGGGCCCGAGCCAGGCTCGTACTCGATTCTCTTGCTCCATCCTGTGTCGGCCCACAGAGCCGGGGGTGGGGAAGGAGGAGGACTCACACGTTAGGGCCCCTGGTACGTGACGCATCAGGACAGGTGTGAGGGCAGAAAGGAGAATGAAGCTCACCTTGCCAGCCGGGGCTGCAGGCGGGCTTGACGCTGACCTTCACCAAGACATCTTCCGCTGCCCTTCTCTTCCCGCAGTCGTAGGCGGTGACGGTCAGCTTGTACTGCTGTTCCTTCCCATAGTTTAGCTTTTCCGTGTTTTTTATATAACCTTCCAGAGAAGGAAAAACAACAGTGAGAAGGCAAAGCTGTGCTAAAATACAAAGTACACGTGCTCTGGGGCACCTGGGGGGCTCAGTCGATTAAGCGTCTGATTTCGGCTCAGGTCCTATCTCGAGGTTCACGAGTTCGAGCCCCATGTCAGGCTCTGGGATGACAGCTCAGAGCCTGGAGTCTGCTTCAGATTCTGTGTCTCCCTCTCTGTCTGCCGCTTCGCCAGCTCACAGTCTCTCTCTCTCTCTCTCAAAAATAAATAAATGTTAAAGTATTTTTTTAGGGGCACCTGGGTGGCTCAGTTGGTTAAGTAACTGACTTTGGCTCAGGTCATGATCTCACAGCTTGTGAGTTCGAGCCCCGTGTCAGGCTCTGTGCTGACAGCTCAGCCTGGAGCTGCTTCAGGTTCTCTCTCCCGCTCTTGCTCTGACCCTCACCCACTCATGCTTGCTCTCTCTCAAGAACATATAAAACATTTAAAACATGTATTTTTTTAATTAAAAAAAAGTACACATGCTCTGTTATAAACACAGACACGGAAATCAAACGTATTCTTGAGATAATCAACGCTCGGTCTGGCTTTCCTGAGCTTGAATTTACACTAAATGTGTCCTGAAGGGCTGCTGAGACAGAAGGAATAAGTCTACACACTTCAACCTCCGTTTATTCTCACAGCTCTTCTTCTTTGGTTTTATATTTGCTTTAAGATTAAGTAGTTAACATATAAGAGAATAAAGAAGACAAAGTAATTCAAGTACTTCAAATACTAAATACTAAAGCAAGCTGCATTAAATATTTCTTGCTAAAAGATTTACCGTGTGTGTGTGTGTGTGTGTGTGTGAGAGAGAGAGAGAGAGAGAGAGAGAGACAGAGAGAGAGAGAGAGAGAGAGAGAGACAGAGAATATTTCTTGCTAAAAGATTTACCGTGTGTGTGTGTGTGTGTGTGTGTGTGTGTGTGTGTGTGAGAGAGAGAGAGAGACAGAGACAGAGAGAGACAGAGACAGAGAGAGAGATTCCCAACCCCACCTACTAGAACAGGAGCCTGCTTCTGAAATGGGAACAGATGTCTGCAAAGTGTGTACAATGTCCATAATTTCATCAGAGATTCTGGACTGTGCATTAACAACAGAGACACTGCACCACTATCAAGAAGCCGTAACCTAACAGGAAGCTCTAGCACGAGTTCATCCTGCTCAGTTACCAAGGACAGGAGGATCTGGCACTAAAGGCAGAACCCTTCATCTTCAAGATGAGGCCGAAGATCCAAATCTAGTGGAGAACAGACCAACTAAAGGTCAGTCTTTTCAGATGCACTTGATGGAAAAGTGGGAAGGTACAGATTAAAAACATGTCAGGTGGGGGGTTTTATTAGACCTTGGTGGAAGAGGGAAAAAGAAGGGCACCCAACAAAAGAGCACACGACTTCAGGTGCTAGCAAAAAGGCTTTCAGGGGACAGAGTTAAAAAAAAACACAAGAGCGGACCAGACACCATTAGGTCTCTGCTATGAATGCTTGTGCGCCCAAGTCTGAACGCTGAAGTCCTAGCCCCCAGTGTGATGGTGTTGGGAGGCGGCACCTGGGGGAGGAACTTAGGTCTGGATGCAGTCGTGAGTGTGGGGCCCCCAGACTGGGATCCCCGAGGGCTCTCCCCCCGCCGTGCGAGGACACAGAGAGAAGAGGGCCGCCTGGGAACCGGGACTCGGGTCCTCAGCAGACACTGAACCTGCCAGCACCTCGATCCTGGTCTCCCCGCCTGCAGAGCAGAGCGGACAGTCTTCTGCCTGCGCCCCCAGCTCACGGTACTGCTACTCGAAGGGACAGACGCAGCTGGTCTCCGATCGGAGTCCCGCCAGCGGGCAGGCCTGGCCACGGACCGTCGCCCTGCTGAGGAAGGCCCACCCCTCTGACGCACCATCTTTGTCGACAGCGAATGGCACATCTGGAGTGACGATTTCGTAGCTGCAAATCTGGCTGAACTGGGGGGAGCAGTCTGCGTCCACGGCCTCCACCCTCAGGATGCTGTCATGCTGCTTGCCCTCAGTGACCGTGGCTTTGTAGGACTTCTCCCTGAACACGGGTGCGTATTCATTCACATCGTTCACCTGAATGTGGACAGTTGCTCTGGAAGAAGAACAAAAAGCCATGTGTTTGGTTTGTTTCTTCCCCCAAAGTACAGCAATTCTGCCCTGTTTTTACATTTCTTTTTGCTAATATCTTATTTCACAAAGTTCATAAGATGGAGACAAAAATTAAACTAGTCACAGTTTTTATTTAAAAAATTTTTTTATTGTTTTACTTCTGAGAGAGAGAAAGAGAGACAGCGTGAGGAGGGGAGGGACAGAGAGAGAGGGAGGCACAGAATCTGAAGCAGGTTCCAGGTTCCAGGCTCTCAGCACGGAGCCCGACGCAGGGCTCGAACCCGCAAACCGTGAGATCATGACCTGAGCTGAAGTCAGGCGCTCAACTGACTGAGCCACCCAGCCGCCCCTCATGGTTTTTATTTTAGCATGGAGATGACTTGAGAAAGTTAAAATAGGGATTTAAGTTGATTCTTCTAGGTCCTAGGAGTAAGATGGCTGGTAAAAAAAAGAAAAGAAAAGAAGAAAGGCAGTAAAATAAGAGACCTGGGGTTTTCTTGACAATATGGGACAGGCATGCAGAAGAGAGAAACTAGGTAAGACAAAATCAGACCCAAAGGAAGAAAGAGTAAGACAGAGACAGAAGATGGAAACACGGGCGGGGAGTCTGATTAGGAGCATGGAAGCCGGTCCTGCCCCGCTTCTAAGGAATGGAGACCGCAAGCAACCCACTGTTGCCCGTCACCCACTAAGTGATCCAACAAACGAAGGACCTCCTAGTGACCTCAATGCTCCTTCCCCGGCAGACCCCGTGCTGCCACATTCCACCTCCCCCGCTTGGGCTTGATGAAACTAAGGCCCCGTGGACTTGGCTACAAAGAGAGGAAACGTCAGGCTGAGGGCTATTGATCAGGGAGTGGTTCTGACTCGGACAAGATCGCTGACTGACACAGACCTTTTCAAGGACAACAGTCCTATCAGCCGGCGTGAAAAGGACGAGTTGCTGCTTGCTGGCGCTCAGCACCCCAGGGTGCACCAAGACCCTCCACGCCCAACTCATGCACCCTCCTGATGGGTCTCG
>NW_027530007.1:2439635-2468577 GCF_008692635.1 Crocuta crocuta | reverse complement strand
CCATGACCTAAGCGGAAACTGAGACGCGGCAAGACAAAATTTGCCCCATGCCGAAGGGACGGTAAGTGGCAGAGAAAAGACTAAGACTGGAATTCTAAATCTAGGTCTTGTTCAGAGTCCTGTCTATTCCACGAGCAGTTCTCAAAGGATATGGATGTGAACACGGCCCGGATGGGGCGCCAAAGTCAGCCCACTCCCACCAGCATGAACGACTTCTGCATCCTTTGAGTTAACAGAAACCTGACAGCAAAATATCCTCCTTGGGGAAAAGTGGGCTTCCCCAGTTTTCAGCGTAGGGCTTTAGTTTCTTTCATGAGCGCACTGGGGATAATATGACTCATTTATTTATTCAACAACTAATGCTGCAGGGTAAACAGACAGGGTTCCTGCCCTCCGGGAGCTTACAATTTCACAGCGGACAGCCAGAAATATCTTCTGTCTCATCTTTAAGAACACAGAGAGTATGGGGCGCCTGGGTGGCTTAGTCGGTTAAGCGTCCGACTTTCGCTTAGGTCATGATCTCGCGGTTCGTGGGTTCGAGCCCCGCGTCGGGCTCTGTGCTGACTGCCAGCTCAGAGCCTGGAGCCTATTTCAGAGTCTGTATCTCCCTCTCTCNTGGGGACACAAAGAAAGCAGCGGTCAGGACCGCGTTCTCTGCACACGCGCTCTCTGATCGGCTTACTCACTTATGAGACTTTTTCGCGTTGGCGCCGTCGGGCCCCTGGCCGCAGTCATAGGCCTGGATGCTGAACGTGTAGTCTTTCTGCAGCTCACAGTCCAGTTTCTCTTTTGAGCGAATTACGCCCTCGCCAGTGGACTTGTCCACTACCACTGCGTCAAAGGGGACATTCTGCCCATGAATTTTAAATCCACAAATCTCACCTAGGGAGTCAAAGCAGCGCAGGTTAGAGTCTCGGCCGCCCAGAGTCTGCACGCTCCCCCTCCCCACGCCCCTTCCCCCCCAAAAAAGAAAAGAAACGACAACAGTTTGGCAGCCAGGGGTTGAGAGGGTCTGTGGACAAAGCAAGGGCGCTGTGCTCGGACAGGGATAAGTTCTGGGGCTTTAGTAAAAAGAAGCAGGTCTGGCTTTCCAAGCAACTTGCTTAACTTTGCATCCATTCATGCAGGAATACAAAAGAGAAAAAGAGAAAATATAGACAGGCATTTCACAGGAGAACTTAAGATAGCTCCAGGGACAAAGTAGTCTCATTCGCAAACAGCCATGGCCTGATAACGTGGAGAAACTGTCCCCGGCCACTGGGGACAGCTGGGCAGCGATTTTGATTTGGACCAGAGAGAAGGCTAAAATGCAGTTCAGTGTCGAGAGAGGAAGGGGGGGGGACATAAAGGTTCAGCACCATAATTACAGAAATTCTGTCCAAAACAAAACAAAATAAAAAGGTCAAAAGAAACAAGTCTTCCTGTGCAATGAGCCTGGCTAAAATTAGGGAATCAAAACAAACTACTGAATGAGAAAGGTAGAAATACCAACTTTTCAGGCATCCATTTCAACAGCTATTTGTTTACTATTAAGATCGCTTCCATCACCGGGAGGGATCTGCTAGACTTGCCTCCGTTTCCCAAGCTAGCCTCTCAGACCTGAAAAAGAAGCCTGCCTGGGGGCATCAGTGCACTGAAGGTGGCTCACAAGCTTAATGAGGGGTGACAATCTAGGTTTCCATTCTTGCCTGTGGGAGAACAAACATCAAGTGTTTTGATGTATGTGTGTGTGTATATATATATATATATACATATCTTCCAAAAAAAATGTATTTCATGTAAAAATAAGGCTGCACTCTTCCAAAATTACAACTCCTAGAAAATGGTTATGAAGTGAATCTCTTAAGTTCAATTAAGAAACAAATGTACAGTGTTATCCGTCCAGTTCAAATGGATGTCTGATTTCTAGATATTTCTAACCAGGGGTTTGGTTACATACAATTTCCATCAATATATTTAAAAATAGAAACAAAGAAGGAGAATAAATCAAGGTAAAAGAGCATGACAGTTTCTTCTGCTTAAGGTCTGATTCCCAATTTTATAGACAAAGTTAGTGGGTTAATATTCGTAAGAGGGATAGAAAGAACCCTTTATCACCTTCTTTGGTGACTGTCACCTCAAAACTCTCTAAAGGGGAGAAAAGATAAACCCATGTCAGTAATGCAGGAAAGAATAAAGACGGAACAATAAGGAAAAAAGTCAAAAGACGCACTTATTACACAGAAAAGCTTGACAAAATTCAATCAGCTCGTCGACCTGCTACAGCAAAATTGGGCGTGCGGCAGCAGACCATCTCTGAACGCAACTTACCGCAGACCACTACGTAATTTTGAAATTACACTGACCTACAGATTCATAAAGATTCGTAACGCCCTCAGGTGTCGTTTGGACTCTTCCTTTAACGGACACTTTCGTGATAACGGTTCATCAGTACGCTATTTGTTATTTTACAGTTTTCAGATTTTTCATTTTCAAACTAAGTTCTTGTGGCTCGATTTTGGTAACATTCAACTCAGTATGAGACGTGATGAAACAAAAAAACAAACATTTGGAGCAAAGGGTTTGGGTAAATAACAATGGTTTCTAATCTTAGGGAACCCGACCGAGGCAACCAAGCCCTCTTGTGACGGAACACGGGCTTAACTGCGGACTGAAACCAGACCCATTACTAACTTTTGTGTTGCCGCAAAATGCCATCCTAACAGGTCCACACGAGTGCTGCCTGCTCACCCCAGGGCAGCTACAGACAGGACAACAGTGACAACATGCAAGGGTCAGGAGGCGACGGAGCTGGCCTCACTGGGGCATCTCCTCGCCACAAAAGGGATCGTAGCCTGAATTCTCTTGCTTTTTCATGGCTTTGCTATATATCTGTATACCGTGAATGGTGCTTCATACTGCTTGTTTTTGAGGTTTGAAAAATGCTATCTCACGGTAGGTGGCTTTTGTGACTTGCTGTCCCCCTTGGCCGTGTGCATCTAGGACTCATTCACCCCTGCCGGCGGATGCAGCTATGGTTTATTTCTTTCCACTACTATGTTCAGCGAGAGTCCAGGGAGATCCGGCCAGTCAAGTGCTTAGGACACTGCCTGGCTTAAAGAAAGCACTCAGCAAATGAATGTTCGCTGTTACTGTAATTATTTCCCATCGTGTGACTATACCGTAATTCCAGTTCCTGCTACCGAACCTGCTGTGCTAGGTATTTCTAACCATGCTTCCTGCCGCACACTCACAGGTGCTGTGGGGCCTGTGCCCAAAACAGGAGCCACTAGGCACGTGGGTTGTTTAAAATTAAATTTAAATTCATAGTAAAACTATTAAAAATCAGTTTCTTGGGGCGCCTGGGTCGGTTAAGCATCCGACTCCTGATTTCAGCTCAGGTCACGATCTCACAGCACAGAGCCTGCATGGGATTCTCTCTCTGGGCCCCTCTTCCACTTGCTCTCGCTTGCATGCATGCTCTCTCTCTCTCTCTCTCAAAATAAATACATAAACATGAGAGAGAGAGAGAGAGAGAGAAANGGGTACGGCCTTGGGCAAGGCCACCTACAGGGAGCACTGCTTAACCAAAGTATAAAGACACTCATTCAAGCAATGTCCTTGAGCCTGTTTCTGACCATGAGATTACCATGAAAAGTGGAACCATTTGCCAAAAGATGTCCACTCCCCTAAATCTCTCCTCCGAGATACCAGGCTGGGAGGAGTGTGGGAAGGCAATGGGTGTTCCAATTTTACACTTCAGTTGTTCAGGGGAGCTTTCACTGATAATGTCTGAGCAGAAACCTGAGGGAGCTGAGGGAGCAAGCCACATGGTGATCTAGGGAAGAATTTCAGACAGAGGGGACAGCAAGTGCAAAGGTCCTGGTGCAGGCCTGGGCCTGGCCTGACTTGGGCACAAGGAGGCCTATGCTTCCGCAGTGGCTGAATGAAGGGGAGGACGGCAGATGAGGCCAAAGGTGAGTGCCCTGAAGCTACACTGGCTGCTACCAGACTTGAAGTTTGTCCTCCAAATGAGAAGGAAAAGACTAGAAAGTTTTATGCAAAGAAAAAACTAAATATGGTTTATATATTAAAGAATCCAACTGGCTGCCATGTTGAAAATAAATCAAATATAAGCAGGCAAAGGGGCTTTGCTGGCCGGTTCTGTCAGTAGAGCATGGACTTTTGATCTCGGGTTCTAGACCCATGTTGGGTGTAGAGATTACTTAAAAATAAAATCTTTAAGAAAAAAGATATACATATACGGCAAAAATGGTTACTGGAGTAACACAGGCACAAGAAGCTGAAAGCCAGAACCAGGGGTGTCCAGGGTGGCGAGAAGCAGGTACGGATGTGTTCTGAAAGCATGAACAGCACCGCGGGATTGAGTGAAAACCTAAGGATTCATAAACTGCCTTCAGCCAACATGGAAGAGAAGGTCTCGATGGCGGAATGGGAATCGTGTCTTGGCTTTGGACATGCATCTGTATTACAATTAGTCTCAAAGGCAGGATTACCAAATAAAAGAATATAAATTGTTTCGAGCCTCACGTATGTCTAGGCTGCTCCTCCAAAAGACTGGATCCGTTTATGACAAGAACAGCAAAAGTGTGACTTCTGTCTTTTCTACATATCTGCACCTGCTTGGAGTATCAAGCGAGCTACTTGAATAATGGGCTGTACGGAAAGTATGTGGCGTCCCAAATCCACGGGTACTTATTAAATTGCTGGCAGCCTGGGTCCTTCTGCCTAGAATGACTTTACAGACCATCTCGCCAGCGGGCAGCACGGGCCTCACACTCGGGCAGACATGGATTTCTGTGCCGGCCGTGTGACCCCGCACGCCCGTACGCCTGCTGCGCCGTCACCTGCAGGCCTGGTGCTGTGCCCACCGCCTGACTGCAGTATTTCAGACAAGATCTGATAAGAGCTAAACAAAGGCAGTTTCGGGAGGAAACGAGGGATTTTCAGGACGGGCAGGGCTTGGAAACCAGCCGGACAGAGAGGGGTCTGCAGTGACTCCCTGGGTTTTTGGCTGATGCTTCCAGTTAGGGAACGAAGGCCCAGAGGCTTGCTTCACTTATTCTCACCAACTTCCTGCTTGTTTCTTTGCTGGAGTATTAAAATTTTTTTAATGTTTGTTTATTTTTGAGACAGAGAGAGACAGAGCATGAGTGGGGGAGGGGCAGAAAGAGACGGAGACACAGAACCTGAAACAGGCTCCAGGCTCCAAGCTGTCAGCACAGAGCCGGACGCGGGGCTCGAACCCACGAACTGTGAGATCCTGACCTGAGCCAAAGTCAGACGCTTAGGGGACTAAGTCACCCAGGCGCCCCTTCCTGGAGTATTTTAAAGCCAGACTTTAAAGCATACAATATTCATTAGACAGACTTCCACTAATGTACCTACAGGAACATGACAGAGCCAACAAAATGAACAATTCCTGAGGTATTTTCACAGCGAGTAACCAACTACACTCGGTTTATGATCTTCCTCTTCCTAACCAGGGACCAGGCTGTTACTTTCTGCCCCCGTGCTTTCAGGAGCTGATTTTCGAAGTTGTCATAATCCATGCTTCCCTCTTTCCTCCATCCTTGTACCTACGGCTCTATTAGTCACACACACGACAGCTACGTACATGTGTTCCATGGGGTCACATCCCGGTGACTCTGCCCCTCTGTGTTCCCAGCGCTTCTCCCCTGGACTCAGCCTTCGCTCAGCCTGTGCAAGGGAGGACCGCTCAAAATCACCTCTTCTCTGTTTTTTGCGACCTGCCCCTTCCCACCCAGTTCAGGCCACCTGCTAGCACCGCCCCGCCACGTAAGCCTTCGGACACGCTGCCCTCGTCTTGTATGCAAGGCCCCGCAGCGCTCCCGGATGGCGTGTCCAGGTGTGCTGGCCTCCGAACACACAGACCTCTCTTCCCTCTCATTCCCCAAGGGCAGGTGGAACAGTCCAAAGAACTTTACTGAAGCACTTAAAAAAATTTTTTTTTAATGTTTATTTTTGAAAGAGAGAGAGATCCGGAGCATGAGTGGGGTAGGGCAGACACAGAATCCAAAGCAGGCTCCAGGCTCTGAGCTGTCACCACAGAACTCTTGACGCAGGGCTCGAACTCACAAACCGCAAGATTACAACTTGAGCTGACGTTGGACGCTAAACTGACTGGGTCATCCAGGTGTCCCAGCACTTTTTTTTTAAAGCAAACATAAAAATAAAATAATGGATAAACCCAAGAAAGTACAGATTTGACTTCTCGATGTCCAAAGTCACGTCCAGGGTTCCTGGCTCACAGTGGTAGCCCTCGCTGTCCTTATCCATTCCTCTGGGAAACCTCGGTTTCGGGCTGGCCCTGCCTTCCCTCCACGTCTTCTTCCAAATTGGAGTACGGCCCCGTGCCACGCGCCACACTGGCAGGTGTCTCTGACGCCCATCCTATGGTCTCCCAGCTCGCGGGGAGCCCTGCCCCCAAACACACTCCTTATGTAAGTCACTAGTGCCGGCTCGGACAGTTAGGGTTCCAGGCAAAAAGGGGCTCTGGTGAGAAGACATCGTCAGGAGCTCATGGAATTGACTACAAGCCAGAGAAAAGGACTTGGGAAAAGCCAAAAGCCAAGGCAGGGACATGACACTCCCAGAGCAAAACAGCCTGGGTGGATGGGATACAACAGCAACAGTGTTAGCGTCTTTGACCCTCTGCGCAACATTCCTGTCCACGGAGGAAGCATCTGGTCGGCCCAGCCTGGGCTGTGCGTGCGCGTGGCTGGAAAGGTCGGGGTAATGGACTGTAGATGCACCAACCTGGACCCAGCGGGAAAGAGGTCAGGGGCTGTGAAGAAGAGAAAATGGATATTTGCTGAGCAACAAGTGTCCACTACAATGTCCCTGCTAATCTTACTCTTGTCCCTAACCCACCTCTCTCTACGCAGCCCTGATGCCATGCTCACCGGCTCAAAGTCCAGGCTGACCCTTATTTTCAGTGACTTCTGACTTCCTCGCTCACGGGTCCAGGCTGATTTCTGGCACAAGCTCACGTGTTGCTTGGATCAGAGCAAGTTCTCCAAGACGCCTTAAACGTGCCGCTGAGCAGCGACCACCACACCCCGACGGTCACCCTGCATGAGCCACACACAGCAGCCTGAGGACACGGCCTGCCCTGCTCCTCACCGGCCATAGCAAAGCTCTCAAACAACCGCATGCCAAGAACAGCCTGAGAGGCTTGTGAAAAATGTGGTTTGTCAAGCTCCATCCCCCAAAATTCTGACTCAGCAGCAGCTCTGGGGTGGAGCCCAGTCATCTGCATCTTTAATGAGCGCCGCCTGATGGGTCCAAGGCAGGCAGGCTGAGGTCTACACTGGAGAGACGGGCCTGACCGTGGCTCCCGAACCTTGCTGGCTGGTCCTGGATGTCTCAGGTCTCCCTGGAGGCCCAGACTCAGCCACGAGGACACCTGCACTGGACGCACGGGCCTGGGCGATCTGGACACAGTATTAAAACCACATGGGCGGTGGCAGCGCATCTACTCAGCCCGGCAGCAGAGATCCCATGGCCCAGAGTTGGCTTCTGAGCCTCCGCTCCTGCGCCGTGCGCTCGCCGCACACGCTATGCATCCCTCCCTCTGGTTCCCAGCCTTGCTCCCATTTCCCCCTCCCCGCCCCGTTGTGTGTGTGTGTGTGTGTGTGTGTGTGTGTGAGCTCCACCCATCCTAGTGCCCAGTTACTTCCGTACCCTCTTTAACCAACCTCCTGCTGCCTTTCTAGGAAGCCGGTCCAGCTTGGGGGCTGCCTCCCTCCCTGGGTACCTCCACTTACCTCTGTGTCAGTGCTGGCTCTGCCTTTCCCCCTAGACCACTGCTGCTGTGAGAACAGGAATGCGCTTTTCTGCTTATTTATATTCTCTAGAAGATCTGGTGTGGCTGCCTAGTACTGAATGATTACTACCCCAAACCTCGCCTGGAGGCATCCAGAATGAACTCACTCTGGTCCGAAACTTAACACGGAGTTTCTGTCCTAACGTCCAGATACTTAAAACCACTAACTCAGTGGGGGCACCTGGGTGNCAGTGACTTCTGACTTCCTCGCTCACGGGTCCAGGCTGATTTCTGGCACAAGCTCACGTGTTGCTTGGATCAGAGCAAGTTCTCCAAGACGCCTTAAACGTGCCGCTGAGCAGCGACCACCACACCCCGACGGTCACCCTGCATGAGCCACACACAGCAGCCTGAGGACACGGCCTGCCCTGCTCCTCACCGGCCATAGCAAAGCTCTCAAACAACCGCATGCCAAGAACAGCCTGAGAGGCTTGTGAAAAATGTGGTTTGTCAAGCTCCATCCCCCAAAATTCTGACTCAGCAGCAGCTCTGGGGTGGAGCCCAGTCATCTGCATCTTTAATGAGCGCCGCCTGATGGGTCCAAGGCAGGCAGGCTGAGGTCTACACTGGAGAGACGGGCCTGACCGTGGCTCCCGAACCTTGCTGGCTGGTCCTGGATGTCTCAGGTCTCCCTGGAGGCCCAGACTCAGCCACGAGGACACCTGCACTGGACGCACGGGCCTGGGCGATCTGGACACAGTATTAAAACCACATGGGCGGTGGCAGCGCATCTACTCAGCCCGGCAGCAGAGATCCCATGGCCCAGAGTTGGCTTCTGAGCCTCCGCTCCTGCGCCGTGCGCTCGCCGCACACGCTATGCATCCCTCCCTCTGGTTCCCAGCCTTGCTCCCATTTCCCCCTCCCCGCCCCGTTGTGTGTGTGTGTGTGTGTGTGTGTGTGTGTGTGTTTGTGTGTGTGTGTGTAAGCTCCACCCATCCTAGTGCCCAGTTACTTCCGTACCCTCTTTAACCAACCTCCTGCTGCCTTTCTAGGAAGCCGGTCCAGCTTGGGGGCTGCCTCCCTCCCTGGGTACCTCCACTTACCTCTGTGTCAGTGCTGGCTCTGCCTTTCCCCCTAGACCACTGCTGCTGTGAGAACAGGAATGCGCTTTTCTGCTTATTTATATTCTCTAGAAGATCTGGTGTGGCTGCCTAGTACTGAATGATTACTACCCCAAACCTCGCCTGGAGGCATCCAGAATGAACTCACTCTGGTCCGAAACTTAACACGGAGGTTCTGTCCTAACGTCCAGATACTTAAAACCACTAACTCAGTGGGGGCACCTGGGTGGCTCAGTCACTTGAGTGTCCAACTTCGGCTCAGGTCATGATCTCACAGTTGGGTAGTTCAAGCCCCACATCGAGGTTGCTGCTGTCGGCACAGAGCCCGCTTCAGATCCTGTGCCCCCCGCCCCTCCCCCACTTGCACTCTCTAAAAATAAATAAGACATTTAAAAAAAGCCCACTAACTCGATGGAGAGTGCCTTATTTTGGGCTGAATCACATGAAATTTCTGGCATTCCATTTTTTAAAAATATTTGTTATTTTCAACATACAAAAACAGTGATTTCATTTGGCTTAACTGAATACATCCGACTGACTGCGGCAAAAACATCTGCCCAGTTGCACGTGCTAAAAAAGCTCACGTGGGTGGCCGTGTGCAGCAGTCAGCCCCACTGGGGGGCGTGTGCAGCAGTTCAGCCCCACTGGGCTCCTGAGAGCACAGGAGTCACACACATGGCACAGAGAACAGAGAGAAGTATCACAGATCTGAGTTGGTTCTAATTAAATATCAATAAAGTTCCCATCCTTGCCCTGATACTTCTCTTGGAGTCTCTTCGTATCACAATTATTTCATTTTATAAAAGATCCGAACTCCATCTGGGAAGGCAGGAAAAAGAATGCTGGGATGGAACCGGCTCGTAAAGGGAAGAGACTGGAAACGGGGGCCGGGGGAGGGGCGGAGAGGGAGGCCCGGGCTGGCCACACAGGCAGCGAGGAGGGAGGGCTGTCACAACAGCAGCACCAGGGCCTGTTCACGGTGCGGACTTTTAACTCCCTGCTGGATACATCAAATATATGGTATATTTTCATACCCACATCTACTCAGGGTATTAGCAGATTAAGGCAAAGGGGGTGAGTAAGGAACTGACTCATTTTAATTTCCTACAATAGCTGACAAGTCCCAAGACTTTAGTCTCTTGATTTCCCCCAAGAAAACAATCTGGCTAGACAGACCCCGTACGTTCGACACGAATGCCTGAATGGTGACAGTTTACAACACACTCTACTGACTAAGCTTCCGACGTTATGCACGTTATTTATCCGGGCGCTCTGACGAGTTAGCTCCGGTGGCTACCCACACTCACACCCTGTGATGGCATACAACTGTGAACAGGGAGGTTTCCGGTGTTTTCAAGGTGCCGTCGGGGAAGCGCACTCGGTGAACGTGAATCCACCCTGGAGTCAGATCGCCGGGCTGGAAGGCAGCTCTGTCGCTCACCAGCTGTGCTGTCGTGGGCAAAGGACATCAACCACTCGCCGATGCCGGCCTGAGAGCTGGGCACTAAATGAAGAACAAGGTCGTGTGCCACTGACGGACACACTCTGACCTCCCCTGCCTCATCTGGGAAGCCAGGAGTAGCGAGTACCTATTGTAGGGGACTGCTGAGAAGAATCGGATGAAGTGACCCACGTAAAGCCCTTAGAACAGCCTCTGCCACACTGCTAAGAGCCCAGCAAGTGATGGATGCCACCGCCACCACTGTCATGGTGGTTAATGATACTCAACTGTCGTTGCCAAAACCAATCTAAGACCAACATAGGCATCCGGACCTGGTCTGCCTTATCCAAACGACCGCTTAAGGAACTCAGTGAGAAAACAGCACACTGTGAAAACTATTATAGAAAAATGGAAAAATGTCTCTCACAGAATGTTAAATACAAATATACTTTTAGGGGCGCATGGGTGGCTCAGTCGGTTAAGTATCTGACTTCGGCTCAGGTCATGATCTCACTGTTTGTGAGTTCGAGCCCCACGTCGGGTTCTGTGCTGACAGCTCAGAGCCTGGAATCTGCTTCGGATTCTGTGTCTCCCTCTCTCTCTGCCCCTCTCCTGCTCACATGCTGTCTCTGTCTCTCTCATAAACAGTAAAAACAATTTTTAACATATTTTTAAAAGATTCTATTATTAATAATAAAAGCAGCAGCAAACACTGTATGTATATAGCACTTTACTGTGTACCAGGCATTATTTCAAGTCTTCATGCTCATAAATAAATAAGCTAATACTCCCTAGCTCCCATGAGGTATGTAACATTGCTATCCTTGTTTTACAAACTATGAAACTGAGACACATAAACATTGAGTAATATGCCCAAGGCCATCCAGCCAGTGGTGGCAAAGACAGGACTCAAGTCCAAGCCAGCCTGCACTCTGGTCTGTTCCTGTGGCACCTGCCCGCTCCGGCCTGGTGGGGGCAGTGTTGTGTGCTGCAGCTGGAGGGGTGCCATGGCAACGGAGGAGGGAGGGAGGCACACAGCTGCTCCCCTGGGGGCAGAGGGATGAGGGCTGTGCCTTAGCATGAGTGTCTGTAAGAGCCTCCCCGCCCAGGTGCTCACACCCACCCGCAATGAAGACCTATGTCCACACAAAGGCTTGGGCGCTAATGCTCAGAGCAGCGCGATTCATGATCCCCAGAAAGTGGAAACCATTCTAATGTGTGTCGGGAGGACAACCGGGTGAATGGGAAGTGTGATGTCCATATGATGGAATATTATTCGGCAATAAAAAGGAATGAAGGCCAGATGCACCCTATTTTCCAAGCATGGATGAAGCTTCAGACTACAGGCTAAGCCAAAGACAGTAGGCACAAAAAAATCCAGAATAGGCAAATCCATAGACATAAACTAGCTTAGTAGTTGCCAAGGGCATGGGGGAAATGGGGAGTGGCTGCCAAGGGGTGCTAGGGTTTCTTTTAGGGGTGAGAGAAATATTCTGGAATTAAATAGTGGCTGGGGTGCCTGGGGGGCTCAGTCGTTTAGGCATCTGACTTCAGCTCAGGTCATGATCTCGTGGTTTGTGACTTCGAGTCCCGCGTCGGGCTCTGTGCTGACAGCTGAGAGCCTGGAGCCTGCTTCAGATTCTGTCTCCCTCTCTCTGTCTGCCTCTCCCCTGTTCACGCTCTCTCTCAAAAATAAACGTTAAAAAAATTTTTTTAATAGTAGTTGGTGGTTGCACACTCCTGTGAATATAAGTAAAACTCCATGAGCCGTATACTTCAAAAGGGTGGCTTTTTAATACGTGGATTATATTTTTAAAAAAGAATATAAGAAGAAGTGCTTGCCCACGAAAAGCTCCAGAAGGAAGGGCTGATGTGCCTAACTACGGCAAATGCAACCCTATTACCACTATGATGTGGCGCTACATTGCTTCTCTTTCCAGTTTTAAAAATCTTAATATGTTAATTTTGGCACATCAATAAAAAACAGCTGGGAATCCCATAGAAACATGAAACTTTCTAAGTATTATTTCATTCATGACATTACATTAGGTTTTGATAAATGATACAACAGCATTAAATCAAATGAGAAAGAAAGAAATGACATTTTATTAACAGGACTTTTTCCTTCAAAGTTAGTGCCCAATGTCTGTTTCACTCCCTGCTTCCCCTGGAACATCCCACGGGGCCTCCCATGGCCTCCTCGCAGCAAAGAGCCACCTGCCCCTCTCAGAATCCTGCCTCTCATGCGTGCTGACAGCTAAGTCACCGCACGGGGTCCCAGCTTCCTCTCCTGAAAACGGGGATGGCAGTCAGCGCCTGCCTTTGCTTGTGTTCTTGCTTGTGGACAAAGGCTTACACAAGGGCACGGAGGAAGTCCTCTCCTGGCAGCCAGGGCTCACTGTGCTGTCGCTGCAGGTGAGGGAACCAGGGGCTGAAACAGGTACAAGGGATGGTGCCACTGCCTGACGAACACGAAGGTGGCCCCGGGGCCACAGAATCACAGGCACGGGACGGAAGGGACACCTCAGCTGCGCTGAATTAGTACTCTAATTTTATGCTGGCATGAAACAAAGCTGCCTTCTTTCCTCAGGCTTCTCGCCGGAGAACACAGCGTCTGGACTTAAAGGTCCTGGCATAGCCGCCAAGCCTGCACAAGCCTAGGGGGTGAGCGTCCAGGGTGAACGTGGCTTGAACGTCTTCGTGTTAAGAAGGAGTCTGAAGCTGAGAACAAGGCAAGATCCATCTGCTCTGACCCTAAACGTGTGGGGATTTTTGAAGGACGCCCATATTCAAGCGGAAATCAAAGGAGCCCAGCCCGACAAACCACGGCAGACGGTGACAACTCTGGAATGTGTAAAAGTTCTCTGTAAAAGGGCTATTTTGAAGATTATGATTCTTCCCTCAGTGGAACTAAGATGACTGGCAGTGGAAGGACTCACATGTAAAATTCCCTAAATACAAAAATGTAGGAACTTTAAAAATAAATCAATAAACAAAACAGGGATGGGAGGAAGTATCCTTACCTCCTAAGATTGTTGTGGATTAAATGCAAATTTGTAGAGCACTTAGAACAGTGTCCAGACCACCGCAAAGGCTTGCTTTATTTATTTATATTTACTTTTGAGAGAGAGAGAGACAGAGCACAAGCAGGGGAGGGGCAGAGAGAGCGGGAGACACAGAATCTGAAGCAGGCTCCAGGCTCTGAGCTGTCAGCACAGAGCCCGACGCGGGGCTCGAACTCATGAACCGTGAGCTCATGACCTGAGCTGAAGTCTGCCGCTCAACCGACCCCCCAGGTGCCCCACGAAGGCTGCATAAACGCTCCCCATTATCAGTAGCACAGCAGGGGGTGCTCTAGACACACCCAGTGAGCGGCTGATGCTTCACAGCGGGGCCTGAGGGAGTGAATCTAGAACTCCCGACTGCAACCCCCTCGTAACACTTAGGAAACGTCAGAAGTGTGTAAGTCCACTCAAGTGCATAAGCTAGGTAATCGGATAAGGTCACTTACGCAGCACTAAATGTCACACCCCCAAGGAGGCATTGCGCATACTAACCACGTACGGCACCCATGGGGTGTCTGCGTGTCCATGTAACCCACAGACACCCCCAAACCCAGGCAGTTCCCGAGGAAACCAACAGGCAATGCTAACGTGGTTTTAAATCCAGGAACAAACAAAACAGACCACGTCGGCGGACAGACAGACACTGTGTGTGCTCACAGCCCGGAGTGCCTCCTCGGGGTCCTGTCCATCTCGTCGGGTTTCTCTGGAAAAACCAATCAGCAAGTAAAACTAACTGGCCTCAGGTTACATCCCTGAAAGTGGGATGTGGCACTCGAACAGACTGAAGAACAAATTCATTTTAAAAGCAGCTCTTCGGAAACAGCCTCACATTCATCTCCCTCAATTCACCACAGAAAAACGAACGTACGACAGAATCTGTACGAGTTAACTGAATTTTCCTTATCTGTGTGCAGGCAAAGAGAACAAACAGCCTCCTTCATCTGAGAAACCGGGTTCTGGAGAAATAGCAGACGAACCCCAGTCTTTAAAAAATTAGCGTCACACCGTCAGTTTTGACTCTGAGGCAAAGGAAGGGTGAAGTCACGCTTTTCCGCACCAGCTCAGGAGGCCACGATCACTGCAGAAGCGGGAGCAGCTGCGGCTCGCGAAGGGCTGTTTCCCGTCACAAAGCTGACGGTCTGTCTCCACAAACACGCGGCTTACAATCTTACCAGGCAACTCGAGTTAAAACCGTATTGAAAGTAAACTCTAAGCCAATCGTTTTGGCTATAAACGGCTCCATCAAGTTTTCAGCTTAGCCCTTCCTGGCTCCCGAAACCCAGGCCAGGCCAGGCCTCGCGCCACAGCTGGTCCAGGTCCTCACCACCCACGACCCAGCGGCACAGCGGCACCAGGTCAGAAAGGCGGATTCTCGGGTCCCCCCAGACCCACTGCAGCCAAATCCACATTTTTTCCCCGATGCCAGGAATTATGGGGTGTTTTGGAAGGAGAGTTGACATTCAACGTTACAGAGATTCAGGCGGACCCGAATCCGCAACTTAAACACAATCCTCAGGGGCTCTGCGCACACGCTAGTTTGAGAAGCACGGGTCTAGGTGTTCTCTTTCCGGTCACACCAAGGAATACAAGGGTGCAATGAATACTTTGCTTTTCAAAAAGTACAGGCTTTTTTTTCAGCTGCTCCAACTACTAGAATGAAAAGGAGAAAATGTAGGGCGCGGGAGCCACAAACACCTCTAAGCTATCAAGACGTTTCGGGAAGGCTCAGAAACGGTCCGAAAGGGGTTCGTGAAATGCTTCACATCCAGTCGAGACTTATCAACGGTGAGAGAAAAGCCACATTCGTACCTGCGAACCGCAGAGGGGCGTCTTTATCCAGGGCGATCAGTGGAGGGTCGAGGAGCACCGCGTTGTCGTTTTCTGTGACGATGCCGTGGTAGGTGGGCTCGAGCCATGGCTTGTGCTTGTTCGCTGGGTTTAGAGAGAGAAAAAGAAGGAAACAGACCGGATCAGAATTATAACTCTAAACTCACTAACTGCTTTTAAAGACATATGCCGATTATTAAAATAACAAAACTCTCACTGGTCTGGAAGGCACCACTTGTGTTTTTTGTTGCAAAGTTTGGTATCAAGACCCTAGGGGGCAAAGGTGTGAATCCCAGAGTAAGTAATGCAGGAACTGAGTCTATGAAGCAACCAGAAGTAAGAAATAAATTGCTCTAGAAATGAAAAGAAAAAAGACTGATAGCTACAGACAAACTATTTCTGTTATTAGCCTGTCACAGGAGAGTTACAAAGAAAAACATACTATCATTTCTTTATAGCAATAGTGATACAAGATTATTTATTTAAAATTAGCATTACAAACAAAAATGAAAAAGACAAGATTTATGAATATAAAATTACAAATACAGAGTATAAATAAAACTAAATGCAAAATTCCTGAAAAACTTGACTGGAAAGTGTTTACAAATAAGCCACTTTAAACATTTTTTTTAAATGTTTTTATTTTATCTTTGAGAGAAAGAGAGCGCGCGCGCGTGAGCGGGTGGGGGAGGGGCAGAGAGAGAGGGAGACACAGAATCCGAAGCAGGCTCCAGGCTCTGAGCTGTCAGCACAGAGCCCGACATGGGGCTCGAACTCACAGACCAGGAGCCGAAGTCGGATGCTTAACCGACTGAGCCACCCAGGCACCCCTACAAATAAGCCACTCTGAGGTCAGGCTGACTTGCGGTCAGAGTCCAGCTCCCCTCTATTATTCGCTGCATGACCCTGAGCACCAAACCTACCTCTTAATCTCAATTTCCTCATCTGTACACCAGGGACAGCCTCACAGTCCACAAGGCTGGGAGAAGCGGCCTCTCTGCTCCTTGACTGGGCCCTAAAACCACTACTTTCGTTCTGAAGGTGAGAACTGCCGATGAAATCAGAGTGTAATTCCCACCCGTCTGTTTGGCCGGGGGGTGTGGCTCCCAGGGGGCCTTCTCCCTCATAAGGCCTGGTCCCTCTCTGGGTCCCTGTGTCCCTCAGCACATTCTGGGCGGCCCAGACCTGCTCATTTGTTTTGACTTCCACCTTACGAGTGCCCACGTTATCACCTCTGTGTGTGTGTATTCACCATGGAGCGCCCCAATTCGGCCCATTTAAGTACAAGGAACGGTATGAAGCTGGATTCCCAAGTAGCCGGTGCCGATGTGTTGAATGAACTGCCCCTACTCAGGTCTTTTCCTACGTGTAAGTCCACCTTCAGAAGTATCTGAAACTAAGAGTCAACGTTTAACTGTGATGTGACGGTACTTTTGTGCCATCATGTGATGGCCGTGACAGGATGTCAGGAGGCTGGGACGATCAGAAAGAAGCACCCGGGCTTCCCCTGCGTTTACTCTGACTGGAGTATGGGGGGCAGGGGGTCACATGCCCCATCCTAAACCAGCGGGTGTGGAAGAGGAAAGATGCTACCTAGCAGCGCGCTAATGAATGACGCAGTTGCCAGACGTTTATAGGCGCCACATCCAAACCAACAGCAAATGCCGTTGTCTTCACTTTCAGTAATCCAGACCCATGCAGCTGCTGTTTAACGGGTACAGAGCTGCAGTTTGACTCAACTACCGATGCGGACGCCACACTGTCACACGTCACCCAGCCCCTAGAGAGCTCCACTGTGCAAGTGTCAGAGAATGAGGAGAAAGGCAAGTACCGCCTTGATGTTATTAAAAGAGCTCTGACCTCTGGCGCCCCCTGGCAGGGTCTCAGGGGCCTCATCCCCTCAAGGTCTCTGTTAAACCTTCCCTCCTCCAGCACTTGCCGCTCTGGCCCCCACTTCCTCCCTCCTTGTCTTCCGCTACTCATCACCACGCTGATGAACAGAGGGTGGGGGTGCAGCCGGGGAGCCTGGGGCAGGTTACTTGGCTTCCCCGCGGGCCTCAGTTTCCTCATCTGTACTAGTGGGTACAGCACTAGTACCCACCCAACAGGCTGCTGTGTGATCAAACCAGTCCTGTGTGAAATGCTCAGGACAGAGCCTGGCACTCGGTAAAATGCCATTAAGGTATTGCCGTTACTTCTCCTAAACACGTATGCGAACAAAAACACAGATTCTGGGAGAGTGAGACCCCTTGTTCGCTGTTAATTCCCAGCACCCTGCAGTGCGCCACGGCTCGGGAACTATTTGGTAAATGGATGCGTATATAAAGAAGCTCATGCATAGTACCAATAAACGCAGTGCTCCGGTTTGTAAATTCTCTCCTAGAGAAGATGGTTTTGGTGCCAAGAACGGAAAACCAGGTACGACCTGGTGTTTTAGACACTGGGAGGTGCTTTTCGTGTTTTGTTTCTGGCAGGTGGATGTCCCAGGGCACGGAGACTAGAGAATCTGGAGGGACGGGACACGCTGAAATGCTGCGGGATCTGTCTGGAAAGGTGAGCTGGGATTCAGTTCCAGGGAAATGTGACGTGAGATCAAAACCCAGATCGTAAAGACGAAACATTTAAAGGGCCTTCGGAAAATATCTTCTCCACTCACAAAAGCTGCTGCCGGGACAGGAGATTTGGTAAAGAAGGGAATTCAGATGGCGAGGCTGCACCTGCCCTTCTTCAGAAATCCCCTCTAGGACAGGGCCCCGAGTACCCAGGGGCCCCAGTTTGCTGCGGCCTCTGGTCTGAGAGGGTCCCACCGGACACAGGAAATAACCTCTCTCTGCAGCCAGGCTGAGTGTTCACCCCGTCACTGAGACTCCCATCCTCCCCAGGTATCTTGCTGAGCCCTCCTGGGACACAGGTGGACGGCTGCCTGGAGTCGCAGGTCACTACCGGGAAAGAGGTCGTCTTAAAGGCAGCACAGCAAAGCCTCCCCTGCTCGTCACTAATCTCACTTCAAAACACAGAAAACGTTCGTTCGACTTACTATTGACAAGGTACCGTTCACAGCAGTGTTTGATTCCAACTTGTTTTCATATTTAAGGTGGTATTAATGAAGTTACAAGCACATCAGATAAAGCTGCAGAGTATTCCAACGTGTGAGTCCATGAAAGTCTTGACGCTTAAACCGAGTGAGCGTATTCAGCCCAGTAGGAACATGGAAATGCCAGGGGGAGTAAAGTGCATAAAACCTGTGATGGTCAGAAGAACGACGTGTGTCCCTTCTGCCCTGGCGGAAAGGCCTGTGGCTGAAAATGGCTGGCGGTGTGAGGCACAAAGGACTGTGCAGCTACAGTCCCAGGATTCTCATTTTGAAATTCACAATTTATAAACTGCTCCTTTCAGCTGGCTATAGAATGAAGAGATTCAGCTGGTTCCAAGGACTGAACTTTTAAGTATTTAATAAATGGTATTTTTAATATTTCATCACATTCAATTGGCCTTATCAAATATTTATAGAAACAAGTGAGTGATATTTCTGTAATCTTCCCCCCCAAAAAATCACAAATAAAGGAACACGTCACCCATGTTGACAGCCTCTATCTGATCCACTTTACCACATTCTAGATCATTAAAAAGGCCACTACATTTTCAGTGGCACAGTCTTAACTGAAGTCCCAGAACAGTAGGGCTAGCGTCAGACCTTCTGTACACAGGCTATATCTGGGGGACATGCCTCCGATTTGGGGCCACGGCTAGTTTTTGTGGCTGTGGTAGATTTGTGGTAGAAATTGCCACCGATTTAAAAATCAGTATGAAAAAAATACAACAGTCAATTCCACGGTTAACATTAAATATAAGATGTATGCCTTCCTAGGACAGCCCACCTCTGTGTGCCAAGAAGCTGACTCCTCGTCCGGTCCACACAAGTCACCCACCCTGGGGAGGTGGTTCCCACGCCTGCATGCTGTGGCCTTGGCATCAACCCAGCACCAAACAATTCCCTTCTGATTTCCCTCTTCATCTATACAGAGAAATACACTGCTTTCCAAAGATCACTTGAAGTGTGCTCCTTCTCATTCCAGAAACCTAGGCTGGTCGCACCAGGCCAAGAAGGACACAATAAATAACAACAGCTGAATGTCTTAAGAGATTGCCAGCACTTCACCAGCAAATCCTACATGATGTTATGTTTTGTTTGCAGATTCAACTTTAGGCTTGGCCATCAAAAGAATCTAAAAAATTAAGGAATGTTGCCACTAGGTGGCGTCTGGTACCTTTGACGACAGGCTGCAAATCACCAGGCTCGGATGAAAAAACTCCAGCCCTTTCCTCCCTGAAGGAGCGGAAAGTAATCTGTTAGCGGGCCCTGTGTTAAAGATGATCTGCACAGAAAAGTATCCTAAACTATGTAAGTATAAAATCTCCAGCTGAGTCTTTCTTTCCTCAAAGACATTTAGAATAAGTAAAATATTCATACAGTTCCAAAATCAAAATATAAAAACCCACACGTTCTCACAGACTCTCCTAAGCACTGGCCCCAGTCATAAATTCTTATTTAAAACAGACCATCGCTGGTCTTTCAAACCAGCCTAATGTCAAAGGTCCTTCCGGCTTCACAGCCCAATGACTTTTGAGTTTGTTCCAAGAAATCTTTCCCAAGTGTCTAGTACACATAAAGCACGCTGCTTACGCGTGCTTGGGTGCTGGGCTCCGGGGAATCAAGTCCCAGAGTCTCTCAGAGACACAAACAGATGAATGACCATCTACGTTCCAAAATGGTGTGGCTATAATTAAAGGCTTATACAATGTGGTAAAAACTATAAAAGGACTCGCTCAGTGTTGGGATCTTTATGACTCAGCAGGCACCAATGTGACCAGGTGGCCGCCAGCTCAAATGTGGCCGTGCCCGGTGCCAGAGGGAAAGGGTGGGCACCCTGGAGGGGCTTCTTGGGGGACCTAAACCTTCCACTAAGAAGGGAGACACGGCTTCTAACTCATTAAAACAGAACTAGTCCCCTGGCCCCACCCGTACCCTCCGGGGTGGAGAAGTGGCCAGCCCACCACGTTGTCTGGAAGAGGGGCTGGAAATATTGGAGGTCCGCTCTAGGGTCCATCAAAGTACAAGCAGAGACCTCCCAAGGATATCTCTGAAGAGATGATCGAGGTCTCCTGGGTGTGAGGGAGGGCTGTAAACAGGGAGTGTGTATCAGGTACAAAGGAAGAAGGCGCAGGGCACGTTCTGGGGCTCGCAAGGTCGGTAAACCCACGGCTCGAAGACTGGCAGGGGGTGCAGCAGGAGAGGGGCCGGAGTTAGGGTCTCCGGCGAGCATCTCCCTCCAGTGCTGCACCAAGCAGCTCCCCGGGTTCCCCAGGCGGCGAGACGCTGCTAAAAGTTTTAAACAGCGCAGTCGGGTAGAAAAGGCAGGAACTGTGGGATCAGACAGAACTCAGTGAATTAGAGAACTCTGTTTCTGACTCAGTGTGTCACTAGGTACAGATGATTTAACCACCGCCTGCCTATTTCTGCATCACTGAGTCAGGAACGGGACAGCCCTCCACAGCCCTGGTTCGAGGCCTAGGAACAACCTCAGCGGAGAGCCCGCGCCGTGCCTCCCACGCTCATGCGCCACAAATATTTACTGATGGATTAATTACAGGCAAGGGCTGGGTTGCGGAAATAACTGCCGCAAGGCAGAAAGACCGAAGCGAAGGAGACCCAGGGGGCATTCCCGAGATGATCTCTCTCTCATCATTGTCCTAAAGCCTAGACCTACAGGCAAATCAGACCCCAGACCCCGTAGGGGCCTCGCTTTATCCCTTTTATTAAGTAAAAGAAGAGTAAAGTAGTATATATAGTACTACCTTTAAGTATAAAACAAAAAGTAAACAGAAATAGGCATTTCTTTTTCTTTTTTTTTTTTTTTAGTAAAAGAGGAAACTTGTTTTTTAAATATTTATTTTTGAGGGAGAGAAAGAGTTCGAGCACGTGCACGCATGGGCGCGGGGCATAAAGAGGAAGGCAGAATCCTGAGCAGGCTCCTCGCTGTCCGCACAGGGCCCAACGTGGGGCTCGATCCCACAAACGGTGAGGTTGTAACCTAAGCCAACACCAAGAGTTGGTCGCGTAACAGACTGAGCCACCCAGGCGCCCCAAAGAGGAAACTTTCTACTTAACCAAAGTAACACTGCATGAAATTTATACACAGGAGCTCCCCTTCCCAGCTGACGCCGTTCCTAGTGATGGTTTTAACACCACATCAGTTTTCTCTGACTTTGTAAAACACATTTTTAAATTATTCTTAACCTTTCTTCTAAAATGAGACACTTCTGGGGCATTCTCTAGACAAAATCTAAGCACAGGTTTAAGGGCTTCCTCACAATCCCAAATAAAATTAATATATTAAGGTGTTTGGAAAATCTCTATATATTAGATATCATTTAGCTCAGGGATTCTCAAACTCAGCAGTGCTGATGTTCTGTGCCAGAAGATTCTTTGCTATGGGGCCGTCCAGAACACTGGGAGACGTTTGGCTGCATCCCTGGTCTCCATCCACTAGATGCCAGTAGCACCTCCCCCAGCACGACCAGGTGTCCCCTGGGGGCAAACACCCTCCCCAGAACCCTTGAGAACCACTGACATATCCATTTCCTGAAGGAAAACCATGGGTTTCCACCTTAAAATCATTTGTGGACTTCAAGATAGCCAACTTTATAGTGGCTACATTCACTTCACATTACATTAATGTGAAGTTCATTTTTAAAATAAAATCACACTTCTGTGTGAAATGAGGCCTTAAATTAACCAAACAAGCAATTGATGTTTTGAGCAGTTTGTCCACTTGTCACGTGACGGGCGTGCCATGCAGCGTACACTGCCACCTGGAGCGTGCGCCATCAGCACGGTCATCTTACAAAAGGTGGGAATGGTGAGCTCCAGGGGACACCGGCTGGTCCCTAAAATCAGCGCTGGGTGAGGGCGCGCACTGTGGGGCTGGGCTGCGCGTGGGCTCCGCATTAACCACACTGGAAGACCAAAGGGCTCCCCGTGGTTCCATGTGGCCACGAACACGGCCCACAGGAGATGCCACGAGATAAGACAGAGAGGAAGCAGGAGCAGAATGGGAGGAGCCTTGAGGTGGTTTTACAAGTTCAAATCTCACAGGATGTGCAAAGTGGGGAGGCAGTGACAGAGGAGGCAGGGAGAGACCTGACGCTGCACCCAGGGAAGACCGTCTGCCTCAGAGTGGAAGTGACAGGGGGGCGAGCGTGGAATCAGGGAGTCAGCTGTCAGCTACAGGGGCGAGATGAGAAATGGGCAGGGGCTGGACCATGGCTGTGGTTTAGTGTCTAGACACCTGCAACACATGGACGATGGGGCGGCTGGTCCCCTCTGGGGATGCAAGGTTAGGAGGGACAACACGACGGGGGAGAATCCAGGGAAAGCGGCTTCTTTTTCTTTTCTTTTATCCAAGAGTCCATCCATCTGTCCATGATTCCTTCCTTCCTCCCTTCCTTCCTCCCTTCCTTCCTCCCTTCCTTCTTTCCATCCACCCACCCACCTGCCCGCCCATCCATCCATCCATCCACCCATTCATCCATCTGTCCGTCCGTCCACCCACTCATCCACCCACTCACCCACCCATCTTTACCAAGCCCCAAGTAGTCTCCTAGGTGCTGAGGAGGCAATGGTGAATTAATGGGTCCCTGTGCTTGTACAGCTTATGGTTAATTAAAATAGTAATTTTAACCACATTCTGGACAAGAATTCTTAGGGAGCAAAATCATACTTTCTATAAAACCAACTTTTCAAGGATGAAAGGGGTACTTCTAATCACTTTCAAAATCCAAACAAAATTTTTTTAATTTTGGAATAAAAATACAACATAAAATTTACCATCTTAACAATTTTTTTTAATGTTTATTTATTTATTTTTAAGAGAGAGAGAGAGAGAGAGAGGGGAAGGGGCAGAGAGAGAGGGAGGCAGAGAATTCCAAACAGGCTCCCCACTGTTGGCATGGAGCCTGATGCAGGGCTCAAACGCATGAACCACAAGATCATGATCTGAGCCAAAAACAAGAGTCAGAAGCTTAACCAACTGAACCACCCAGGTGTCCCCATCATCTTAACCACTTTTAGGTGCACCGTTCAACAGTACTAGGTACACTCACACTGCATCACCATCTTCCATCTCCAGAACTCTTTTCCCGCAAAACTGAAACTCTGTGCCCATCAAACAAGACTTCCCCATTCCCCTTTCCCCCGGCCCCTGGCCGTCATTCTCCTTTCTGTCTCCATGAATTTGACTCTGTGAGGCATCTCAAATAAGTAGGTATTTTTTTTTTATGGCTGGTTTATTTCAGCTAGCATAATATCCTCAAGGTTCAATCATATTAGGGCAGGCGTCGGAATCTCCTTTCTTCCCGGCTGACTCACCCTCCACTGTGTGGATACGCGACGCTCTCTTTATCCTCATCCATCAAACGACACCTGGGCTCCTGCTCCCTTTGGCTACTGTGAGAACCGCTGTCGTGAACAGGACGGGTCCCCTTAGGACCCTCCATTCAATTCTTTTGGGTATGTACCCAGAAGTCGAACTGCTGGACCATACGATAATTCTATTTTTAATTTTTTGAGGAACTGCCATATTATTCTCCATAGTGGCTGCACCATTTTACATCCCCACCGTCAGTGCGGAAGGGCTCCAATTGCTCTACACCCTCCCGAACACCTGTTATTTTCTGGGTTTTGATAGTAGCCATCATATGGGTGTAAAACCAAGCAAGTTTTATGTCAAGTAATTTTATCTTTGTATGTTACCTAATATACAAACGTAGACAGAACAGAATAATGAACCCAGTGTGCCCATGACTCACCCACTACAATTATCAACACAGGGCCAATCTTGTTTGATTTATACACTCCCATTCCCACCACCAATTTCAAATATTTTGAAACAAACCCCAAACTTCCTATCACTTCACCCCTCAATATTCCAACATACATCTCTAAAAGATGATGACTCTTTTTAAAACCATAATGGCATTATCATCTAAAAAGTTCACATAATAACATCAAATTTAATAGTGTCAAATATCCAGCTGGGATTCATACTTATCTGATAATTTTGCTATAGCAAATGATTCAACTCAATACATTTCTCTGCGAAGTTAAGTCGCAAAGTCTACTTGCTATGAAACAAAGAACTTTAAACAATAATGCGTTAGTGGTTTCCACAACTTTCTCAACTTCTTTCACTATTCAGTATGTCTACCAATTAGGTGGGTTTTTTGGTAGCTATTCTTTATCAGGTTGAGAGAGTTTCCCTCTAGTCTTAGCTTGCTGAGAATTTTTGTCATAAATGGGCATTAGATTTTGTCAAATGCTACTTCTGCATGAATCGATATGATCAGGTGGTTTTTCTTCTTTAACCTGTTGACAGGGCAAATTATTGATTTTTTTAAACATTAAAACAGCCTGTGTACTTGCAACAGATCCCATCTGGTTGGTCATGGTGTATAATTCTTTTCATACATTGTTAGATTTGATCTGCTAATGTTTTATTGAGGATTTTTTTTTTTCCTAACAGCTTTCTTGAGACTGTCATTTTAAGAAGTATTTCAGGGCACTTGGGGTTGCTCAGTAGGTTAAGCATCCGACTTCGGCTCAGGTCATGATCTCACAGTCTGTGAGTTAAAGCCCCGTGTCAGGCTCTGTGCTGAGAGCTGTTTCAGATTCTGTGTCTCCCCCTCTCTCTCTGCCCCTCCCCAGCTCACATGCTTGTGTGTGCTCTCTCTCAAAAATAAAAATATTTCAATAAATATCTCCGTCAAAAATAAAAACAAAAAGTATTTCAATAATATATTTCAACTCACTGCTGTGTTGACCTGAAAATTCTGCTGGCTTGAGAGGCACCGAGCTGCTTTGGTCAGTGGGGCATGTGACTCTTGATCTAGGGGGTTCTAAATTCAATCCCAATGTTGGGTGTAAAGATTAAATAAAATCTCTAAAAAAAAACAAACCCTACTGGCTTGAATATATCCAGTTTTGTATATTCAACACCAAATACAACATGTATTCATGTCTAGGCACTCTGTTTGCTCGATCTTGCTTGTCTTTTAGACTAATTTTCTAAAAAAGATTCAGCTACACTATTAGGCAAGAGACGGCAATAGTCACGATGCCATTTTTGAGAAATCAGAGTGTGATGACCTTAAGTGTGCTTTCAAAAATTAGGATAAAAAGAAAAGTCAAGTGGAACGAATGTTTCTGATATCAAGCCTGGCGTAAATAGCGCGTCCCCAAGCTCAAAGACACGTAACTGGAGAACTGTTATGGAAGTGGCATGCCCTCCTAAAGCAAAGTCATAACCTTTTCAGATCACAGACTCTCCTGAGAACCTGCTGAAAGCCACAAAAGCCCCTCCCGAGGAAAAAAAAAAAGCAAACACACAAAACACCTGGCAGAAGGTTTTCGGGGCTTCAGACCCCTGCTGGAACCAGTCCAGGTGAAGAATCACTACCGCAGGGGCGCCTGGGGGGCTCAGTCGGTTAAGCATCTGACCGGCTCAGGCCATCATCTCACTGTTCGTGGGTTCGAGCCCCACATCAGGTTCTCTGCTGTCAGCGCGGAGCCTGCTTCGGGTCCTCTGTCCCTCCGCCCTTGCCCCTCCCCTGCTCATGCACACGTGCTCTCGCTCGCTCTCTCACTCTCTCAAAAAAAATAATAAACATTAAAAAAAATCACTATTCTCAAACACAGTGAAATCTGTCAATGACCCTGAGAAATCTAGCATCTTCATCTAGCACCTCTGTGTACCTAGATATCAAACTGTAACACAGTGTTTCTTTTGTGCCTGTAGTTCTACGCTGTACTCTATTGTCTTCAGCAGCAATACCTTAAGAGTTCACAGGCCACCTCCCGAGTGCTACCTGAGGGAAAGAGACCAGGGCGGAAATACAAATAAGGTGTGACACTGGTGCTGTGCTTCTAGAAGATTTAAAGGCTAGTGACACAGAAGGATTGAAAGCAACCAAGAAGTTAATTTGAAGCTGAAATGACAGTATGTTCTGAATAATGGTGAGACCTAAGTAATAAAGACAGGGAGGTGGGGCACCTGGCGGGCTCAGTCAGTTAAGCATCCAACTCTTGATTTCTGCTCAGGCCTTGACATGGGGGTCATGAGTTCAAGCCCCGTGTTGGGCTCTGCACTGGGCCTAAAGCCTACTTAAAAATAAATAAACAGTGACGTCGGGGTGGCTACGTCAGTTGAACATCTGACTCTTGATATCGGCTGGGGTCATCTCATGGTTCCTGGGATTGAGCCCTGCGTTGCGCTCTGGGCGGACATCTCGGAGCCTGCTTGGGCTTCTCTCCCTCTCCCTCTCTCTGCTCCTCCTCTGCTTGTGAGTGCACTCTCTCTCCCTCTCTCAAAATAAATAAGCATTTTAAAAAATAAATAAAAATAAAGACAAAAACAATGTGCTTCAATTGAGAATAATCAAACAATAACTTCAAGAGGGCTGACTCCCTTCTCGTTCCCCTAATTAACTGTGGAGATGTGCATCTTTGATACCCAAGTCAGCTGGTCACCTAATCAAACATTCTCCCTTCACTATTATGAGAAAGATGAAACATACACTAGACAGATAGGTGGGTAGATGGATGGGCGGAGAGATGGACAGACAGACCATATAAGGATTTTCTTCTTTAAAACAAGTTCTGCATATTCCACAGAGGGGTCTGTGAAGCTCTACTCAGGGAGGCACCCATCGACAGCATAGAATAAGAACTGGTCCTAAGGCATCAAGGGTACTTGGTATATTTTACTCACTGTTATCAGCAAAATGCATAGACTTTTTAAAAGTCTTCAATAGACTTTTTTTTTTTTTTTCTGAAGATAATCTTTAAGTAATCTCTACACTCAATGTGGGGCTTGAACTTACAACCCCGAGATCAAGAGTCACACGTTTCACCGACTGAGCCAGCCAGGCGCCCCTTCAATAATTTTTTTAAATTTATGTTTAAAGAGGCTACACCTCAGTTACTTATCATCTCATTTTTCTACCACCGAGACTTTCATACAAAGTTATATTTCATTTGCCAAAGTTAACTCAGTATCATATTCACCAACTTTTCTGGTAATCAAATCAAAACACTTCACTGGCATGAAGTGCAGAAGCCCATTACTTTTCTAATCAGGTTCTGTTTTACTCAACATGAAGATTTACCACACGAAATTAACAGGCCAGGCACCAACCCAAAGCATAACCAGCAAGTCGAACAGTCACGTAATGTCCGTGTTCCATGCTTAGTCTCCTGAGCTTCACGAACTATCTCACGTACTGACCGAGAGCCTCTCTTTGATGTCACAAACGTCACGTGGCAGCCACTCCAGTATGGGAACCTTGTGTCCAACTACGGCGAGATTCCCAAAGGCAAGAATCCTTGCCTAACTCTTCGAGAGGCTCCAAAGGTGATGGGCGATGTGCACACGGAAGAGAATCCCTGGACTTTCAGGACACCAGGGGTCTCCCTCAGGCTGTGGCCGTAACGCCTGGAGGGGTCCAGGAGTCACAGGACCGGCTCACAGGGAGTTAGTACCCTGCAGCCACCCTTGCTGCCCCGAGCCAGAGCCCCTGCCCTTAGTTACAGTATCCTTGGCAACAGAGGAGGCACTTGGCCCGAATCCCACAATACCCCAGAAGTGACGCACAGAGATGGGTGCCTGAAAGAAAAGCACTGTTTTGCGGGGCTACATCCCCGGGGAACTCGGGGATCTTCTGTGATGGACATGGCTGGGTTAGGGCCAGAGGGTTCGATGAGTTTTTCTCAAGCTCTGTTGCCTCAGGTGGTGGATGTTCACGTACGAACACAGAGTGGTTGAATTTCGGAACTAAGTTTTATGAGGAATAAAAGGGAGGAAGAGACGTTCCTCTCGGCAGCAAGGAGACGCAGGAAACTGGAGACACTATACTGATTACCGCGAGCACCCTGACAGCGGAGGGGAGTCCAAACCAGAGAGTGAGGAACGTGCCTCAGTTTATCGACCACGGCAGTGCTCCCCAGCCTGGTGTGAGGCGGAGTCCCCTAGGTATCTCCCACCAGCTACACCTCCTGGGCCCCCAGCCTGCAGTCGAAGTGGGTCAGGCTGACCTGGGGCTGGGCAGGTTGGTCACAGAACATTCTCTAGGAGATTCTGACGCGCTCCCCAACAGAGAACAAACGTATCACAGAAGGCTCATGAATAGAGGCATTCAGAGAGTTTCCTCGTTAGAGAAACTGGGTAATTTTCACTTTTGCTCTCTTAAATGCCTGCTTGCCCTGTGTCCTACCCCCCGGCCCCAAGCCTCCCCCACTTCCGAACTATTCTGGTACAGACCTGTCTTTGGCTTCGCTTTTCTAGGACACTTACTCATAACTGGTTCCAACTACGGCCACTGGCCCCTTGCTTATTTTAGTGCAAGAACCCCCACCCCTTAGGCAAAATCATTTCATGCAGGACTACGGATTCTCACAAGTACAATGCAGAGCATTTCCCAAAGCAAAGCAAAAGCAAAACTGTGAACTTCCTCTCGGTGTCAATCCACTGCCTTTCTGTACGTGCTGCTAACAGGTTCCCAGAGCTTCCCCGGGCAGGCCAGAGTTTCCAGCGTGTACCCCCACCCCCACCCCCACCCCCAATGGCATATGCTTCTGGATTTTCCT
>NW_027530007.1:2416984-2439616 GCF_008692635.1 Crocuta crocuta | reverse complement strand
CTGCATTTTTTCTTTTCAATTTTTTAAAGTTGGGGGGCCTGGGTGGCTCAGTCGGTTAAGTGTCTGACTTCGGCTCAGGTCATGATCTCCTGGTTCATGAGTTCAAACCCTGCATCAGGCTCTGTGCTGACAGCTCAGAGCCTGAAACCTGCTTCGGATTCTGTGTCTCCCTCTCTCTCTGACCCTCTCCTTCTCGTGCTCTGTCTCCCAAATAATAAAACATTTAAAAAAAATTAAAAATAAGTAAATAAAATAAGAAGCACCTGGGTGGCTCAGTCAGTTAAGCGTTGGACTTCAGTTCAGGTCATGATCTCGATGTTCCTGGGTTTGAGTCCCATGTTGAGCTCTCTGCTGACAGCTGGGAGCCTGGATCCTGCTTCAGATTCTGTGTCTCCCTCTCTCTCTCTGCCCTTCCTCCCCTCCCCTGCTCTCTCTCTCAAAAATAAATATTTTTAAAAACCTACTTTATGAAATAAATACATTTTTTAAGTTTATTTTGAGAGAGTGTGAATGGGGGAGGGGAAAGAGAGATGGGAGAGAAAAAGTCCCAAGCAGGCTCTGCGCTGTCAGTGCAGAGCCCGACTCGGAACTCAATCTCACGAACCATGAGATCATGACCTGAGCTGAAATCAAGAGTTGCATGCTCAACAGACTGAGCCACCCAGGTGCCCCCAGATATTCCTGACCTCCTCATTTGCACCAAATCAAAACTTACCCCCGCCCCCCCCCTGCAACTTTCCATTTCCTCACATTTCCATCTCCTGCTGGCACTGGGCAGCCAGTCTGAGAATCAAACAAGCTGGGTGCTAATCAGTGATAATGACTTAAGGTACCCAGGCTTGCGTTCTGCAAAGACCTTCAGTGACTTCATACAAAAGCGGAAACTAAGGTAAGACGGGGAGGCAGCCTGCAAGCTGCTAGAAGGCAGTGCTTTTGGAACAGAGCCCTTTCACGCCTCTCGGTTCAGAGCTTACGTGCGTGGAAATGAGTCAGAGCACATACATTTTCATGCCGTTTTCTACAGAATTAAATATATAACATGACAGCAACAAAGTCACCGCCCACACAAGATCAGAACATTTCAAGTTCTTGGTCTGTACTCACCCCTTTATCAGTTAACCCTTACACTGCCAGTCAATCAGAAATCTAGTTACCAAAGGGAGGCCATGAGTTCCTTAAATTTCCTATTTTGCAATGTTATCAGAAAACACAGGCCAAGTCTGCCCTTTCCTTTCTTCTTTATCATTTGCACACTTGTCTTGAATTCAAATAGGACAGGGCGCTGTCTCGAATCGGAACATAATGGTCTGGTGGTAATTTCCAAGTTCTGTGTGGTTTTTTTTAGTCTCCTGACCTTCATATACAATGGAAAACTTTCTCATATATAGTTCAGAAAAGGCCACCGAGTACTAAAGACCTGCTGACATCCACTATCAACGCAGAGTTCTTAACGGCGGCCACCCAAAGTGCGGTCGGAAGTTGACTGGAATCACCTAATTAAGCCCAGGACAGCCAGTCACAAAAGTGAAGACTGTGTCCTTGCTCCCCTCTGTTTCTGCTCATTGCCTACATTCTTACAAGACTACGCACAGCAAGATAAATGTTTTCACGTAGAGTTCTTACATTATGGAAAAACCAATGTAACATGTTTTATGATAAACACGGAAAATAAAACCGCTCTGTCTTATTCTGCCACCATGTCTCTCACGACGCACGTTTCCAGTAGAGCAGTGTCGCTACAACCAGGAGAGAACTCAAGGCCATGACTGTGAAGGACACAGAGACAAAGAAGAAAAGGACACGCTTCTCCTAAGTTACGTGGGGGGGTTAAAGGACGCTGAGAAAACTTACGAAGAGACAGAGCACACAGTACCTGGATTTTCAAAATGGGGCGAAAATGGACAGTTGAAAACTGTATTTCAATGAGTTGGATACTGATCATGAACAAAATTCTAGACTGGTCTGGTAACATTACTCACAAGTACGAGTGACCCACACATTTTCTCCTGTGAGAAGGTTACTGGAAAAGCCAGGGGGCTGCTGGAAGAGTAACCTCAGGCACAGCGTACGAAGCCCCAGGCACCTCAATACACCCGTGTGCCGCCACTCACTGGGAACGCTACCAAAAGTGAATTAAACCGGGACAAGGCATCTGATGAAGACTTTCATTTCTCTGTGACTAAGAACAAGGCACCAGAAGGGAAGCCGGTGGAGAGAAGGCCGGGTGGACTTACAGTGGGTTTAACCCCAAAAGGTCTGCGTAACGAACCTGAGGAAACCTAGCACATCTCTCGTAACCTTTCAAAGGCTCATCCTTGGTTGGCTGTTTCCTGCCTTTACATCAAATTTGAGAATGAGCAGATGGGATGTGGAGTCGAGATTAAAGATCACTTGACAGGGGGCGCCTGGGTGGCTTAGTCGGTTAAGCGTCCGACTTTCGCTTAGGTCACGATCTCGCGGTTCGTGGGTTCGAGCCCCGCGTCGGGCTCTGTGCTGACTGCCAGCTCAGAGCCTGGAGCCTGTTTCAGTCTGTGACTCCCTCTCTCTCTGACCCTCCCCTGCTCACGCTGTCTCTCTCTCTCCTAGAAATAAACATTAAAAAAAAATAAAAATAAAATAAAAATCACTTGACAGAACGCGGTGGTGAGTCACACCCGGCAAAATGAACGGGTGTAATGAAAAGGAACGAGAGACCTGCACTGAAAGCCTCAAGGCAGGAGAAGCGGCTCCACGCCGACGCGGGCAGGGACTCCGTTAAGTAAAGCTGGTGTCACGAGGTGCCTGAAAAGCACAGACCAGGGGAGCGAGCCCCACGCCACTCCAGCTCTGTTCCTCGGTGCAGAACTCTACTAAACCCTCTGCCCCCTCTGGAAGGTAGGATCTACACCAGGGAGCACTCGAGGAGAAAGGAACGGGGCAGGCGGGCAGAGATTTCAGACCTAAAGTCACAGGTCCTATGAAGAACAGTTGAAAAAAGAACAAGCTGAAGGCCTAGAGGATGCTTCACTTTGAAATGTAAACAGCTGATGAGAGTGGGGGTGAGGGGGGCAGTAACTCCCTCTGTAGACAAGAACGCAAAAGAGTTCAGGCATGTTCGGGGATTCCTCAATAAATCAAAGAATTACCATGGACCCAATAATTCCCTCCTCAGTATATATGCCCCCAAAACCGTTCTGGGTACTCAAATACTCATACAATAATATTCAGGGGCGCCTGGGTGGCTCAGTGGGTTAAACGTTCAACTTCAGCTCAGGTCGTGATCTCACCGTTCGTGTGTTCGAGCCCCGCGTCAGGCTCTGTGCGGACAGCTCAGAGCCTGGAGCCTGCTTCAGATTCTGTGTCTCCCTCTCTCTCTGACCCTCCCCTGCTCCCTGCACGCGCTTCCTCTTTCTCTCAAAAATAAATAAACTTTAAAAAAATGTAGTGGAAGATTATGTAGCCACTAAAAAGAGATGATGTACTAATACATGCTACAATGTGGATAAACCTCAAAAATGTTAGACTAAGGGACAGAAGTCGGACATAAAAGGTCACATATTGTACAGTTCTATTTACATGAAATATCCAGAAAAATTAAATCCAGAGACAGAAAGTAGCTTAATGGTTACCAAAGACTCAGGGGAGAAGGGAATAAGAAGTTAACTGTTTACTGGGTATAAATTTTTCTTTTGGGGAAATGAAAACATGTTGGAAGCAGACAGAGGTGGTGGTGACACCACACTGTGAATGTACTAAATGCCACTTAACTGTACACTTTCAATTGTGACATTGAGAACGTCTGGCTTCTGGTCCAGCATGTAAGGAATTTAAAAGCCAGGGGCACTTGGGTGGCTCAGTTTGGTTAAGCGTCTGACTTCAGCCCAGGTAATGATCTCACATTTTCGTGAGTTCAAGCCCCATGTCAGGGGCTTAAAAAACCCTGAATCAGTAACAAACAACCTTTCAAAACAGAAAGTACCAGGCCCATATGGGTTCACTAGTAAATTCTACCAAACATTTAAGAAAAAAATTCTCAGTGCTCCATAATCCCTCCGAGAAGACAGAAGCAGAAGAAATACTTCCTTATTTCATTCCATGAGGCCAGCATTACTCTAATACCAAAACCAAACAGACATTACAAGAAAACTACAGACCAGTATCTCCCATGGAAAATTCCTCAACAGGGGCGCCTGGGTAGCTCAGTCAGTTAAGCGTCTGACTCTTGATTTTGCTTCAGGTCATGATCTCACAGTTTTGTGAGTTCGAGCTGCATGTTGGGCTCCGTGCTGATGGTGTGGAGCCTGCTTGGGATTCTCTGTCTCTCTCTCTCTCTGCCACTTCCCCACTTGTGCTCTCTCAAAATAAATTAACTTAAAAAAAAAAAAAGAAAAGAAAAATCCTTGACAAAACACTGGCAAATCAAAACCAATTAAGGTATAAAAAGAATTATACAGCATGACTCATTCAGATTTATCCTAAGTATATAAACCCTGGTTCAACATTCAAAAATCAATTAACGTAAGCCATCACATCAACATGCAAAAGAAGAAAAACTACATGATCCTATCAAAAGATGCAGAAAAAGCATCTGACAAAATACAACACTCCTTCTTGATTTTTTAAAAAAAATTTTTAATGTTTTATTTATTTCTGAGAGAGAGAGAGAGAGAGAGAGAGAGAGACAGCGTGAGCAGGGGAGGATCAGCAAGAGAGGGAGATACAGAATCTGAAACAGGCTCCAGGCTCTGAGCTGTTCAGCACAGAGCCCGACGCGGGGCTCGAGCCCACGAACCGCAAGATCATGACCTGAGCCAAAGTTGGACGCTTAACCGACTGAGCCACCCAGGCGCTCCGCTTCTTGATTTAAACAAACAAACAAACAAACAAAAATGGGCACCTGGGTGACTCATCCGTTTAAGCAGTTAAGTGTCTGACTCTCGGTTTTGGCTCAGGTCATGATTTCATGGTTTGTGGGATTGAGCCTTGTGTCCAGCTCTGTGCTGACAGCGCAGAGCCTGCTTGGGATTCTCTCTGCCTTTCCCCCACTCACGTGCACACCACACACTTTCTCAAAATAAATATTAAAAAAAAAAACAAAAAACAAACACCTCTCAGCAAGCTAGTAATAGAAAGGAATTTCCTGGAGCACCTGGCTGGCTCAGTCATTCTAGAGCATGCGATTCTTCATCTCAGGGTCACGAGTTCAGGACCNAATTTAAAACAAAAAAAAAAGGAATTTCCTTAACTTGGTATAAAGAGCACCTATAAAAACCCTAGAGCTAACATCAGACTGACGTTAGAAAAACCTGAAGCTGAAATACATCCTTTCCCCCCACCGCTCTTCAACACTGTCCTAGAAATCCTAGCTAATGAAGTGTGAAAAAAACAAAAGGAAATAAAAGGTCTCCAGACTGGGATGGAAGAAATAAAACTGTCTTCTGTTCTCAGATGATATATGATCATCTATGTAGACAATCTGAAAAAATTAACAAAAAAACCTTCTGGAAATAATGTGGTTATAGCAAGCCTGCAGGAATAGAAAGTTAATAGATAAAAATCAATCACTTTCCTGCACACTAGCAGGGAACAAATAGGACAAAATTTAAACACGTTACCATTTACATTAGCGCCCCCCAAAATGAAATGCTTGAGTATAAAGCTAACAAATTTATGCACAAGACCTGTATGAGGAAAACTCTGCTCAAAGACACTAAAAACAACCAAAAAAATGAAAACAGTCCATGTTCGTGGATAGGAAGACTCAATATTGTCATGATGGCAGTTCTTCCTAGCATAATTTCAATCTAAATCCCAGCAAGTTATTTTGCTGGTATCAACAAATTGTATCAACAGATTGTAAAATTCATCGAGGGAGGGAAAAGACCCAAAATAGCCAATTCAATATTGAAGAAGGACAAAGCTTTATCTAAAGCGACAGCAATCGGGGCGCCTGGGTGGCTCAGTTGGTTAAGCCCCGACTTGGGCTCAGGTCATGATCTCACAGCCCGTGGGCTCGAGTCCTGCGTCGGGCTCTGTGCTGATAGCTCGGAGCCCGGAGCCTGCTTCAATTCTGAGTCTCCCTCTCTCTCTCTCTCTGCCCCTCCCTCACTCCCACTCTGTCTCTCTGTCTCTTGAAAATAAATACATGTTAAAAAAAATGTTTTTAAAGCGACAGCAATCAACACAGTGTGGTAATGGTTAAAAGAACAAATCAATCAATGAACAGAATGGAGAGCCTAGAAAGAGACCCACATAAATACAGCAACGGATTTCTGACGAAGGAGCAAACACAATGCAACGCAACAAAATCTTTTCAACAAATGGTGGGATAACTGGACATCCACGTGCAAAAAGATGAGTCCAGACACAGACTTACACCCTTCACAAAAGTTAAATCCAAACGGATGTAGACCCAAAGGTGAAATATAAAACTATAAAACTCCCGGAAGATAATGTAGAAGAAAACACAGATAACCTCGGGCAGGGTCATGACATAATCCAAGAAATGATAAATTGAACTCCATTAAATTAAAAACCTCTGCTCTGTAAAAAGGTCAACAGAATGAGAAGACAAGCCACAAACTGGAGAAAATATCTGCAAAAGACACATGTGATAAAGGACTGTTGTCCAAAATATACCCAGAACTCAACAATAAGGAAACAAACAATAGGATTTTTTTTTAATGGGCAAAAGACCTGAACAGACACCGAACAGACAGACAACATATCATCAAAGATATACAGATGGAAAGTAAGCATATAAAAACCAAGGGGAGCCAGGGTGACTGAGTCAGTTGAGCACCCGGCTCTTGATTTCAGCTCAGGTCATGATGCAGGTTCGTGGGATCGAGAACCAGTTGGGCTCTGTGCTGACAGGGAAGAGCCTGCCTGGGATTCTCTCGCTCCCTCGGCCCCTCCCTACTCACAGCATGCATGCACACGCCCTCTCTCAAAATAAACATTTTAAAAAATCTAAAAAATAAAAATAGGTTCAACATCGTATGTCATTAAGGAATTGCAAATTAAAACAAAGATACCACTACACACCTATTAGAATGGCCAAAATACAAAGGAACTGAGAACACCAGATGCTGGGGAGAATGTGGAGCATAAGGAACTCTCATTCACTGCCAGGGGAGATACAAAATGGTGCAGCCACTTTGAAAGACAGTTTGGCAAGTTTCTTACAAAACTAACCATACTCTTAGCATATGATCCAGCAATCACACCCCTTGGTATTTACCCAAACAAGGAGAAAACTTATGTCCACACAAAAACCTGCACATGGATGTCGTTAGCAGTTTCATTCATAATTGGATGCAACCAAGCTGTCCTTCAGTAGGTGAACAGATGAACTGTATCAGTCCATCCAGACAAGGGTTATTTAGCCCTGAAAAGAAATGAGCTATCGGAACGCCTGGGTGGCTCAGTCGATTAAGCATCCAACTCCTGAATCCAGCTCAAGTCATGATCTCACGGTCTGTGGGCTCGAGCGCCATGCTGGACTCCATGCTGTGACAGTGTGGAGCCTGCCTGGGATTCTCCTCGTTGCCTCCCCCCAAAAATAAACTTTAAAAAAAGGGGAAGGGGGGTATCTGGGGGGCTCAGTCAGTTAAGTGTCTGACTTCGGCTCAGGTCATGAACTCTTGGGCCCCGTGTCGGGCTCTGTGCTGACAGCTCAGAGCCTGGAGCCTGCTTTGGATTCTGTGTTTCCCTCTCTGTCCCTTCCCTGCTCACGCTCTATCACTCAAAAATTAATAAACATTGAAAAAAAAAAGAAATGAGCTATCAAGCTATGAAAAGACATGGAGGAAACTTAAATGCATCACTAAGTGAAAGCAGCCAATTTGAAAAGGGTGCACACTGTAGGATTCCAACTATATGACATTCTGGAAAATGTAAAACTATGGAGACCATAAAAAGACCAGTGGCTGCCAGGCTGGGGAGGGAGGGGTTGAACAGGCGGGACACAGGTCTGTTAGGGCAGTGAACTAGCCTATGACACCGCAGTGGTAGATACGTGTCGTCATCTGTGTATCAAAACCTACAGAATGCACAACAGTTCATTCAGGACTGAACCTAAATATAATAAACTACGGACTCCAGGTGACAATGATGTGTCGATGTAGGTTCTTTGATTGTAACACATGTGACACTGTGGCGCCAGGTGTCAATAATGAGGGAAATTATACGTGTGGGGAACGGGGTATATAAAAACTCTGTACTTTCCAGGGGAGCCTGGGTAGCTGAGTCGGTTAAGCATCTGACTTTGGCTCGGGCTGTGAACTCACAGTTCGTGAGTTCGAGCCCTGGGTCTGGCTTTGTGCTGACAGCTCAGAGCCTGAAGTCTCCTCCAGATTCTGTGTCTCCCTCTCTCGGGACCTCCCCTGCTCGTACTCTGTCCCTTTCTGTCTCTCAAAAATAAATAAATGTTAAAAAAAAATAAAAAGTTCATGGGGCACCTGAGTGGCTGAGTTTGTGAGATCAAACCCTGCATCGGGCTCTGCACTGACAGCACAGAGCCTGCTTTGGATTCTCTCTTTCTCTCCCTCTCTCTGTGCCTCCCCTGTTCGAATTTTCTCTCTCTCTCTGTCATTTTTTTGTTATGTGAATTTCGTCTCATTTTTTTAGGGAAGGAGAGTTCTGTGGAACTGAATGAACAAAACAGCAAACACATGTTTACTATAGTGTAAATAAATTCATAAATTTTGTTTAATCGTCCTAACAACCCTATGATAGGTTACGCTCCTCTTACAGATGAAGAAACTGAGGTACAGAGAGATTAAGTAGCCTGTTCAAGGGCACAAAGCAAGGTAACAGCAAAGCTGGATTTGAACCCCAACAGTTCAGCTGCAGGGACCACGTTCTCAGCCATGCCACCCACTCCTACAGTGCTCACGTGCGCCCCGTCGGGGTCCAGACGCGGGACAAAGACTTTCTGACAGTGAAGTCTGCCCCCCGAAATGAGAGGGGCTCCCTGACAGCCGGACTCCAGCAGAGGTTAGCTAACTGATACCAGTCCTCACCGTCTGGGTCCCCTGTAAACGATCACTGTCAACGCTGACACTGGGATTTGGGCACAGTGCGCAAATGCCTGGGATGCGTGTGTACATCAACCAGGGTATAATGTAACTTTAACACAGTGTACTCTTCCTCCACAATTTTTATTTTTTAAAAATGTATTTCAAAGTTTAGCTATTTTTGAGAGACAGAATGCGAGCAGCAGAGGGGCAAAGGGGCAAAGAAAAATGGAGACACAGAATCTGAAGCAGCTCCAGGCTCTAAGCTATCAGTGCAGAGCCCGACGTGGGGCTCGAACTCATCAACCATGAGATCACGACCTGAGCCGAAGTCGGAAGCTCAACCAACTGAACTCAACCGAGCCACCCAGATGCTCCCCTCCAGAATTTTTAAAAGTTCACTTCAGTTTGGGGCACTTGGGTGGCTCAGTCGGTTGAGCATCTGACTTCGACTCAGGTCATGATCTCACGGTTCGTGGGTTCAAGCCCCGTGTTGGGCTCTATGCTGACAGCTAGCTCAGAGCCTGGAGCCTGTTTTGGATTCTGTGTCTCCCTCTCTCCCTGACCCCACCCTGCTCACGCTGTCTTTCTCTCTCTCTCAGAAATAAATAAAACATTAAAAAAATAATTAAATAAATAAAAATAAAAATATACTGACAACAATAACCACTTCACTTGTTTCCTCTTTGGTAAAATGGGCTGAATGAGCTAAATCAATTCTAAAATCCTTTCTATTTCTAGAATTCTAGCCATATAATTCAGAAGCTGTCTTTTTTTTTTCAGCTAGATTAGGAGATTTTTAGGTTTCCAGGTTTAAAAAAGTACTTAATGTCCTTTTTTTATTTAAAAAAAATTTTTTTTTTTTTTTATGTTTTATTTATTTCTAGGAGAGAGAGAGACAGCGTGAGCAGGGGAGGGTCAGAGAGAGAGGGAGTCACAGACTGAAACAGGCTCCAGGCTCTGAGCTGGCAGTCAGCACAGAGCCCGACGCGGGGCTCGAACCCACGAACCACGAGATCATGACCTAAGCGAAAGTCGGACGCTTAACCGACTAAGCCACCCAGGCGCCCCAAAAAAGTACTTAATGTCCTAATGCAGTAACATACAAGTAACCAGAGATTATGTAAGTGGGATGACAAACTGTCAGGTTTCAAAAGTAGAGGACTGGGCGCCTGGCTGGCTCTAGTTGGTGGGGCGTGCGACTCTTCATCTCAGGGCTGGGAGTCTGAGCCCCGCCGTTGGGTGTAGAGATGACTTAAAAACAGTATCTTTTAGAAAAATAAAAAACTAAAAGTAAAGGACTTATCATAAAAGAGGAAAAAGAATGTGATGACCTTTCAGGAGGAAGATGGATTTATGGAACGTAGTCCAAGCAAGAACTAGATCAAAAGTACTGCCAAACCAACTAACCAGCCAGCCATTCCCACCCACACGAACAGGACAGGCACTTACGCATAACTTACTCCAGATGCTGAGAAATCTCCCAAGTGCCTTCCTGTATTGTGATAGTTATAAAAAGAATCTTCACAATGAAATCAGCCATTTAAAGGTCACAGAATGGCCATCTTAGGAGGAAAAACAGAGATGGTAATCTTTCCTTTTTTTAAGTACTGAACTTTAAAAAAAAAAAAAAAGCTGGATTTTCTTCTAGATCTCATTCTAGAAATACTAATAAAGTGAGTGTATACTTCTAAAGAAAAAGCCCCAAAAATCTGATTTTAACATCCTCCTCTACTTTTACGTGCATTCTGGCCTTTTCCCTCATCAAAAACCTGTCCTCTGGTAAGAGGTAAACAGAAACCACAGTAATGAACCACAGGCACAGGAGACCCTGATTCCTCACGCGCAGGGCACTGAGCACCCACCTGGCTGTAAAGGCCCCTCACTGGGCGGTAGCGAAACGTGCCGTCCATCCAGCTGGGGCCAGCCTGCGCTGGTGGCTTCTACACTCAAGAAAGCAAGTGACAATGAACTAGAGACAGAATTATAGGAATCAACTGAATTAACTCTAATTTCTCTCTCTCTCTTTTTAAATAAATCCTTTGCAAGCTGTGCTTTCTACTTCATCTGTTATTGAGAAGCAAATTACAGGCAACCTATCCCTCAACTGTATTTTGACATCAGCCACTGTCCAAAACCAGCAGTCACGAGAATGTGGTCTGAGGACTCCTGGGGGCCCCTAGGACCCTTTCAGAAGGTCCTTTGCAAAGCCCTCCCTTCTCCAGCTACATATTTGTGTGAGGCTAAACGTTCTTCATCTGTTTCAATCAAACAACAGATAGCAAGGGGTTGAATACAGAATCTGGCTGACTTCTCTTAGACCCACATTAAAGAGATTGGCAATAATGTAAAAACAACGCCAGTCTTCTTACTAAATTGTTTTTTGTTTTGGAAAATATAGTACAGTTATGTTTTTTTAAAACTATGTTACCCAACTATATTCAATTTCAATATATGTGTACAATGTTATCATCTAACAGGTTTATTATTGCTAGTTTAAATAAATTAAATATTTTAATAGGTTCTCAGTTTAATCTCTAAGAGAAAATACGGATAGATAAAACCCACATAAACACAATCTCTTTAAGGTCTTCAATAATTTCTGAGGTTCCTGAGACCAAACAGTCCGGGAACCCTACAAGATTCAAGAGATCCTACTGAATCCCTCTAATGAATACACCCACGCCCAGGAGAAATGTTTAATGAATGACATCGAGAAAGTTACAAAACAACTTGTACAAAATGAACTCATTTTGTTTAAAACGCTGACTATGTAAACATTAAAACAGTTTTTTTTAATGTTTTATTTATTTCTGAGAGAGAGACAGCGTGAGGGTCAGAGAGAGAGGAAGACACAGAATCCGAAACAGGCTCCAGGCTCTGAGCTGGCTGTCAGCACAGAACCTGATGCGGGGCTCGAACCCACAACCCGTGAGATCATGACCTGAGCTGAAGTCGGACGCTTAACTTACTGAGCCACCCAGGGGCCCTGACTACGTAAATTTTTACAAGGGAAAAAAATCTAGAGATATACACAAAAGGATTTTAGGACTAATGATCCCAAAGAGGCAGTATTTTTAGGTCATTTTAGTCTATTCTTCTTTGCATTAAAGGGTTTTTTTCTTTTCCTACCACATGGAGGTAACAGCCTTTCCCAAACTGCCCTATGGCACAGCGGTGTCACAAAAGGAGCCCACGGTATAGTTAGCTGGGTGAATGTGGATTCTTACCCCCCACCGCGCTCCCAGCAGTTCTCCAACACCAGCAAGGAAACCTGTCTGACGGCATTTCCCAACCCTTGGCAACTGACAGGCCCCTCTTCCCAGGTAACACCTAGCTACGTCACACCCTTAGCGAAACACTGCGTGAGGTCACCCCATACCACAGTGTGAAGAGGGCCTGCAGCCATCCTTTACTTACGGCTCGAAGTCACCACGTCACCATTTAGAGTGGAAGACCTCTTGTACACAAAACATACAAATCCAATCAAGAATATTTGAGGGTTGGGGCGCCTGGGGGACTCAGTCGGTTAAGCGTCCGACTTTGGCTCAGGTCATGATCTCACAGTTTGTGAGTTCGAGCCCCGTGTCGGGCTCTGTGCTGACAGCTCAGAGCCTGGAGCCTGTTTCGGATTCTGTGTCTCCCTCTGTCTCTCTAACCCTCCCGTGTTCACGCTGTCTCTCTCTCAGAAATAAATAAAACATTAAAAAAAAAATATGTGAGGGTCAGGGTGCCTGGGTGGCTCAGCTGGTTAAGCACCGGACTCTTGATCTCGGCTCAGGTCATGATCTCACCGTCTCGGGAGCTGGAGCCCTGAGTCAGGCTCTGCGCTGGTTGCTTGGGATTCTCTCTCTCTCTCTCTCTCTCTCTCTCTCTCTCTCCCCCCTCCCCCCCTCATACTCTCTCTGTCTCTGTCAAAATAATAAACTCAGAAAAAAAAAAGTATATTTGGGGGTTAGGTAAACCACCTATTTTACATTTGCTTTACCAAAATAACTCTACAAGGAGTGAGTAAATTTAATTTGTATACATTTGGAACTTGGACAATTCAAGGAATGGCCTTTTTTTTTTTTTTTAAGTTTACTTATTTTGAGAGAGAGACAAAGAGAGTAAGCACGACGAGGGGAGGGACAGAGGGAAGCCCACGCAATCTCCGCCCTGTCCGCGCAGAGCCCGACACAGGCTTGAAATCACAAACCATGAGATCGTGACCTGAGACAAAATCAAGAGTTGGATGCTCAAGCGACTGAGCCACACAGGTGCCCCCCTAAATGGCAATTCTTCAAGTAAAATTTTCTTTGATGAAAACCACAAAGCCTATTTGACCAGCAGTCATTCCTTTAAGCACATTAGTTAGTGTTCCCTGTACGGGGTGACCTGCACACACGGACAGCTCTGGGTGTGGTGGCCATACAGCTGCTGGCAGAAGGTTCACTGTGTGGCTCCTGCCTCCCCACCTTCCGTCCCATCAGCTACCCCTGCAGTGCTGACACCTGGCTACCAGGGGGCCTGCTGGCCCAGATCTCCCCTCTTCTGCTTCCTTCCTTTTCAAGATCACAATGAAAGGCCCACATTCCCTCTTGCTGCTCTCACAGGTCGGGTCACTTCCAAATCGAGTCACCCTCTTCAGTCCAAGTGTGACTGATCGCGGCTGATGCTCCCCACAAAACCGCTTAAAGTACTCTACTACTTCAAGACCTACTTCCCACAGTATTTTAACTAGCACTTCATCGGCAGTTTATAAAATTATTAACCCTGTAATGGTGTGTGTGCTGTGTTTCCCTATAAATTTGCCCGGTTTTCACTTGTGTGATGGGTTAAATAGGTTTCTGACGATCACTTTTAGAGCTTAAATGGTTTATAACAAAGTTTCTGGGGGAAATGCAATCTGAGTTCCAACTTCAATTCCTAGTAGATGAACTGCCTTTTCAGGTCGTCTGGGCATCAGAAATGGGTCCCAGGAAACAATATATCAAGTCAAAGCTAGGTTAATGCAGTTGACAAATGGTCACTAGAAGTCAGTATGGAGCTGAGGTGGTCAAGGAGCTTCAGCTCAGGGGGACTTCACTGTACCCAGGCGATCGAACACGAGAACAGAGAAACAAAATGTGCCTCAGCATTCAGGAGATGGAATCTCCACCTGACCAGATCTGAATACGGACGAACCTTTGTTAGCCATTGCTGAGGGTTTCTCAGTGGCTGGGGGTCCATCAATGCCCAGTGCACCAGCCTGTCTCAATTTGCCTATCTAATACTTGGATTTCCAAAAGAAAGAAGGTACAGTCGGTCTGGACTCGGGTGCCTGGGTGGTTCAGTCGGTTAAGCACCTGACTTCGGCTCAGGTCATGATCTTACAGTTCGTGGGTTCGAGCCCTGCGTCGGGCTCTGTGCTGACTGACAGCCCTGAGCCTGGAGCCTGCTTCTGCTTCTGTCTCCCTCTCTCTCTGCTCCTTCCCCACTCGCTCTCTGTTTCTCTTTCTCAAGAAAATAAAAAAATAGAAAATTTTTTTTAAAAAAGTACAGTCAGGACTGCTCTGTTCCAGGCAAGGCTTTTGCCCCAAATCCCTATCTGCTCTCCTATATCAAGGAGCTGAATTACCAGATACAAAAAGAAACTTCAGGAAACCCTTCTAGCCTTCATCCTTTACTCTTAAAACACCAAAGACTGGCTGAAGTGGCCCATATTTGCTTTCTCACTGGCCCTGGTTTCATTCTGTCAATCAGCACCGAAAACGAAATAAACAAATTAATAGGAAAAGAAAAAAAATGCAACATAGACATACTTGCCTTATATGCATTACCTTTTTTTCTTAAATAGTTGATTGTCAAGTTGGTTTCCATATAACACCTATTGCTCATCACAACAAATTGCATTACTTTTTAAAAGTAAATGTATGCTAATAATCACTGGCATTTGTGACCTATCTAAAATATGTCATCAAACAAATATTAATGCTGCAGCTATTACTAACTAAAGTCACCATGAGGGGGAAAAGGGAAGACGAGGTTGTGAAATTACCCATTGGTACAAGTTCCTCCAGTGAGAAAAGGCTTAAAAATGACTGATTTCATATTTAAAAAAAAAAGCATTTGAATCACTTTCTATTCTGGGTTTTGTATGTTTAGAAGATGCTTATTAGTTGCACCTCTTAATTCAACAAGAAAGTGTTTCTTACACTTGGGCATGGACTTTTTAAAACTCCCATCAAACGAAAATGCTTCATTCAGGAACCTTGGGCAGATATTAAAGGAGATCTTACAAACAAGTCAGAACCAAGATCAAAAACGTTGCCAATTCGGGGCTTTACAGCACAGACTGGGGATTACCGAGGGACCCTGCCCGAGTGCCTGGGGCGGTCCTGCGCCCAGAATGGCGGCTGTCCACCTTCTAGTCCCCGCCCTGTTCCTTTAATAACCGCAGCCGCAGCGTGTCGGCCTCGGAAGAATATTCAAGTTAAGCTAGTGCACTTTGCTACTTACTAGCTACTCTGATAAAGGTTTGGAAAGCAAGGCAAAAAAAAAAAAAAACAAAAAAACAAAAACATTAGGGATTATGCAAGAATTTTCATAATTTCTGTTTTCCACATTACTGATTCCAAAAATAAAGGAAACTGGCATGAATTAGTCAAGGCATTTTAAAAGTAAATGTAAACTGGGACGCCTGGGTGGCTCAGTTGGTTGAAAGTCCGACTTCGGCTCAGGTTATGATCTCATGGTTTGTGGGTTCGAGCCCCACGTCGGGCTCTGTGCTGACAGCTCGGAGCCTGGAGCCTGGAGCCAGTTTCGGATTCTGTGTGTCCCTCTCTCTCTCTGACCCTCCCCCGTTCATGCTATCTCTCTCTCTCTCTCTCAGAAATAAATATATTTTAAAAAACCCCTCAAAAATAAATAAACAAAACATTTTTTTAAAAAAGTAAATGTAACCTGCGGACGCAAAGGCTTTAATCCCCCAAATCAAAATTGACCCTATTCCTCAATTAGCTTCTACCTCTGATCTGCTCGCACTATTGTGATTCAAGTACACTCTGTTCTCTGCTAGGTGCTGAGGAGAGAGGAGTNGGGGGGGGTGCTGCTGAGGAGGGGGTGGCCTCAGCTGGTTCATCTGAGAATGTCCGGAGGACCAAGGGCTCTAGTGAAAACCTCAGGGCCAGGCCCTCATTCTGAATATTAATACCCTGCCCTGCAAGTCTATCAATACTCACGACAATCTGCTGGGTTTCCTGGGCCCCACGCTTGGTTTAATGCTCTTTGTCATCTTTATTATTAGTAGTAGGTTTTGAGCAAAGGGACCCACGCTTTGATTCTGCACTTGGCCGCACATATTATGCAGCTGGTCCTCTCAATATTCATCACTAACTACATCTGAAATATGCAACATCAAATGTGACTGGATTCTGCACTTCAGAGGGAATAAATTATGTCCTTTAACAGTCACTTAATAGACAACTTCATACAAATCACTCTCAAGTTTTACATATCTTCAATTTAAGTTTATGACATTCAATTTTTTTCTTGGTGATCCTTAACATCAAACTACTGTATAACAGAAGAAAAAAAATTTAAGGATTAGGAAGAGCTCAGAATAAATGTGTCAGTTACGTTTTAAGGAGGTCTTAAACAAAGATGACACTCTTACTTACTAAGTTTTAAAATTCACTTTCAATCTAAAGACAGATTTCTAAGCGTCTTAACCAGGATTAAAAACTGGGCAAATAACAAATAGTTACTTAAAGAACAAAACCAAAGGAGCAGACAAAATAATTTACTTCAACAAAGCCTATTTTTTAGCCAATTAGAAGAACAAAAGTGTAATGAACGAAGAGACATATTCTTTTTTTTTAAGTTTTTTTATTTATTTTGAGAGAGAGAGAGCGAGCGAGCATGTGCACACGCGCGAGTGGGGTAGGGGCAGAGAGGGGCGGAGGGAGAGAATCCCAAGCAGGCTCCATACTGTCAGCACAGAGCCTGACGCAGGGCTCAAACTTACAAACCGTGAGATCATGACCTGAGCCAAAACCAAGAGTTGGACGCCTAACGGACGGAGTCACCCAGGCGCCTAAGTAACATCACATTCTGAACTAGCGGTTTACGGATTCTAGCGTTTCGTCCAGGTCCTTTCAAAAAGTGAAAGCCTGCTCCTGGAACCTGGGGGCTCCCTCTGCTTGTCCCTCAAGTCGCGGGGTCTGTACTGTCCGAGCTCATTCCTCAGATCACAGCGGGAGAGCAGGGCCTGGGGTGGGATGCAGGCTGCAGATGGCTCGGCCTTTCTTAAACTGAGTGGCGGTACAAACAAAGCTGTGGGCTGGATGAGGCAGATCTGAAGGCCTGGTAAACTCCAGACCTGAGGAAAGCAGACTCAAATCTTTACACTTTAAGGAAAACATTGCTTTCTGTGCTAGCAGGTGCCCACGCTGAGTGATCAAATGTCAGGGAAGTGTGGGAAACATCTGTTTTTACAGGGAAGGCTACTTAGGTGTGGAGGGCCGACCTTTCAATGCTGGAAATGATACGGGAGATGAGGGAGGAAGGAGCTAGTTGGATGAAATGCCAGTTTATCACTAAAGCAGAAAAAAATCAGCAACTTAAAATTCTTCTAAGAAAACTTAGACAACTGTGAAATATGCATTGGATTAGGAAAAAAGCTCCCAGGAATGATTACAGAGGTCAAGAGTGAGTGGGAAATGGTGCAGCCACTTTAGGAAACGGTTCGGCAGTCCCCCTGAAATGTAAAAGAGGGGCACCACGCAACCCGGCAATTCCACCCTTCAGTGCAAACCCAAGAGATCTGAAATCACACGTCCACACAAAGCCAGCGCACAAACGTTCACAGCAGCATTACTCACTGCAGCCACAAAATGGAAAACCACCCAAATGTCCAGCAACTGACGAACAGATCAACAAAATGCGGTATATCCATACAAAGAAATAGTACCTTAGTCTATTTCAGCTGCCAAAACAAATTACCACAGGCTGGGTGGCTCAGAAACAACAGAAATGTCCCCCTCCCAGACCTGGAGGCTGGGAAGTCCGAGATCAAGGTGCCAGCGTGCTCCAGTTGTGGTGACACCCCTCTTCCGGTTTGCGGAGGCCATCTTCTCGCGGCGTCTTCCCTTGGTGGCAGCGGCAAGCGGAGCTCTCCGGCTTCTCAGAGGGAACTCATCCCAGTCACCAGGGCTCTATCCTCTCGAGAGGCCCATCTCCAGATACCATACCACTGGGGGCTAGGTTTCAACGTATGAATCTTGGAGGGACACAAACCCAGGGCCAACGTTATGCAGCCATAAAAAGGCATGAAGTTCCGACACACGCTACGACTCGCATGAACCCTGGAAATATCAAGTGAAAGAAGCTATTGACAAATAGGCCACGTGGTGTATGATTCCATTGTATGAAATGTCCAGAATCCAGAGACAGAAATAGACTGGTGGTTACCAGGAGCTGGAGGGAAGGGGAATTCAGAGTGACAGCCAGGGGCTACGGGGTTCCTCCTTGGGGTGATAAAAATGTTCTGAAAATAGGGTGCCTGGCTCAGTCTGGGAGCATGCAACTTCTCTGATCTCAGGGTCATGAGTTCGAGCTCCACACTGGGTACAGAGATGACTTTAAAAAAAAAATCTGAAATTAGTGATGATGGTTACAGAGTCTTGTGAATATACCAGGATCACTGAAATGTGGGCTTTAAAAGGGTGAACCCTGGGGCGTCTGGGTGGCTTAGTCAGCTAAGCGTCAGACTCTTGATTTCGGCTCAGGTCATGATCTCACGGTTGGGGACTTCGAGCCCCATGCTGGCCGTGTGCTGACAGCACAGAGCCTGCTTGGGAGTCTCTCTCTCCTCTGTTCCTCCCCAACTTGCACTCTCTCTCTCAAAATAAATAAATAAACTTAAAAAAAAAAAAGGGTGAATGTTATGAAATGTGAATTACTTTTCAATAAAGCTGTTTATAAATTTAAAAAAGAAGGATGCCTGGCTGGCTCAGTCAGTAGAGCACCCAACTCTTGATCTCAGCATTGTGAGTTTGAGCCCCATGCTGAGCGTAGAGACTACTTAAAAATCTTAAGGCGCACTTGGGTGGCTCAGTTGGTTAAACGTCTGACTTCGGCTCAGGTCATGAGCTCTTGGTTCCTGAGTGGGTCCTGAGTTCCAGCCGCGCACTGGGTTCCTGGGTTCTCAGCTGTTGGCTGTCAGGGAGGAGCCTGCTTCGGATCCTCTGTCCCCTTTCTCTCTGCCCCTTCCCTGCTTGCTCGCGGACGTGCACATGCACACATGCTCTCTCTCAAAAATAAATGTCTTTAAAAAAAAACAAAACCAGATTATTTTTAAAAAAATTTTTAAAGGGGCTTAAGGAAAATAAAGTCTACTTCTGTCCTAAACAGTGATTTTAAGAAAGTACAGGTCAGAGTAGACTTGGAAAGTAGCAGACTCTTGTCACAAGAGAATCAGACTAGTCCAAAACAGAGGACGGAAAGAGAATATTCATGTCTGACCTCAGGTCAGAGGCAAAACATGATTCTTCCTTTACAACCTACTTACTGAGGTTCTGGAACAGAAGATGTGGTTTATAGGTCTTTAAGATGTTCTAAATTCAGTTATTGCAAAGTAAATGATTTTTCCCCTAAAACTTTAAAATTTTTTTAATGTTTTATTTATTTCTGAGAGAGAGAGAGAGAGACAGACAGACAGACAGCGTGAGCAGGGAAGGGTTAGATAGAACGACACAGAATCTGAAACAGACTCCGGGCTCTGAGCTGTCTGTCAGCAGAGCCCGACGCGTGGCTCGAACCCACGAACTGTGAGATCATGATCTGAGCCGAAGTTGGACGCTTAACCGACTGAGCCACCCAGGCGCCCCTCACCTAAAACTTTAAAAATGAAAAAGCCTCAGCCACACATCTTGTGAAAAACTTGAACAATATCATCCTAGAGCTAAATGAGAAAATGAACAAAAATATGCCTAAAACACAGAGGAGAAAGGACCTATCAAATCAAGGAGAAACAGGGACACCCTGTTTGGTGGCTCAGTTGGTTGAGTGTCCAACCTCAGCTCATCAGGTCATGATCCTGTGGTTCGGGAGTTCAAGCCCCACGTCAGGCTCTGTACTGACAGCTCAGAGCCTGGAGCCTCCTTTGGATTCTGCTGTCTCCCTCTCCCTCTGCTTCTCCCCTACTTGTGCTCTGCCTCGCTCTCTCAAAAACAAACATTAAAAAAATTTTTTTAATAAAAAAAAATCAGGGACAAACAAATGCCATATCCCAACTACCTAGGTGATGGTGGCTCTATGAAAAAACAGGCGAGGTCCATCAGCCTGCCAGCAAGCAGGGGAACGTCACAGTTCAAGGGTTCTCATCTCCGGCCTTTACGTCTCTGCCGGTATCAAAATGTCACTTTTGTTTTGTTTTTCTTTGTCAGTGAAGTACCCAACACTGAGTGAATCATTTCCACCAATCTTGAATCTGTATTTCTGACGTTCTACCAAAATATGTATTTTGTAACAAATCACCTTACATTCCATTTATAAAAGACATAACGTATCTTCAAATATCTCTGATCTAACCAAATCAAGACCACAGAAAAAGCAAGGTGTATTTTTTTTTAAGCATAATCTCAAACCTCAATTAACCAGAATATGTGAGAAATAGACTCTCGGTGATTTTCAGGATATTCAGACCTCCTATTTCTTTTCAACTTATGCACAAAAACTTTACCCCCAGAAATGGTATTTTCCTGCCTCAGAAAGCAATAATAAAAATAATTCAATTTTTTTAAAGATCTCTTAAAACTTTAACATCCTCACTTTAAACATTAAGAGTTGGTCTAAAAGCACCCTGCAGTCAGAAGATGAACTCTAGTTAACTGGAGGCTCCAGTTAACGGAGTGAAAGCTCTGACATCAGAATATATCCAGAATTATTAATTTTATCATTTCTTTAGTAGTTATAGGTCTCCTGTGTGAAATAAATGACCTTTACTTTCACAAACACAAACGTGAGATTAAACATAATATTGAAGTCTATACTCAAATGACTTTTCCTCAAAGTTGGTTCTGGGGGGGAAAAAGGTAACAAAATAAGAAACCACTTTCCAAAAAAGCAGAGAATCACAGTATTTTTAAAAGTTAGGCTCCAAGTGGTAGCCACAAAGCTACAGCCTTCAAGAGCTGCTCCCCGATTTTTATGATCTAATATCCCCCAGCAGTGCAATCAACAGAACAGATCATTGCAGAATTATCTACTAATCAATTTCTACACCCACGTTGCAGAATTTAAGTTTGTTTTATACTCTGTAATGCCGCTTTCAGTGTGGAACATTTATCTGTCAGATGAAAAAAAAAAGGACATGAAATTCCATGCTGTCAAAACTGACAGGTGTCCATCCAATCACTCACTCAACAAATACTGAGTATCTGCGGGTACTGTGTGCGGGTGACAGGGTTCACATGCGCACAAAACACACCAAGCACCCGTCTGTCTTGGAAGGGCCTATGTCCTAGAGAGGCGAGCCAGACAATAAACAAAATAAGGGCGGTACAATGGGAGTAAGTGCTGTGGAAAGAGAAAAAAATGAGGCAGGGGAGGGAGGATTCAGGGATCAGAGAGAGATGTAATTTCACACAGGATGGTGGGGAGAGGACTCACTGAGAAGCGTGTGTACAAACAAACCAGAAAATAACAATGAATATTATTTCTCCGGCTTTGAAATGCAGTCCATGATAGCACTTTTTAAAAATACTCCTGGGGCGCCTGGGTGGCTCAGTCAGTTAAGCATCTGACTTCAGCCCAGGTCATGATCTCATGGTTTGTGGGTTCGAGCCCATCATCTGGCTCTGTGCTTGCTGGTAGCTTGGAGGCTGCTTCGGATTCTGTGTCTCCCCCTCTCTCTCTGTCTCTCTCTCTCTCAAAAATAAACATTTAAAAATATATATATACCTTTACATATATATATATATATATATATATATATAGCTTTCTAGAATCTCTATTTCCACTTTCTATTTGCCAATCATTGACTGACTGACTGGAGAGAAAGCAAGCAGCCTAGGGCATGCCAAGGATATGCCTAATATTTTAATTTACTCGATATTTTTTTAATAACTATAGCTACAAATCAAAGTCAAATCTGGACTTATTAAACAACTAATGAATAGTCAAAATGCAATTTATACTACAAAACCTAACATTTTCTCCATCAGTTGATACTGCTTTTATCCCATTAACAATGATTAGAGGTAGAGTATGACCAACCAGTAGCTCATGTCAGGCTGTCTTACAGCAATAAAAGAGTCAGCTATTAGGGACACCTGGGTGGCTCAGTTGGTCGAGCATCCGACTTCAGCTCAGGTCATGATCTCAAGGTTTTGGGGTTTGAGCCCCGCATCGGGCTCTCTGCTGTCGGCATGGGAGAGTCCAGCTTGGGATCTTCTGTCCCCCTCTCTCTGCCCCTCCACACGCGCGCTCTCTCTCTCTCACAAATAAACATTTTTTAAAAAACCTACAGAAATTTTTTAAAGACTCAGATATTAGTTAAAATGATCACCTTTGAAATGAACCCACCGAAAGTGTCTCCACAACCATTTGCAACCCTTCAAAATGAAACCGTTTTATTAGCATTTCTTGTAGTATTCACAAGACATTTTCT
>NW_027530007.1:2393389-2416483 GCF_008692635.1 Crocuta crocuta | reverse complement strand
CAAAATAACTGATATTCAAAATGTGTTTTTATTTTGAAGACTATTCTTAAGTACTATAAATGCACCAGAAAAGCTTAGGAAGTTAGCAATTTACAAAGCCCTCAACACATCTTTCACATAAGATTTCCATCATCATGAAGATATATGATAACTGAAAATATATTTGTTAAGTATCCACGTAATTTAATAATGAACAGCAAATGGAGATGAATGGACAAACAGGAAAATAGGGATTTTAACAAGAAATGTTATCACCGACTAAACTAAATATATTTCAACGGTTCCCAAAATACCCAATCCAAGCACATATTTTTGAAATGTGTGGGTTTTCCCCAAGAGAAGCAGAACTCTGACATTTTCTCTTGGATATATGAGACTTTCAGACCTCCATTCCACATCTGGAAAGAACACTTCACACTCAGCTTGATACAACTTTTAAAAAGCAAACTGAGGGCCATTAGATACTTAGTGATGAAAACCTGACTATGCCGGTCAACAGAATGTCAGAAATGAACGGAAAGAAGCAGTCAAAGTTCATTATCCTCCTCGATGTGAAGAAAGGAACATGGGACAAAAGACACATTTGCCTCTTCTGCCCTTTAATTTGTCAACACCATACTTCTCTCCATATGCCATGCCAAGGAACAGAAAATGAGGATTTTTTTTTAAAGGCTGCTAGTATGAAATATGACCGTTTCATCTAGACCAGGCCTCTCCACTCCCTAAAAGATGTTTTTATTAAAAACAAAAACCAAAAGAATAGATGCAAGTACCCTATAGGCGACACCTGGATTACTCTGCCCCCCAGGCCAAGGGAAATGTTGACGATTCCAAGATCCCTTCGGAAGCATGTATCTGCAATGCGTAAGCTTTTCGCTGGCAAGATCGGTCAATATCAGAAAGCGCGTACTGTTTAAAAGGTTAAGTGGATGAAGGTGAACACAACGACGACCCATCCACTAGGAAATATTTTTTTTTTTTTTGCCAAGTTAACCATAACATAATTTCGGCCCTGAGGAACCAGAGAGAGGTTTCCGCCGAGGACCTGCGAAGCCCCCTCACGATCTAAATGACCGTCAGAAAAAGAGCCCGCACCAAGGTGCCGGGAGCGGAGGAGACGCGGCTTTCCAAACGCGGCTGGTGAGCCGGGGACCGTAAACCTCGATCACAATTTCACCCTTGGATACAACGCGGGAGGGGAGCGAAGCGACAAGTTTCAGCCTCGGTCCGTCTGCAGACGGACCCGATTTAAAGGACCCCGGGGAGGAGGCGGAAAGGGGCGAGGATGCGGCGTCCGCGGCGCAGCGGCAGAGCCGGGATCCCGGACNGGCGCGCCCCCCCCCCGCGGCCCCGGAGCGAAGCGAGCGGGACCCTGCGGCCCGCGCCGGCCTTTGAGCCCTCCGCACCCCCAGCCCCAGGGAGCGCAGACCCCGCCGGAGGGGGCGGCCCCTGAGCGCCAGCGCATTGGGCCGCTTGGGGCCAGGCGCGTCGCCTCCCCGAGTCCCGGTGTCCTCCTCTTCTGCCCCCGTGGAGGTGGGGAGAGGGAGCCTGCGGGGTCGGGAAAGGTTTTCAAGGAGATCGAGGTCAGCGAACCGCACTTTGTAAACAGCCCAAGACCGCGCGGCACGTGCTGCGAAGGTTCAGCCCCAGGACCGGGCGTTGGCGGCCCCCGGGAGTCCGCCCTGAATTTGTAACTCAGGGTTCCTTTATTTGCCGAAGAAATCTGTGATGCCGGATGATCTTGGTGCGGTGCCAGCGGTCCCTTAGAAATGCGGAGATCCGAATGCATGAAGAAGGGTTCCTCCCAGGGGCTTGCAGCACCCCCTTTCCCTCTGACCTGGTGCCCCCGCCTTCCCGCGGACCACCCCACGCCGGGGGAAAAGACTGGAACGGTCATGAATGGGCCCCTGGGCCAGGCACTGTGCCCATTATTGGCTCCCTTCTGCAGGTGAGGACTCAGACTGAAAGGCAAAGTGATGTCCCCGAAGGCAGGACAACTCCAGTGAAAGAACAGCCAGCCCTCAAGGACAGGGCGGTGACTTCAGGGAGACTCGGGACAGCAGAAGTTAAGTAACAGTAAAATGGGAATTCGTCAGGACTGTGCAGGAGAGCTCTAGAAGGCGATTCCAACACCGTGGTTGTCGCTGCCTTGGTAGCTGGAGCGCCTGGGCGGCTGGTGGGCTTTGTGGAGGCCAGCGTGGGGTGGGGGGCCAGGACGCGGGCCCCCTCGGAGGCTGGGAGAAGTAGGAGAGTGGAGGACTTATTTAGGAGCGCAGTGGGTGAAGTAGATTCAGGCCAAACCTCGAGGTGCCAGAAGTGTCCGGCCGATCCTACAGGCCACAGGAAGACCCCGTGCAGCCGTGAGCGGTGGCTGGTGTGACCGGAGGGGGGTTGGAAAGCAATCTGCAATGGAATACACTCTTCCCTGTCCTTCGTCCGTCAAGAGCATCCTGCACCGAGGCCTCCAAATTCCATCTCTCCTTCCCCTGCCCCCCCCTTCCCTGGGTCCAGGAGGACTAGACTCCCCTCGGGTGGACCCCTTCCACCGGGCGTGCCTGGCCCCTACGTCTCCAGGCCTCAACTCTTCACTCCTCCCAGCCAGCACTGCAGTGTCATCCTCTGCAGGCATCGCTTCCAAGGATCTGGTTCCTGCTGGCTCCTTGTTACCACCTTATCTGGTCCAGATGGCTCTTGCCAGGCTTCCCACGCCTCCACCTCAGGCCCCACCTAGCTGACCTCAGGGCCACGCTGTCTCAACGCTGTCTGTGCTCAAGTTCATTCCTGCCCAGGACCTGCTTTATGTAGCATGCCCACCGCCCAGCCCCCAACCTCTGCCCTAAGTCCCACCTGGGCTATCTCCTGCAGGAAGTCCTCCTGACCATCAGGCCATTCCCTCCCCCTTCCGCACCTGCTCTGACCCAGGCAGTCTGGAATCCGTAATCTGCTACTTCACGCCGTTGACCCATGTGTATCCTTTTCTTCCCCCCCGCTGGGTTCTAGTGGAAAGGACCCAGACGGTACCGTCAGATAGCACTGGACAGACACTCTGGCTGCCTCTACTATGAATGATCTTGACAAGATACAGAATTTTGAGTCTCTTTCCTCGCCTGTGAAATGGGATAGCAATACCCATTTCCCGGAGTGGTCAGAATCAAACAAGATGATGCAATTAAGGTGCATCTCAGAGCCTTGCACACAAGAGGTCTAAACACACAGGAACTTCTCTTTTTCCCTCAGGCAACTTCTGAGCTGCATGTATACAGCTGAACATACAGGAGGCACTCAATAAATACTCAGTGATGCACTAAGTGAATTGCTGCATTCATTTTTGTATTGTGGAGTTCACACCTCAGAGGATACAAAACATACCCCGTAGGTTTACAAAACATAAAATCAGAAAGGTATAAATCTCAGAACTATGCCTTGAGTCAATAGACTGATGCCAAGAGGGAGAATGTAATGTATTCAGTTCTAGTGGAAACACAAACAAAAGCTCTTTGGTGTCCGGAATCCTGATCCCTTTATCTTCTTACCCTCACTGTCCCTTAAAGAAACAAAGAGGTAGATCAAAAGGGTCCAGCGGCAGGTGGGCAGACAGACGGCCGGTGAGCTCAGTGCAACCGGCACATGCTGAGATTTGGCCCCCAGGAGAGTTCGTCCAGTGGCAAAGCTCGGTGTGAGCATCTTGGAAGCCAGAGAAATCGGTGAACTCAGTTTCCGGTCTGCCTGACAATAGCCTCGGCCATATTGGTGCTTTTCAAAGGTCTCCGTGTGATAGATTAGTTAATCCTCAAAATGACCCTGAGATGGCGATCGATCAGGACTTAACACTTAGCAGAGAGGGGCCTCTCCTGAGCTGAGCCGCTGAGAAAGCTACCTCACCAGGGGTCCTGGAGCCGTGGGAAATGAGGCACCCCCCGCCAGGCCTGTCCTTAGTGGGGGTCAGACGTGGCAGGATAAGGAGGTGGCTTTGATAACCAGGTGAAGAAGATTAGAGTTTTGAGCATATAGTCAACCTGTCTGTGCATTAGGTACAAATGGTGACATCTCATTTATGCCTCCAGCAACCTTTCCAGAAGGTACTTTTATTGTTCTAGATGAGAAAAAAAATGTAATGTTTGATGAAGAGCCTATTGCTAGAAAGAAGGACACCTGGGTTTCAATTTTATGTCTGTCTGAGCCCAAAACGAAGCCTCAGCCCATATGCGAAATGATACCTCATCTCTCNTGAGTGTTATGTGGAAACTAATTTGACAATAAACTATTTGTAAAAAAAAAAAATTAAAAAGTGGATGTCACAGGGCCAACTTCAAAAAAAAAAAAAAAAAAAAAAAAAAAAAAGGCCTGAATGGGATCCTGCAGATTGGAGTCGAGCTGTGCCACCACAGAAGTGGGACTGGGCCACCTTGCAGTTTTTCCCAGGCCATAGGAGACACCCTGCCTAGACTGTGTTCCTCACTGAGAGAATCATTCCCGGGGCCAGAGTTGCCGAGAGGAGGAAACAATGTCACATGTAGGAAAGCTCTTTGCCAGGAAGCTGAACCCCCCTCAGGTGGCGTGTTAAGATTGGTAGCACAGTGTGCACGAGGCCAGCGCTGGTGAGGCTGAGCTGGAGGCGGGTAAGGAGCAGTGTGGCCACTCTGTGAATGATATGCTTGGGGGCTAACCCACTTGAGGGCTGCAGAAGAGAGATGTGGGAATTTTGAGAGCCACCAATTACAGAGGCCCCCAAATACTAAAGCCACAGCCCCCATCACCACCCCCCTGGGACCCTGGAAGGTTCCAGATCTGTTTTTTGCTGGCCTGGCCAGGTGTCTCCATTGCTTTGAGAAGGGCTAGTTAATGAGGAGCAAGAGCAGCAGAGAGTCCAGTTGGACACCTGGACACAAACCCATCTCCATCCGTTTCCTTTCCTTCTGCAGAATTTCAATTAATCTGTTTGATGGCTATATGAAATAGTTACACGGTTCCAAAGTCACATCCGGAAAACACAATGCTCAGAAAAATCTAGATCCATTCCTGTCTCCTCCTCCCTGTCCCTTCCAGCCCATAAAATTACCATTTTGTCTATTTTTGGCTTATCCTTCCACTGTGGGTTTTTAAAATACAAGCAAGTATTTGAATATATTTCGCTCTCCTTTCTTAGATCAAAAGAAGTGTATCACATCCGCATCTGGCTTTTTTTCAGTTAATAAAATACCCTGGAGATGTCTCCATCTCAGACCCCTTTCATAGCTGCATTGTACTCTTGTATGGTGTGATATTCTGGTATAATAAGAAATAGATAGGGGTGCCTGGGTGCCTCAGTTGGTTAAGCGTCTGACTTCAGCTCAGGTCATGATCTCATAGCTGGTGAGTTCCAGCCCCATGTTGGGCTCTGTGCCGACAGCTGAGAACCTGGAGCCCGCTTTGGGTTCTGTGTATCCATCTCTCTCTCTGCCCCTCCCCAACTTGTGCTCTGACTCTCTCTCTTCCTCTCTCAAAAATAAATAAACGTTAAAAAAAAGAAATAGATTATTGGTCACCATCTTCAATTCTTAGCACAGAGCTGCTAAATCCCTTAGAATTTCCTGGGTGAGAGGAGCATCTTTTGCTGTCATGAGGCAATTCAAGGTGGGCTCCTAGATTGCTTCTGAATAGAGGCTGGTCACCAGAATAACCAAGCCAAGATTAGACGCTTGGAACTTTCAGCTCCTCCCCCACCAATCTGGGGGAAGGGAGGAGGGCTGGAGATCAAGTTAATGATCAATCATGCCGATGTGATAAAGCCTCCACAAAAATCCCTGGACTACAGGATGCAGAGAGCTTCTGGGTTGGCGAACACATCCACACCCCCTTAACTCTGAGAGGACAGTAGCTTCTGTTCTGGGGACCCTTCCATACCTTGCCCTATGTACTCCTCATCTGGCTGTTCACTGGTATCCTTTATAATAGCCTTTATAATAAACCAGTAAATGTAAATAAAGCATCTCCCTGAGCCCTCATGCCACAATATTGAACCTAAGGAGAGAGTCATGGGAACCCCTGGAATTGCAGCCAAGTTGGAAAGAAGTGGGGGTCACCTGGGAACCCACTACTTGCAATTGGCATCTAAAGTGGGGTAAGTGTGAGACTGAGCCCTTAACCTCTGGGGTCTGTGCTGACTCTAGGTAGTTAGTGTCAGAACTGAATTTTATCATATGACCTCTAGTTGGTGTCTGATGAGAATTAGAGAATTGCTTGGTGTGGAAAACCCACACATTTGGTGTCAGAAGTGTGACATACATATAAAGCTTATATGTCTGACCTATAAACATGTAATGTTTCCCTTCATGTGGACATACTGGACTTCACTTAATCAGTCCTCTACTGATGACTATTTCTACCCCACTGATGGATTGTTCCTAGTCTTTTGCTTTTACAAAGAGAGCTACAGTGAGCCTTTTTGTGTTTCCTGCTAACTGTGTGGATTTCTACCTCTTGGGTAAGGTTCTTCATCTCTCCAATCTCAGTATCTCATCTGTAAAACAGGGATAAGGCAGTGCCTACCTCACTGGGGGTTGTGAGGAATAGATGAGCCAACACACAATGTTAGCTATCATTATTGTTCATTACTGTCCGTGGCCCAGAGCTTCAAGTGTCTCTGGCAGTGGCAGAAACCCTGACGTAGGAAGGGACGCTCCTGTGGTCCCCAGGGAGTCAGGTTGAGGACTGAGGGTTTGTTTCAGCCTCTCTCTAATGCTTTCTATGGCTCTCCATTTGCAAAGAAAGTAGGAATCCCTATGCGTGCAGCATCAGCTATCACTGCCTACGAAGACTTTCCAAAGAAGGAAAACCTCACTTTCCTGTGGAAGCTGGGGAGCTTCCTTTGGCACCCCCAAAAAGTGGCATGAGGTTGAGGTTTCCTACTTAAGCTTTCTCCCAAAGGTAACACAACATATTCCCCTCTGGGGCGCCTGGGTGGCTGTCGGTTAAGCGTCCGACTTTGGCTCAGGTCATGATCTCACAGTTCGTGGGTTCGAGCCCCACGTCGGGCTCTGTGCTGACAGCTCAGCTCAAAGCCTGGAGCCTGCTTCGGATTCTGTGCCTCCTTCTCTCTGACTATGCCCTGCTTATGCGCTCTCTCTCTCTCTCTCTCTCTCAATAAATAAAACATTAAAAAAAAAACATATTCCCCTTCTGTCTTTGAATGGGCAGCTGGGAAAGACACAGGACCTACTCATTTCTCTGGGTAATGGAGGGGGTGGAGGGTGGCTATTTCATTCTGCAGCATGAATTATATACCCAATGCATTATGCACACACACAACATATGGACAAACGTGGTCCCTCTGTGGATATACAAATCAGACGTGATGTGCCCTGTCTGCACATAACTTCCCATTGGACAGGACTGGACTAGGTTTCCTGGGAAGAGCAAGGGAGGAGCGACAAAACAGAACAACTTCACCGGCACCGCAGAGGAAGCACGACCACTGCTCAGGAGTAGCAGAAGCAGCGCCAGACCTGGGTTCCATCCGTAGCTCCATCATAGTTCCTGAAATTGGGGGACGGGGTAGGATACAGCAGTTTTAAAAAAAATGTCTTACTCACATGGTCTGGATTCAGAGAGACCTGGGTTCCAGTTATTAGCAGAAAAGACCAGACAATCTAATTGTCCTGAGCTTCAGTTTCCTTATCTGCAAAGTGGGCATTGTAATAATAATACCCCCTTTGGATTGTTGGGAATAGTCAACGAGAGGATGCATACAAAGGGTTTAGCTCATAGTAGAGCTCAGTCAGCAGTAACTGCTCTCACGATGATGATATATGTGAATATGCTTTGAAATGTCTGAGCAGATGACGATGGACAGAACTGCTTTCACAGAGCCCTTTACAGTTTGCACTTGCTTAGCAATACTCCTTTGTTCAAACGGCATCTATAGACTTTGGGGCCTCACAGCAATCTTCCTGGTAGAGGTTTTCATTCCTCCTTATGTAATTGATGGGAAGCAGGAGTTCAGAGGGGCTGGTCTGTGTAGAAGTAGCAGAGTTGCCGCAGGTGAAGCTCCCCTGACCTTTCTGTGCCTTTCCTTGCCCCTGAAGCTCCCTGGGCCAGCAAGTACCAATAAAATTCAAGAGCCAGACTTCAGAATTTCTGGCTCGTTTAAGCCTCCAGATCATTTACTTGCTCAGAATTACTTCTCTTCTCCTATCTCATCTGTGTCTCAGGAATTAACCACCCAGAGACCAGGAAATAGTGTTTGCTGTGTGTTGGCCCTGCGCAAAGCATTCTTTTTTTTTTTTATGTTTATTTATTTTTGATGGCGGGGGTTTGCAGAGTGCAAGCAGGGGAGGGTCAGAGAGAGAGGGAGACACAGAATCCGAAGCAGGTTCCAGGCTCCGAGCTGTCAGCACAGACCCCGACTCGGGGGTTGAACTCATGAACCGTGAGATTGTGACCTAAGCTGAAGTCGAATACTTAACCAACCGAGCCACCCAGGCACCCCTGCATGAAGCATTCTGTGTGCGTTATCTGATTTCGTGCTAGTAGCAATAGTGTGCAATGAACACAGTTATTACCCTCCTTTTACAGAGGACAACACAGGTGCTGAAACAGGTGAAGGCCACACAGCTAAGTGGTCGAGTCAGGATTTGAACCTAAGTCTTTCTGGCTCCAAAGCAGAAACCCTTATCCACGACATTATTATCTCCCAGAAGCTGCCTGATGGCGAATGTTGCTGCAGGGTCCTGGAAAGTCAGAGGACATCAGGATGGGAGAATTGCATCACTGATCCCCATCTGGCTCATGGGATGGTGGGTGGTCAGGATTGAGCCAAGAAGTTCAGTGGAGCATGAGGGGAAGCAGATGCCCTGAGCAAGGACCAGGCTCCCTGCTCCATCCCAAAGGGCAGCCAAGAAGTCCCCTCTATGTAAGGACAGGCCTGTCCTGATCACCCCAGGCCGCCCCCACAACCCCCACACATACAGACACGGCCTTCTCGCCTGCATGCAAACCTCTTTGGATTACCCGGTCTTTCTGGGACCTTCTCTCCTTTAACCCAGAGTCTGCCACCTCCTAGCTCTGTGGCCTCTCCCCTATTTTGTCATCTATAAAATGGGGATTATAATGACTCTTGCCTTATAGGGATGCTGTGTGTTTTAAAAGTGAGAACGCATGGAAGGCCCTCAGCAGCTGTGTCTGGTACACTGTGAGTGCTCATAGATGTGGGCTGTCATTCCAGCGAGGACACTATGAGTCACACAGGTGGGCAGGGAGGGGCATGTCCACCCCCCAAGTCCTGCTGGCTCTTGAAGACCCCTGAGGCCCGAGGCCTTGCATGTCTGACCAGGAAGGCTGAGCGAGATCGCTTCCTCCCAGAGCCTCCCTTCCCCCTGGTCCTGACCCAGGGCCCCAGGCGTCTTCAGGGCCTGGAGCACCTGACACAGACCTGACTCTGTCCCACCGTCCGTTCAGCCCGCAGGAAAGCAGGGGAAGGTAATGCTTACCTACAGAGGGACTCCTGCCCCAGCCCCTTCCTGCACGGCTGGGGCCTCCCGTTTCCAGTGCCCCTTGGGCCTCAAGGGGGAGCAGAAGAGTGGGAGGAAAAAAAAGGGGGCGCCTGGGGGGCTCAGTCAGTTAGGCGTCCGACTCCGGCTCAGGTCATGATCTCACGGTTCATGGGTTCGAGCCCCGCGTCGGGCTCTGTGCGGACAGCTCAGAGCTTGGAGCCTGCTTCAGATTCTGTGTCTCCCTCTCTCTCTGACCCTCCCCTGCTGATGCTGTCTCTCTCCCTCTCTCAGAAATAAATAAAACATTAAAAAAAAAAGAAAAGTGGGGGGAGCCCTGCCTCCTCTCCCCTCCCCGGCCAACCTCAGTGAGGTTGCAGCGCCGGGCTTTGATCGTCTGAGGACGTTGATTTAGGGGATGCAGATGAGGAGGCCGGGCTGTTGGAGGAAGACAGTCTTGTGAGGAACGGCGGGTAGGGGGTAGGTCTCCGAGAAATCTCCACGGGCCTGCGGTGGCAGGAGCCCCGCGGAGGCGAGGCCGGTGCAGCCACGAAAGGGCAGGAAAGCCCGGAGCAAGGAGGGCCTCTTGCTCTCAGCCCCCGGGGGGGCCGGGGCGGCAGGGGCGACCTAGCGGCCTGGAGGGGCGGGGAAGGGACCAGCGGCTGCCTCACCTCCGCCCCTGCTTCACAGGCCCTGCTGGCTGCGGCGACAGGTGGACAAGGGCATCAGACCTCCCTGCGTCCGTCCTTCCGGCAGCAGGCCTGGGAGCTGGAGGGAGAGGGGAGAGGCAGCCGGGGAGGCCAAGGCCAAGGGGCCCCAGACACGGGGGGGAGNGCACTTTTCTGTCCTTCTGGGGGGGGGGCTGCCCCTGCCTCTGGCCTTGACTGCCACCCACCCCAGGCTCGGAGGAGGAGAGGTTGCCCCATTTAGCCTCAAGCCTCCAAATTGACTCCAACCTGCCCCGGGGCCCCAGGTAGTAGCAGTGCTGCATGAGTCACCCCCCACGCCCCAATCACAAGCAACCCTGCCACCCTGGGGCGGGCATCTGCCAAGGTGGAAAGGTCTGGATTCCTCACTCCTTCCGTGCCCTCACTTGCCTATGGCTCCAAAAGTCAGGCCTGAGGGCTTGGCTCTGGACAGGATCCGACCAGGGCGCCCTGCCCCCCATCCCCCGTCCCCAAGGCTCCCCCCCATAACGCCCCTCTGAGCAGGGTGAAGGAGAAACAGATGTTAATTTGCTCATCTTTGCTAATTTGAAAAGGAGCATAAACAGTAGAGCTCGGTGGCATTGCTCTGCCAAGGGTGTAGTTTAAGTCCAATTATGTGCTATTAGTGCATTTGCTCTTTGTTCCCGTGGCATATTAATTGCAGACCTAGTATTGTGGCAATTAACACAATTATGGGCCCTCTCTTCCGGCAGGCCACAATCCACATGCTTTTGGCCAAGGAACCAGGCCGGTGAGATGGAGGAGATGCCCACTGGGGAAAATGCCCACTGTTATGGGTTGAGCTGGGTCCCTCCAAACACCAGATGCTGAAGTCTTAACCCCCAGAAGCTTGGGATGTGACCTTCTTTGCGGACAGGGTCTTTACAGAAGTGAGCTGGGTTAAAATGAGGTCGCTGGGGCGGACCTAATTCCAAATGCCGGGGGTCCTTGTGAAAAGGGAGAATGTAGCTGCCCAGAGGGCCGATACTATGAAGGGACAAGGGAGAAGCCCGGGAGAGAGGCCTGGAGCACCCCCCTCTCCCCTCCCCTGCGCACAGCCTTCAGAAGGAGCCGACCCTCCTTCACACTTGATTTGGGATTTCTGGGCTCCAGAACCATGAGACAGTCTGTTTCTGTTGTTTCAGCCGCCTACCGTGTTTCAGAGGGCAGCCCGAGCAGACTATATACCCACCTCTGTCCCAGGCAGAGTCCCCCGCCACCCCCACCCCCCGGTTCCCCGCCAGGTGTGGCGGGAGACAAGGAAGGCTGGGGAGAGAGGGCGCCGGCGCTGCTGTCTGCTCAGAAGCCTCAAGAAGGGGCTCAGCAGGGACAGCGCCCCCCTCCCACCAGACGCCTCTTCCCAGGGCTTGTCTGTTGCTGTCCCCTCTGTTCTCCTGGCCCCTGGGCCTTCATTCCTCATGGTACTGCTGCTGGGGCTCCCCCTCTCTGTGCCCGTCGTCTCTAATTAGTCACCTGACTTGGCCAATCCCGGGTGAGTCACTTCCTTTGCCTTTGGCATCCCTTTGCCCTGTAAGGTAAACAGTGTATGTATTTTCCTGGTTAAGCCAGTTATAATGATCAGGTATCTGCACAGAGCTTTACAGCTTCAAAGATACTTAGCAAAGACCCGTTCTCATTCCACACTTCCAACAACCCTATGGGGGTTGATGTTCCCCCCTATTTTACCGATGGGGAAACTGAGGCTTGGAGAAGTCACACGCAACCCATAAGTAATGAGTAGCAGGATTCAGATCCTGAGCTCTGATCTTACCTTGTGCTCTTCCTCCGCAGCAGAAGTTCTTACGGAATGTTCTATGGAATACTCAAGAAACTTAAGAGTTCTGGGGCGCCTGGGTGGTTCAGTCAATTGAGCTTCAGCTCAGGTCATGACCTCACGGTTCATGGGTTTGAAGCACCTTAACGGGCTCACTGCTGTCAGTGCAGAGCCTGCTTCGGATCCTTTGTCCCCTTCTCTCTCTGCCCCTCCAACTCTCTCTCTCTCTTTTTTTTTTTCCNACGGGCTCACTGCTGTCAGTGCAGAGCCTGCTTCGGATCCTTTGTCCCCTTCTCTCTCTGCCCCTCCCAACTCTCTCTCTCTCTTTTTTTTTTTTCTGTCTCTCAAAAATAAATAAACATTAAAAGATAAATAAATAAAAACTTAAAAAACACTTAAGAGTTCGGTGGTCAAGTAGATGAGGGAGAAGTTAATGAAATAGATGTCTTCATTGCAGGACTTCTCAGAACCTTCAGACCATCCAAAGAATGGGTATAACATGCGATGTTTTCGAGCCTTTTTTGACTTTCATGGGACGCCTGCTGTCTCAGATGGGGCTTCATGGCATCACAGTACTGCTCTAGGATGGCAAAACCAGGTCCAAATTGGGGAGAAGAAACTTCTGATCTCAGAGCTCAGTGGGAGTGTCCCTTCCTACCCCCGCTCCTTATCGCCCCCATGGCAGCCTGGCTGAGCACCAGGGGTGGTGTCACTGTGGGACTTCAGCCAGCACCAGAGGCTAGTGGTGGACAGTTTGTCCCTGCCCAGATGGCATTCTTCCCTTTAGGGACCAGCACCGCCCCCTGCATGTGGTTCCGGTGACGGTCGTACCCTCACTACCCCACCCCGCACCGCGGCAACTGTGGGCTGGCCCAGTGGGTTGGCACACTACCCAAGGAGGGCCAACCAAAGACTGCCTTGGGATTGAGAGAAAGCATCTTTCCTTTCACGGAAGCTGCCAGGAGCTGGGTTCTGTTATCAGAGGAGCTCAGTCTGAAAGGAGGTGATGGGGCCATAATGCAGTAAAGCAGAAACAAGCGGACATGGATTTGGAGGCAGAGAAGGTTCTGGAAGCATCGAGTCCCCAGTTCCAATCCCTGAGGCCCTGGTTCCCGCAGCAATGGCCTTAATCTAGCCAGTTGGAGTTGGGTTTCTGTTGCCTGCAAACCAACAAGTCCTGAGCAATGCCAGTCACCCTTCCCCCATCAGTAGCCCGGAATTGTGCCCGGGGGCCAGGGCCCAGCCCCGCCGAAAGGTGCCCTGAGGCCTCAGCCAGGGAAACAGAGGGGATGCCCTCCTCTCCGTAGGTCTTACATTTCCTTGTTGTCTGGGCAATTTTAGTTCAGAAAATGGTGTCACTGTACTTGTGGGTCACAGAAGGCTCAGCAGAGGAGCCATCTCAAGGTCAAGGTTATTCATTCATCTAACAAACTTTCATTGAGAGCCCACAATGTGTCAGGTACTGGTGGCACAGCAGTGAAGAGGTTGGACAAGGGTCCTGCTCCCCTAAGCTTACCTTCTGGTGGAGCAACAGATAGACAAGCAGGTATTTCAGATAAAGGAAATCGAGCACATCAGAGAGAAGAAAGCAAAGTAAGGAGGTCGGTTAAGAACCTCTGAGAGAGGGGGGCACCTGGGCGGGTCAGCTGGGTAAGCATCTGACTTGTAATTTCGGCTCAGGTCATGATCTCCTGGTTCACGGGATCAAGCCCCACGTCAGGCTCTGCGCTGACAGTGTGGAGCCTGCTTGGGATTTTCTCTCTTCTCTCTCTATGCCCTCCCCCCACCCCGCTGGTGCTCTCTCTCTTTCAAAATAAATAAATAAACATTAAAAAAAAAAAAAAGACCAGGGCACCTGGGTGGCTCAGTCAGTGGGGCATCCAACTTTGGCTTGGGTCATGATCTCACGGTTCGTGGGTTCAAGCCCTGCATCGGGTTCTATGCAGGCAGCTCAGAGCCTGGAGCCTGTTTCAGATTCTGTGTCTCCCTCTCTCTCTGTCCCTCCCCTGCTCATGCTCTATCTCTCTCTGTCTCAAAAATAAATAAACATGACAAATTTTTTTAAAAATGGGGGGGTGCCTGGGTGGGTGGCTCAGTCAGTTAAGCATCTGGCTTCAGCTCAGGTCATGATCTTGCACTTTATGTTTTTTTGTTTTGTTTTGTTTTGTTTTCTGAGAGAGAGAGAGAGAGAGAGAGAGACAGCATGAGCAGAGGAAGGTCAGAGAGAGAGGGAGACACAGAATCCGAAGCAGGTTCCAGGCTCTGGCTGTCAGTACAGAGCCAGATGTGGGGCTTGAACTCACAACCATGAGATCATGACCTGAGCTGAAGTCGGACACTTAACTGACTGAGCCACCTAGGTGCCCCGATCTTGCACTTTATGGGTTCAAGTCCCTTGTCGGGCTCTGTGCTGACAGCTCAGAGCCTGGAGCCTGTCTTTGGACTCTGTGTCTCCCTCTTTCTCTGCCTCTCCCCTGCTTAATGCTCTGTCTCTCTCTCTCAAAAATAAAATTAAAACAAACAAACAAAATGACCCTCTCAGGGGGTGTTGTGGTCTGAATGTTTGCGCTCCCCCAGAATCCTGTTGAGATCCTAACACCCAATGTGGTGACGTTAGGAGGTGGGGTCTTGGGGAGGGGATTAGGTCATGAGGATGGAGCTCCCACGAGCAGGGTTAGCGCCCTTGTAAAAGAGCCCACAGAGCCCCCTCGGGCCTCCCGTCACATGAGGACACAGAGAAGACAGACGCTGGGGAGAGGCTGTCACCAGATCCCGAGCACGCTGGCACCCTAATCTTGGGCTGCGAGAAATGCATTTCTGTTTATAAGCCACCCAGCGTGTGGGATTTTGTTACAGCAGCCGGAGGAGACTAAGCCGGGGGGTGGGGTGGGGGGTGACATTTAAGCTGACAACTGAGGATTCAGCCGTGTGGGAAGAACACTACCGGAGGGAACAAGGTGGGGCAGACGTCGGGGAGGAAGAGCAGGGGACGGCGCGGGGAGATGAGATCAGAGTTACCAGGAGCCAGGTCCCTGCCCGGAGTGCCCACAAGAGGGAGGGAGGGGGGATTCTGATCCTGAGTGCAAAGGGCGGCCCCTGCCTTGTAGAGTCCAGGGTGGGGACCGGGGCGGTCCCTGCTGTTTTCTCAGGCCCCGGAAAAACAGAGCAGCTCCCAGACCCAGCCTTCCAGCGAAGCCCTTGAGCTGGGCGTGGAACAGAACATTCCCAGGTACAGCAAGAGTCCGACGCCACCCAGCTTCGAAGGCTCAAGATCCCCGAGGTAACGTAGTGGTCAGGAGAGGCCAGCCGACGCTGCAGAAACAAACCGGTTCAAGACCCCCCCAAGGCATCAAACCACATGCGTCCTTCCTCACCTGTGGACTGGCTGGGGCTTTGCCTGGACACGGGCTGAAGGGGCAGCCACCCCTGGAACGTCACCAGGAGGCCCTTAAAGCCTCCACCTTGAGGGCGCCAGGTGGCTCAGTCAGCTAAGCGTCTGACTCTCATGATTTCGGCTCAGATCACGATCTCCACGGTTCTCGAGATCAAGCCCCGCCTTGGACTCTGCTCTGGGCGTAGAGTCTGCTTAAAATTCTCTCTCCTCCTCCCTCCACTCATAGGCTCTCTCTTTCTTTGTTTTTTTTTTTTTTGATTTTTAATGTTTTATTTATTTTTGAGAGACAGATAGAGACACTGTGAACAGGGGAGGGGCAGAGAGAGGGGGAGATACAGAATCTGAAACAGGCTCCAGGCTCTGAGGTGCCAGCACAGAGCCCAACGTGAGGCTCGAACCCACGAACCATGAGATCATGACCTGAGCCGAAGTCGGATGCTTAACTGACTGAGCCCCCCAGGCGCCCCTCTCTTTCTTTGAAAATAAACAAACAAAAGGCTTCCCCCTGCAATGACCCACAACTTCTACCCATACTTTGTGGGCTAGAGCAAGCCAGGGCCACCACGACTAAGCAGGGGGAGAGGGGGACACAGTGTTTCCACGTGTGTGGAGGGTAGAGGGCCCAGAGGATCTGAGGAGCCGCCCTGACTCCCACAAGCCTGGTTTACAGGTGGGAAACGGGGGCTCGGACACACGGAATAGAACCAGCCAGGGTTCGCGGACTGGTGGTGGGCCCGTGCTCTCCCCGCGATGCCCCACCCCCTCCTCACCCTCCCAGCCTCCCCTCCTGCCTCATGACCTTGAGGAGCTTAATCCTCTAAGCCTCTCGGTCCTCCACACTGAGGGTGAGCTTGTCCTGGTTCTCAGAGGGGAAACAGGGTACTGGCACACCCCCTGTGTCTTTCCTCTCCCCAGAGACAAATGCTGGGGGCCCTGGGTGGGCCACACAGCCTGGGGAGCGGGTGGCAGGAACGGGCCACCAGCAGGAAACCACCAGGCCGCGTAGGGAATGGTGGCCCCTGGGTTCGGGCAAGTACCAGGCGCCCGCCGGAGCCCCGGGACTTGCCCCGACCCGTCTCACCGTGTGTTTTCTGCTCCTGAAGCAGCTTCCTGGGCTTCTCGGCCGCCTCCGTCAGTCTGGTTACCGGGGAGGAGCCAGGGACCAGCCAGGGCGCCCACGGGCCCCTGCTACCCGGGCCAGACCCCACCGTGAGCAGGACGGCCACAGGCAGGTGCAGGGGCGCTAAGGGGCCCTCCCGGCCTGCTGGGCTCCCCGAGGACCAGCCGGGGTGCGCCGGCCCTGCTCTGCCTCCTCAGTGACCTGCGTGGGGGCGGGGTTCCTTTACTGGGAGCTGCTCGGTTGCAGCCTCTTTCCAGGTCATTCTGCCCCAGCAGCCTCGGAGGGAGACCTCAGGGCAAGGCTCCATCTCTCATCTCTGCCTCCTCAGCTCGCACACGGCAGGTCCTGGGACCGCAGTTCCGGCCTGGCTAGGTGCCTGGTCGGGGCTCAGAGGGGCAGCTGGCTGGGTTAACTCTCTGGGAGTCTGGAGAAGTCTGGGGGGTCATCCAGGTGGCTCGGGACTCGCCCACCTCTGGAGTGAGCTGCGAGAGCTATGGAGGAAGGTTCTGGATAAAAACCTTGAGGGATCAGAGTCCAGGCTGCCCTCGCCCACCCCCACCGCCACGGTTTGGCTTCTCTGAAGCCTAGGCAGTTCCACGTGGAGCGTGGGGGGGATTCAGCCAGAGAAACGTCCACAGACCATGTCCCCCTGGGCTGCTGGACCACCCCCCCCCCAAACCAGTTTCCAAGGGGCGGCCCGCAGGAGCAGGGCTGAGGAGGGTGGGTGGGTCAGGCTATTTCTGAGGGAGCTCGCCGAGGCCAGAGAGACCGCTTCGGGCGCCACGGTGGTGGGTGGGTGTGCGGGGGGGCGAGGGGGAGGCCGGCCCACCTGGGACCTGTCCCTTCCCCCCCCCATCCCCTCAGCCAGGCCCCGGCTCCACTCACAGCTGAGCCCCCCAGCGGGCTGGCCTGGGCCGGGCTGTGCTGACTCTGGCTCCCCAGGGTGGTCGGTGTTTTTCTTTGACACAAGGACTCAGGAGGACGTGCAGGAGGGAAAACAAAGAGCTATTTTTATCGCCTCATTGTTTCCGCGCTCAGCATCCTGGCTGCCAGGCCAGGGACACCTCGGTCCTCCTCACTCACACCCGCCCGCCTCGGCCACAGGCTCTGGGCTGCCAGGTGCCAGGGGTGAGGCCACCACGCTGTCCCTCGGGGACAGCCTCGGAGCCGGTCCGCAGATGGTGGCCGAGAGGCAGGGAAGGGACACAGAGGGCGCCAGAGCCAGGCCCCGGAGCCCCATGGCCGCCTCGGGGTCCCAGCCTGTCCCCCCCCCAACACCTGGCTGTATCGACCTGCGGCCTGTTCAGAAGAAAGCCCTAGAGCTGCTGGTGGACGTTGGGGGCACCCCCTCAGCCCCAGGGTCAGGGGGTGCCGGTTCGTGGAGACGCACGAGAGGAGTCTGGCCTTTAGTCAGCCTTGTAGCTTTGAGATTCTCCCCAGCCCGTGCGCCCCGGCTGCCGGGGGGGGGGGCAGGGGGCCCTGGGGCAGCTCGCTCGCCCACCCCCGGCGGCAGCCATGGGGTAGCGCCGTTGCTACTCCCGTGTCCCCACATCGGGCAGCAGCTTGACAACATCGCGTGACTTGCCCCCATCAAACAGCTCGTCACTGGCAGAGCCCGGATTGGAACCCGGGTCCGTGTAGCTGAGCCTGGAGCCCAGGAGGGTCTCCCCGACAGCCGCCGCCGCCTGAGGTCTACAGGGGCTTCATCCCACTCCTTGGGGTTCAGTGCGAGGTACCCTCAGGCCCTGGGGTGGCTGAGATCTGTGACCTGGGAGGGCCCACAGGAGAGCAGGGAGGGAGGGGTGCTGGGGGCTTGGGGCTCAGGGCTCCGCAGCCCCCCCCCACCCCGTTCCTCCTCCTCCTGTTTGCTCCAAAGCAGAGCCGTGTGCAGTGGGAAGGAGCCTCTGGCTGTGATGGGTTTTTTTTAAACCACTTGATCATGATCAAGGATTTAATTTTATCCCCTTCTCTGGCTGGCTCTGATTCTATTTGGAGTTCAAGCATGAGCTAGTGAGCAGGAGGGTCCCTGGAAGACAGGACGCCCGCCCCCAGACTCAGCAAGTCCCCTCTGGGGGGTCCCCCTCGGGTCTGCAGGGTCAGGGAGGCTGAGGGATGCTTCAATAATGCCATTCCCCCTCCTGGCAAAGCTGCTTAGCGGAGGGAGAGGCCCTGTTGGGGGGGGGGGTCGGGAAGCAGGAGGCAGCTCCTTCTCTATCAAGGGATCATCTCAGCCCTTCCTTCCTCATCAAAAAAGCCTTTAACCAGCACCTGACTGGACCTGGGGCCACACTCACACAGGCCTCGTGCTGAATGACTTCTAAGCAGAGAGGCTGGGGGGCGGGAGACGGCATCCTGGTGACTTAGTGACGACCATATGTGCTGACCACCCACTGTGGGCAGGTCTCTGCTAAACTTGTCATTTGCATCATCTCATAATTCTCAACAACAGCCTCATGCCCATAAGGAATAGATGCTCCTGTGTTTTTTTTTTCTTTTCATTTTTTTCCAATAAGTTGGACAATTTGCTCCAAGTCACACAGCTGCCAAGTGGCAGATCTCATACTCAATCCCACCAGCCGGCCTCCAGAGCCCTCCCTGTCTTCCGGGACTTAGACTATGGGATTTATACTGTGGGAGTAAACAGTATAATTCAGAGGGCAAAAGAGAATTCTCTTTGTCAGCGGCTGGATTCTAAGCATCTTTGTGTCAAAGGTACAATTGCTTTTATTATTACTCCCATTTTACAGATGATCAAATTGAGGCTGAGGCCTGCCCCGGAGTACAGAGGCCACGGTAGGGGGGTGGGGGCCCATCCTAGCCTGCAGTCCCCCATCTCTGAGCTCTTTCGCTGACCTCACGTGGGGACAGGTGTCTTCGGGGCTGGACGGCCAGATGCCGGCCACGGGCTGTGGACAGGAAGAGGCAGGGAAAAGCGGAAGAGGAACCTGATCTAGAAAAACCAGCTTAGCCTAGAGGAGAACTGCCAGGTCCCCTCATGAGGTGTCAGAGCGGGTGAAGGGTGGAGAGCAGGAGTTGCAAAGGCCAGATTGGGGTAGCTTCCGGGGCACTGAGTTGGGGGGGAGGCCAGCTTCACCCCAGAGGGGACAGCTGACCTGAGGACCCAGCACCTGGCAAATATGGGACAGCCTGCTAGCGCTGGGCGCCACGGGACTTGGAGAACAGGGCGAACCCCAGGCTGGTCCTGGACTCACAGAGAGGGCTCTGGGCATCCAGTGATGCAGGGTTTACTCTCCACCCCTACCCCCTGCCCGCGTAGTGTGGCTACAAGCATGGAGTCTGGGGTCAGATAACTTAGCTCCAAGTTCTGGCTGTACCACGCTGACCTTTTGCAAATTATGGTATTTCCTCACCTGTAAAATGGGGACAGTACCATACTCACCTCACCCACGACTAAAGATGGTGGAAATACAGGGCTGTGCGCCCGCACGCAGTAGCACCCGATACACACTCCCTGTGTTCTTAAGACCAGGACGAGGGAGTTACCCGTATACAAGGGGTGTGCAAAAAACCCACCTCCTTCAAGGGCCGAGGCCGAAGGCCAGGAGGTGGAAACTCTCAGAAATTCTGGGTCTGAAGCCACCTCCTGGGGCTGCATGTGTGGGGTCGGGGTCAGCCTCCCCCAGGTGTGAACTCTGCCGCTGCCCTGGGGACGGGAAGAGGCTCAGCCCCGGTCCACGGCTCTCCTGAGCCCCTTGCCTGGCAGGATGGCCTGATCCCTCTGGGAAACTGTCCCTGGGGGGTGAGGGGGTAGCTTCAACATCAAGGAGAAAAGTGAGGGTCGGGCACCGGCTGATACTCAAAAAGCATTTCACTGCCTTTATCCTTTAAGGAGGCCTTTGTTTAAATCAGGACTGGCAGTGACGGCCCCCACAAGCCTCCCAAATCTCCTACACACCGGTTATTGCTCGAGAAAAGTGAGTTCCTTCATCAGAGAGGGAAGCGTTTTTTCTAAACGCAGCCTCAGGTCAGTCTAATTCCGGGAAAGGGGTGCCGAGGGCGACAGGGACATTGAAAGAGTGGTGACGCGCCTGTGCAGGTGCGGCAGGTGGGGGGCGGTCAGGGCTCCCGGCTCCGGAAGCTGGCACCTGTCCCCATCCCTGAACCAGATGCCACGGGGTGGGGGGGCAGGGGGAGATCGGTTCCCTGCTCCAAAGGGCGCTGTTCAAAGGCTGCAATAGTCTGGAGTCTCGAAGCTGCTAGTCACCTGCAGGGTCAGGGAAAAGCACTTTGTACTCAACCACCCCGCCCCCCTTCCTTCTCAGCCCATCCGGCCTCCCGGAAACTCAGCCCGGCCTCCAGCTGCCTTGGGCCTCAGCAGACCTGGTCCCAGTGGCTGTCATCACTTCTGGCTGCTTGCACCTGTACTCAGGAAGGTGAGCCCAGAAGCTTGCCTGCGGTGTAGACTGAGGGACCCTGAAGGATTCCACACTGTGGTGTCCCGACTCCTCTTTCTTGGTGGCCTAATTCCCACAAGAGACACAACTGAGTTAGACAAGCCTGTGAGGGCGCCTCCCTCCCGGGTCCACTTCCAGGCTGTCTGCTGGGTGCTGTGCAGCGGCGCCAGGGCCCGCCAGCGCCTCCCCCTGCTCACCTGCTCAGTTTAGAAGAGCAGATTAATTCCAAAGTTAACTCTCTACAGTGCAAATCAGAGCACCAGTAGTTCACCTAACGTGAGCCCTTGATGGGTCTCTGTAATGTTTGGCTAACATAGGTGTCTTTTTAAAAATCACTTCCTTGGGGCGCCTGGGGGGCTCAGTTAAGCGTCTGACTTTGGCTCAGGTGGTGATCTTGTGGTTTGTGGGTTCAAGACCTGTGTCCGGCTCTGTGCTGACAGCTCAGAGCCTGGAGCCTGCTTCCGATTCTGTGTCTTCTTTGCTCTCTGCCCTTCCCCTGCTCATGCTCTGATTCTCTCTCTCTCAAAAAATAAACAAACATTAAGATAAATAAAAATAAAATGAAAATCTTTTCCTGAATAACTTAAAGTCCTTCCTGGAAAAGGAAGTTACAGAGAAAGGCAGGCCAACTCCATGTAAAATGAATGTAAGTTACGTGAAGATGCAATGGGCTGTCTTGTAAGATAGTGAGTCCCCCATCCTAGAGGGTATTCAAGCAAAGCCTAGACAAGCCCTTTTGAGAGATGCTTCAGGGATGACGCACGCATCTGGTCACTGTGTGGGCTGTGAGGCAGCCTTTAACATCTCTCCCGGAGCTAAGAGTAAATGATGTTGATTGTGCCGTCCATCCTGGGTCTATAAATCCCAGTGTTCAGCACGCAGATGAAACTCTTTGAAAAGGAAATAGAAGCAGCGAATCCATGTAAGCAGGGGAAAAAAAAAAAAGATGAAGACCTAAAATGGGATGACGAAGGGTGGAAATGAAACATTCTAGAAAATGCTTCCAAAGCAAAATTTCCTAAAGCAGAAATGATTTCAGCTTCTAAACTTGAATATACAGCTGAACACCAAGCAATCTCCCATTTCTGGGATGACGGAAGGGCCGGATATTCTGTTTGGATTTTTGTTACAAGCAGCCCAAGACCCCTGCCATCACACGGGGGGCTGGGGTGTCCAGGATGAAAGGGTCCCCACACCCTTTCAGGATGCTCCGAGTCTGCTCGAGAGCACGGAGGGGTGAGGTCGCCTCGGAAGACTACTGACCTCAGTCCAATCTAAGACGGTATTTAGAATCTCCAGGGCTCAGCCTTCTATGGACCTGTCAGCTGGGCTGGGCAGATCTCGGAAATCGTCCAAGCCCCAAGCTCCCCTCCAGGTCACAGACAATTAAACTAGCAAACGTGGTGTTTTCGACCCTCCCTGTGGTGCCTCCTTGGGGACGGAGGGCCTCGAAGCAGAGCCCACGCGACACGGGACAATCAGGGAACACACCCAACTCTGAGGGAGACAACTCAGCTCACACACCAAGCTATTAAAAATCTTTATTGTGAATTTTTTTTTTCTCCAACAGATATAGTTTTAGTCGAAATATGGAGCCACAGAAACACCTTCACTTTTCTTGTTCAGTTGACAAGACAGATCGAGGCCATTGCTGTTACAAGAGGGAGGCCCCAAGGCCTTGACAAGGACAGGCTGGGGCAGAGCACACACCACTGGCCCGGACACGGAGGCTTTGTGGGAGCTACGGGTACACAGAGAGGGCAAACGGCAACATGGTACTGGCGCCTGGTGACAGATGTCATGACCTGGGGGGAAGGGGCTTGGAAAAGCTGACCTTTCCCCTGGGGCTCAGCTGGAGGGGAGGCAGGACATTCAGACTGACTGGGCTTGTGTGCGCACGCGCGCACCGACTGCCTCTCCTGGAGGAAGATGCTCTCAGGCCCCTGCGGGGGTCTCCATAGCGCCCGGTCCCTGGGGATCAATGCTCTTCGAAGGTTAACCTAACCAGGCCAGCTAACCAGGCCCACGTGTGGAGGGGGTCAGGGCCGTCCGAGCTGTGACCCGCGGGTCTTTCTGGGGCAAGGCTCCGGGCACAGCAGGAATCGCCCACGTGGTCCCAGTGCTGCTCCTGTGATCCGTGACAGGCCCAGGCCCGAGAAGGGGGCAGTTTAGCTCTGAGAATCTTCTCCTGGCTCTGGGTTCCCCGAGGCAACACGG
>NW_027530007.1:2391485-2393014 GCF_008692635.1 Crocuta crocuta | reverse complement strand
AGCAGGTCTGGGGGAGGGTCCAGGCGCCCCTGTCCCTGAGGTCTACGCTTTTCTCCGCCTCCCCACCCGGATTCCACTCTGGTGAGACACGGGGAGAAGGGCAGGCCACCCCCAGGGAAGGGGGAGGGCCGGTGGGGAGACCTGGGGCTCTCGGCCCTTCAAATCCAGCTGCTCTGCGGTGTCTCTGGGGACCTGGGTTGGGGGCCGGCCGGTGGGCTCTGGGAAGGCCNGGGCCGGCCGGTGGGCTCAGTGAAGGCCGGGCCAGCCGGCTCCGCCAGCACTTCATAAGCAGACAATGTCCGTTCCAGGCTGACATGGGGAGGGAGGGACCCTTCCGTCGGACACGAGGACCCCGAGCCTGGCCCAGGGCCTACCGCGGGTCGGCAGGGCCCCGGGGAGCCTGGCTGGCGGAGGTCGGGGCTGGGTGAGGGGGGCCGAAGGCCTCCCAGGCCTTGTGAGCCAAGCTGGGGCCTGTGTGGGGGTTCCGGGCCCCCAGGCAGAGACCTCTGCTCCACTGTGGGGTCTCACAGCCGGGAGTGGCTCCTGCCCTTTACAGCACGAGCCCCAGATGAGGCGTCAGGAAGCAGATACGGAGGGAACGGCTGAAAGGTCAGAGCCCCCCCCGCGCTCCTCTGCGCAGCAGGGACAGGCTGGAGTGGCCCAGCCCCACGAGGAGCCATCCACCTCCTCCCACCTCCCCAAGGGGAGCTGGCTGGGTGCCAACGCACGGAAGTGACTAACATAAATCCTGGCTAACGGTCACCCCTAAGCTCCGGTCTGCTCCCGCAGGACAGCACAAACCTCGGGGACCCTCTCTTCCAGCTGTAGACCCTGCGTGGGGTCTTGGAGGATCCCCCCCACCAGGGGAGCCGGGTGTGGGCATTAGAGCAAATGCACTCTCCGGGTGGACCCCGGGACTGGAGAGGCATCGCCGGCGCAGCGGAGTGGGGGGCGCCCCCGGAAACGGGGGCCACGGAGGAGCCAACGGGAAACCAAACGCACATACCGACAGCAAATCAAATGCAAACACAAACAAGACACGTGAAAGCAGCAGCAAGCTCTTTGTGTAATAAATATTGCAAAGCGCACTTGGTTTCTTTCTTTCTTTTTTTTTTCTTTTCAAGTCAAATATAACAACCAATGTCCCAAACCCTGTTTTCAGCATTCACGAGAGAGAAGCTGTTGCTATCAGCAGAACACCTGCAGCCAATCAAAGAAAAAAAAAAAACCGTTTCCCACGAGCCGGCCAATCAAAATCCTTTTCCAGTTTAAGCAGCCAATCGGGCCTCTTCACATTCCTAAAAAGTGACCTAAATAAAGCACCAGATCTCGGAGAGCTTCCTGGGAAGCCATCTACCGAGGAGCAAATTGGAAAAAAAAAAAAAAAAAAAGTCAGAAATAAAAATAAAAGGTTTCTGTTGGTCAAGATTTAAAAATAAAAGGGTTTCTTCCTGCAGCCAATCATGAGTCCGTCCTTTTAAGCCAATTGTAACTGCACCGCCGGTGACGCCTTCAGATGCCAGCCCTGC
>NW_027530007.1:2359939-2391398 GCF_008692635.1 Crocuta crocuta | reverse complement strand
ACTGCTTCCACAGCAGCCCACCCCCTCTCCGGGCCTTCCCTACAGCCTGCCTGGCTGGCCAGGGGACGCGCCAGCAGCCCTGCCCTAGGGTGGCAGGGAGGAGGCATTGCTCAAGGCTATGCCGCTGAGAAGCCTGGGTGACAAGAACCCAGGGCTGCGGGTCCTAGAGCAGAGCTCTGCTCACATCCCTTCCTCCCAGGTCACCAAAGCCACGGGCCTCTGGGAACCTCCCTCTTTCTTCTTACAACCTATGTCTTGATCCTTTGGAGGCTCATTAGGATTCCCAGTAGCCATTCCTCTTTGCCCAAACCCAGCACCTGCTCAAAAGGGCACAGCCAGGCCCATTTCTGGCCTGCAGTCGGCCTAGCTCCTACAGAGATAGATAATGGCCATAATCTTTATTACTGTTATTTTTAATCATGGATTTGAGATTCTGGTCCAGGCACTCATGAAATCACTTCCTTTGTCTTGTTTTCCATAGACAGGCTCTGACATGCAGCCAGGAAAGGCAGGGGGGAGGGGGGAAGGTGTTCAAAACACTGACCTGCCTCCGCCTCCCAGAGCAGCTGGCGCAGGGGAGGAGGCCGCAGGGCAAGGTGAGCTGCCTGGCAGGTGCTGACCCCCCCTGGGCCCTGGCCTTCCCCCCTTTTCCTTTCTTCTTTCTTTCCTTCCTTTCTCCCTCCCTTTCTTCCTTCACAGTATTTGTTTTTAGATTTTTTAAAGTTTATTTATTTATTTTGAGAGAGAGTGGGGGGGAGGGGCAGGGAGAGGAGAGAGAGAATCCCAAGCAAGGTCGGTGCAGAGCCCGACACAGGGCTCAAACCCACAACCCTTGAGATCATGATCTGAGCCAACGTTGGGTGCTTAACTGACTGAGCCACCCAGGTGCCCCTTAAGATAAAAAAAAGTCTCTACACTCCACTTGGGGCCCGAACTTAAGACCCCAAGATCAGGAGTCAGCACGTTTACTGACTGAGGCAGCCAGGCGCCCCTCCCCTTTTCCTAAAGGGCAATTCTTGGTCACGCCTGGAACCATAATCAGCTGCTGTGGCCTCTGTGACAGGCTTCTCCTCTGTGCTGCCTGAGGGGTTCTCCCCAGGAGGGAGGGTGGGGAGAGCAGACGCAGGAAAGGCCACAGAAGAGGGGGGCCGACGTGTGTGGTTTGTGGCTGAGCTTCGCCGCCCCCCCACCCCATATGGTGCTGGTGGCCTTCCCCCACACCGGCTCCTCCTTCCTAACTGCCCCCCGAAACCAAGGGGTGGGGGAGGCACCCCGCTGGGGCACGCAGGGGGAGGGCCCTCACACAAGGAGGTAACATCACAGAGATGTGCCTTTGGCCACCAGGTCACCCCGGAGCTGTCAAGGGAGCCGGCCCTGCCCCTCGCACCCCAACTTGCCCTGATGTGCTTCTGTCGTGACCAGCACAACTTCTCTTCCCGAAAAGGGGGACAGGCTTCTAGAAAGAAGCTCAAATCATCTGACCTCTTGGGATGGGGGCTCCTTTGCTCGGGAAGCCCTACAAATCCTTCCCCTGTCTTCTCGGGAACATTCTGTTCTCGCCTCAGTGCGAGGACCACGAAATATCACTGCAGGCAGAATTTTCCTAGCAACCACGGGATCCAAGACGACACCATGCCCTGAGGGGCAGCTGAGCTGGTGGCTGGTTGCCCACCAGATGCTGCGACTCTCCCCCTGCGCCGCCCGCCTGACCGCTGATGGGGAGGGGCGGGCGGGCGCCGAGAGAGGAGAGGAGAGACCCTCGGCCGCAGCGAGCAGTGACCGCGCCCTTGCCTGCCTCGTGGGCTTTCGCACAGGGACCTTGGGCCTCCGAATGGAGCTGCGGGCACAAAAACAGCCCTGGCCACCCCAGGAGGGATCGGCGAGGCTGCAGAGGGGAGGGCCCTGGGCTCCCAACCCCGCAGCCCGCCTGCTGTGCGCACCTGGGCAAGGCTCTGAGTTGGGGAGGGAGTGACCCCCTCAAGGTCACGCAGGGACTCCGGTGACTATTTAGCACGACACCTGACGGTGGAAGAGGATCTGCCAGAGTCCCACTGGTGCCACAGTGCCAGCTGGTCGCCCGTCCTGGGCTGGGGCGGGGAAATCAGCAGCTTTCATTTTTAGAGCCTCCCACTCTGCTGCGGGAGCTGGGTGCGGAAAGGGCCCACAGGGCTGCTGCCCAGCTCTGCTCCTAAGGGACTTGCCATTTTCTGGGCCTCCCCCAGCGGGGGCAGGCCTTCCAGAGCATCGGCCGACCTCTCCTTATGGGTGGCTGGCCCCCACGACAAGGGCCTGACCAGGAACCACGCAGGCCTCCAGGCAAGATCGGGGCCAGCCACCTACCAGGGAGGGCAAGCCGCTCAGTTAGCTGTCAGAATCGAGCTCCTAGAGCTTCAGAGCCGGGGAGGGCCTCAGGTTGCCCCCCACTGTCCTTCCTTCTTTAAGGTCCAGTATGTGGCAGCTCCCTTGGGTGCAGTCGTTGCTGGCAATCACAAGGCTCAGAACAGGAAGGCCCAGCCCGCCGCCTCCAGGCTGTCGGCTAGGTTTCCTACACCATTTTACAGATGAGGCTGCGTCCACCCCATCGTGACCTCTGCTGACACTGTCTGGACTCGGGCCCCAGCTTTTGTGCCCCGCTTCCTGCTAGATGCAGGCAAGCACGGGAGGGGAGAAGGTGACCAGCCTCTCCTGTTCAACACTATGCCACACTGAAAGATAAAAGTGGCCCAAACCAGGGGCGTCTGGGTGGCTCAGTTGGTTAAGCATCTTGATTTCAGCTTGGGTCACAATCTTACAGTTCATGGGATCAAGCCCCGCGTTGGGCTCTGTGCTGACAGGGTGGAGCCTGCTTGGGATTCCCTCTCTCTCTCTCTCTCTCTCTCTCTCTCCCTCCCCCTCCTCTGCTCTCCCCTCCTCAAAATAAATAAACATTAAAAAAAAAAAGATGGCCAAAAGCAGATGAAAGCATTGCGGGAAAAGAGCACACACACCAGTATCTCTTATGAATATAGATAATCATTACACCAGTGGTATGCAAACAGTCTCAACAACGTACTAGCAAACCATACAGCAACATAGAAAACAGATTATATACCCTGAACAGGTGAGATTTAGCCCCAGAAATGCAAGGGGGGTTTTAACACCTGAAAATCAGCGAATGTATTACAGCCCATCAACAGAAAAAAAAGGGATGAAAACCAAATAATGGTCTGAAGAGGCACAGAAAAAACGTCTGACAAAATTCAGCACCCTTTCATGGGAGCACCCTCATTCAACACACTGGGTGTAGAAGGGAGCTTCCTCAATCTGATAAAGGGCATTTACTAAAATCCCACAGCTGTTAACATCCTTGATGGTGAAAAACTGAAAGCTCCCCCCATTTCAAGGATGTCCACTCCTGTCACTTTAAAAAATTTTTTTTAAATGTTTATTTACTTTTGAGAGAAAGAGAGAGAGAGAGAGCGAGCAGGGGAGAAACAGAGAGAGAGGGAGACACAGAATCCAAAGTAGGCTCCACACTCTGAGCCGTCAGCACAGAGCCCGACGCGGGGCTCGAACTCATGGCTGTGAGATCACGCCCTGAGCCGAAATCGGACACTTAGACTGTCCCACCCAGGCGCCCCAAACTCCTGTCACTTCTATTCGGTGTTTGTGTTGAAGGTTGTAACTAGGGCAACTAGGCAAGAAAAAGAAACAAAAGGCAACCAACTTGGAAAGGAAGAAGTAAAACCACATTTGTAGATGACATGGTTCTTGTATACAGAAAATCCTAAGGAATCCCCTGAAAACTATTAGGACTAATAAATAATTTAAAGTTGCAGGATACAAGATCAATATATAAACATTGTGTGTATTTCTGTACACTAGCAATGAAGAATCTGAACATGAAATTAAGAAAATTTCATTTATAGGGCATCGGGTGGCTCAGTCAGTTAAGCGTCCGACTTCAGCTCAGGTCATGATCTCATGGTTTGTGAGTTTGAGTCCCATGTCAGGCTCTATGTGAATAGCTCAGAGCCTGGAGCCTACTTCAAATTCTGTCTCCTCTCTCTCCCCTCTCTCTGTCCTCCCCTGCTCATGTCTGTCTCTCTCTCTCAAAAATAAATAAACACTAAAAATTAAAAAAAAAGAAAATTTCATTTACCATAGCATCAAAAATAATAAACTACTTAGGAATAAATTCAACAAATGGACTGTAGAATTTGTCCTGGGAAAAGCACAAAACATCACTATTCAAAAACAGCCTAGAAAGACTGTCAATAACTCCCATCAAAATCCCAGCTGCGCTTTTTGCAGAAATTGACAAGCTGCTCGTAACTTCGCATGGAAATGCAGATGATCTTGAACAGCCAAAATGATCTTGAGAAAGATGAACAAAGTTGGACTCACACTTTGGGATTTTATAACTTACGCCAAAGCGACAGCAGACAGGACAGGGTGGGTCTGGAGTAAGGGCAGACAGGCTGATCAACAGAACCGAACTAAACGTTCAGAAATAAACCCTCCCACTTAGGGTCACTTGAGTTCTGACGAGAGCTGGCAACTGAGTTGGGAAGAAGGGAACAGGATGAAGCCGGACCGTTACCCGGCACCACATACAGAAATTAACCCAAAGGGGACCAACAACCTAAACGTAAGTGCCAAAATTACAAAATTTTAAAACTATAAAACTCTTAGAAGAAAACACAGAAGTGAATCTTCATGGCCTTGGGTTAGGAAGCGATGTCTTAGCGAGGACACCCAAAGCACACCCAAATAAAAGAAAAAATAGAGAAATTGGGCTTTGTCAATCTTCAACACATTTATGTTTCAAAGGATGCTACCAAAAAGGTGAACCGCTGGGGCGCCTGGCTGGCTCAGTTGGAAGAGCCTGTGACTCTTGATCTCCGAGTCGTGAGTTCAAGCCCCACGTTTGGTGCAGAGATTACTTAAATAGATAAACTTAAAACAAAGAGAGAGAAAAAAGCTTTAAAAAGATTACAATGTGAAGACTTACATGAAAAAACAAAGTGGAGGGGCATCTGGGTGGCTCAGTCGGTTAAGCAGCTCTTGGGTGCAATGCAGGTCATGATCTCATGGTTTGGGGTTGTGGGATCGAGCCCCACGTTGGGCTCTGTGCCTGACAGCAGGGAGCCTGCCTGGGACTCTCTCTCTCTGCCCCTCCCCTGCTTGCACACACGCACGCGTGCGTGCACTCTCTCTCACCCTCTCTCAAAATAAGTAAATATACATTAAAAAAAAAAAGTGGAAAGGCAACCAATAGAATGCGAGAATATATTCGCAAGTCACATATCTGGTAAGGGACCAGTACCTGGAATATAAAAATAAACACAATTCGATAATAATAAAAAAGTCAACTCAATTTTTAAAATGGGCAAAGAACTCAAATAGAGATTTAGATTTTCCCAAAGAAGATATAAGAATGGTCCACAAGCACATGAAAAGATGCTCAACATCATTAGTCACTATGGAAATGCAAATCAAAGATACAATGAGACAGCACTTCGCGCCCACCAGGATGGCGGGGAATCAAACAGTGACAAGAACAGGAGTCAGCAGGGAGGTGAGAAATTAGGACCCTCATACCCGCCGGTGGAGTGTCAAACGGTGGGCTCGCAGCCCACTCCACCCTCAGACTTCCCCACCTTGGCAAGGGCACTGCCATCTTCCCGTTGCTCAAAAATCCTGGAAGGGGTCTTCCCAGTCCCCCCACTCATCATCCCGTGCACGCACGCACACACACACACATGCACACATGCACACACTCCATGTCCAGCACACCAGCAAATCTTGTTAGCTCTACTTTTATTATTTTTTAGTTTGTTTTTTTGGGGGGGATTTGGTTTTTTTTAAAGTCATCTCTATACCCGACGTGGCTCAAACTCACAACTCTAAGATTAAGAGTCATAGTCTGGGGGCGCCTGGGTGAGTTAGTTGGTTGGGTGTCTGACTTCAGTTCAGGTCATGATCTCATGGTTCATGAGTTCAAGCCCCGCACTGGGCTCTGTGCTGGCAGTGAGGGGCCTGTTGGGATTCTCTCTTTCCAGCTTTCTCTGCCCCTCCACTGCTCACACTCTTTTGCTCTCTCAAAAAATGAATAAACATTTATTTTAAAAAAAAGAAGAAGAACTTCCATCTAAGCCAGCTAGGTGCCTCATGTTGGCTCTACTTTTAACGTATCTCCTGAATACGTCACTACTTCCCCAACCACCACCCGGTCCAGGCTACCACTGCCCATTACTAGCCTCCTATGCCCTTTTTCTTGGATCTCTCCTCTCTGGCCCCCAGACTGTCCATTCTCCACACAGCAGCCAGAAGGAAGTTCTTAAAAACGTAAGTCAGACCCTGCCACTTCTCTGCTCAAAACTCTCCAGAGGCTTCTTATTGCCAGATTTCTCATCATACTCCAAGTGAACTCCAAACTCCACACTGGTCTGCAAGAGCCACCGTGCTCTGGCCTCTGTCTCTTCACCTCCTTTCATACACACCCATCTCCTTACTCCAGTCCAGCCCTGTGGGCCTCCTGGGCTGTCCTTCAGGAACGAGTAACTTGTACCTCAGGACCTTTGCACTTGCTGTTGCCTTTGCCTCAGTGTTCTTCTCCAAGTTCATGTCACACACAGCTCTTGCCCTTTGTGCCAGAGTCTGGGCAAAATCGTCTGCCCAGACCCTCCCTGACCACAGTTTCTAAAACAGTGCCCTATGTCAGTCCCTGAGGGGAGAGTAGCCTCCTTCAAGACCCTCAGCACCACCTACAGAGTTGTATATTGATGTGATCTTTGATTCCCCAGTGGGAAGCACATTCCATGTAGTCAGGGACTTTATCTTCTTCACTCACATATTCACAGCACCTGGGAGTGCTCCTGGGACACAGGAGGAATCCTTATTTTATAGACGAGCAGCCGAAGCTCAATAGCAACTCAGGGAATCAGAGGCCCAGGGAGCACCCAGACCTAGACCCTGAAATATTCGCTTCGCCACTACCGCCCACTGCCATTGCCTCTCTGGAGCAGGGAATAACTGACTTGCTCCAGTCAGAACGCTGTGGCGGCTCAGGCTTCCTGCCAGAGATGGGACCATCCGTCTGTCCCCATCAGAGTGGAACCAAGACCCAGGATTTAAAAACCACCACCAAAAGAGCTCTGGGATAGTTGGACAGAATTCACCATGGGACCCAAAACACCAATCCGGGAGGAGCCCTGAGCCCAGACCCGTGTCTCCTGCCCCCCAACTCCCCTCGCTGGCCTAGGGCTCAGCCTGATGTCTCCCTGGGCCCGTGGCCCACCTGCTGTGGAAAGCAGGGCCACGGCACTGGTGAGAACACAGCTCTCCGAACCAGGGCAGGGCGCCTAACCCACGTCCGTTGCCAGCTCTGCCTCTTCGACAGAGTCCAGTCAAGTGACTGGGCAGAGAAAAATGACAACTATGCAGGAGCTTAGAAAAGGGAAGCTGGCCCCTCGCTGGGGGCGGGAGACAGACAATGGGCTCACTGGTCTGGTTGCAAGCTCAGGATGAATTCACACCAGCAGAATCAAAAGCCCAGAGGGGCGCCCGGGTGGCTTAGTCGGTTAAGCGTCCGACTTTTGCTCAGGTCATGATCTCGCGGTTCGTGGGTTCGAGCCCTGCGTCGGGCTCTGTGCTGACTGCCAGCTTGGAGCCTGGAGCCTGTTTCGGAGTCTGTCACTCCTTCTCTCTCTGACCCTCCCCTGCTCATGCTGTCTCTCTCTCTCCTAGAAATAAAAAAAAAAAAAAAAANNNGACACACCCGCACCAGCACCAGCCTCGGCCAAGTGCCGGCTTACTGAAGGGCATCCGCCATCAAGCCAGGGGGCAGGGGCCGGGGCCGGGGTGGTATGGAGAAAGCACCAGGGTTACACGGACAGCCCCCGGCGGCTGGAGGGTCACTCTTGCTAGCTGAGGCTCTCACATAAAGTCTTTCAAAAGGTCTTTTCAGCAGGACGCAAGCGCCTCGTCTGTTTCCTGAATTGCCAGCACACACTCCCATCAGCCGTGTGTTTCCAGCCTGGTCAGTGACAATGGGTGACAAAGAACAGGAGAGAGGAGCCTAGAGGTCGCCGCGGCCCTGATGTGCAGGGTGGCTGTGGCCTGTTTCACAAACATGCCTGGGGCTCCCCCCTTCTGCCCCCCATGCCTGGGGTGAAACCCCTCCCCCTTTTCCAGGGAAGGCGGAGCTTCGTCTTGGAAATGCACACAACCCGCAGCCTCCCTCGCCAGGAGGGACCCTACCCAGAGAGACAGGCACTGGGGAAGGAAGGGCCGGGCCTGGACAGCTCTGGTGTGCTGACCATGTGGTTCCTGCCTGCGTCCCGCCGCAGCACCCGGCTGCAGGGCGCGTGCTGAGCCCACAGCTCTCTTAGATCCGGGTCCTGCAAGGTCCGCCCCAGAACCAGGAAAATCCGCTCCCAGGGCAGACCCCGCCTAGACGCTGGCACATGGCATGAAAAGCCTGGCTCAGCTCCCCAAGGTTGCCGGTCCTGGGCCCCTACAGTCCAGGACACAGCCCTGCTCAGATGTCCCCGGATAAAAAGGGGGACACAGCATCCGGAGCCATGAGCTCTTGCGAGCCCAGCCTCCCACAACTGCGGGGTGGGGCTCCGCTGCACCCCTGTATCCCTCTCTCCGGCAGGAGCTTCCTAGGACTACTCAGGTTCAGGTGTTCTGGGGTCGGGGGCGCCCCTGACCTCCTGAGGGGCCAGACACCTTCCTCATGAGAGTGAATGACTAGGAACTGGAAAACTCAGAAACGCAAGCCTGAAACCCCAGAGGCTCCCAATGCCAAGGCTGCCGGGAGCAAGAGACAGCGCAGGAAACTCACTGGGCTAAGTCTTCACAACAGTCCAGAGGATCTGACCCACCGAGCCCGAGCTGTCCTCCAGGCACCCGGATGGCCAACCTCCAGGCAGCCGGCTGAGGGGCTAGAGAGGAAACCCGAGCACCAGGCCGCTTGTCCAGGGCGACTCCCACCTCCCCTGTCTGCCCCTCCCCTGACCTGGGGTTTGGGGCTGCGGTACTTGCCGTCAGTACTAACCAGGGTCTGCTACCTAGCTACCCAACACCGAGGTGCCTCAGCTACCAGCTCCGAGCCAGGCAGCAAAGCTTCTGGAAAAACAGGCCCCAGACCCTTCTCCAGGGGGGAGAGTTTCCACAGGATGGGGCTCCAGCACCACCCCCTCTGCTCCCAGACAAACCCGCTGGGTGGCAGTCGCTGTTTTTAGCAGCCGCAGCCTCGCAGCCCAGGGGCCCTACACATCTCAGCTATGATGCCTCAAGTTCCCAGAGGATGGCTTTCACCTAGAGACAGCAGGATACTGGTTGCCATGGGGACAGCGGCCACAGATCCACCGAGGTCTCAGCAGCCAAAGCAGGCTCCAGGCTTGGTGGCGCCTACGGGGCTCTGGGGCTGACAACCTCATCACCGGGCACTCAGGCTTCCAGAAGGCAAGCGCATGGCACCGGATGTGGGACTGGCTCACAGCAGAGGAGCAGAGGCTCCGACCAGCCAGGGAGGGTCCCCCCAGGCTCGGGCTCCCTCGGTGGACCCTGGCACCCCAGGACCTGGGCCCAGGTCTGGCCCTCCCCACCTGGGCAACATGCCTACACACCTACCTTTGTTCTCTCATCTGCGAAATGTGATAAACTGTACCTATCCCATCCGTCCGACCAGCAAGGACAATGTCTGCGGCAGAGAGCACCATGAACGGCGTCTTGTAGGGTCACTACTTGGAGGTCTAGCACCCTCAAGCCCACCTCACCCCCTCCCATCCTCCCACACCCCTGCGGAGCCCAAGACACACACACACCCCTACTTCTGAGGCTGTTTCCCCAGGTGAGGAACTTGTTTTCCTCAAATCCTTTGGTCCCCCAGAATGTAAGTACACCTGGACCGAAGGCTTGGCTATGTGCAGAAGGGACAAAATCTGTCGCTCTGGGAGGAGTGGGTGCAAGGGGTCAGGACGGACCAGGTCTTCGTCAAAAGCCCTGGTATATTCTCAAATTCTAGTGGGCATCAGAATCACCTTGGGGGCTTATTTCAAATACAGATTCCCAGGCCCCCCTGGCAGGCATTCTGATTCCGTAGAGCCCGGGTGGGGCCCAGGAGCCTGCATTTTTAACAAGAATCCTTGGTAATTCAGGTGTGGTGGTCCCCAGCCCACACTCCGAGAACTCACTGCTCCAGACTGCCCCTGGAGCCCCACCCCACCCCCAAGCTGACATCCCTGCTCCGCCAACATTCTTAACGAGACCTCTGTGCTGCCACTTCTGCTTCCTCGCTGAGCCCCAGGCCTGTGGCATTCTGGCTTCCAGCCAGGGCTCTGCAGAAACTGGTTANAAAAAAAAAAAAAAAAAAAAAAAAAAAAAATGAAACTGGTTAGGGAAAAGTTGCCACTGACTTCTCAATTACAAGCCCCGGGGACCTGACAGTGACCCTGTGGACCGTCCCCTCCTTCAGAGCAGCCCGGTATCCCCTGCCATCCTCAGTGCTGTGCCCACCGGGCTCCCTCCTCCCCTCACTCTGCCTGCTCTCCCTGCGGAACCTCCCTTGATTCCACGCCTCACCCTGGTCCACACACAGCCCTGTACCTGATCCCACCTTGCACCTGAGCTCGGACCTGGCTCCCGCCCCTCCTGGACACTTCCAAGCACCTCCCACTCAGAGCTCTGCTTCCAGCAGCTATTCAGACCAGGTGTGTCCTGAACTTGGCCGTGGGGCTCAAACCCCATCCCCACCTGTTCACCCTGCCTGCAGGTTCTTGGTCCTCAATGCTCCTCCTCTGAAAAAGATCTACATCAAACACGTGGGTGTCCCTGTGACCTTCCAGCCATCTCCCTGCCTTACCCTCTGTCCTGCGACCTCTCCCCAGTGCTCACCGCTAACGGCTGCCAATCTGAGCTGGCCATCCCTCCCCTTCAGGTCCATGGTGACCCCTTGCAGTCTTCAGCATAAAACTTTCCAGGGTCTGTTTGCCTTTCCCCCCACTTACCGCCCACGGGGCAACCACCACCCACGGTCTCTTAGGGGGACACGACGTCACCCAGTGCTCCTGCTGGGCAGGCTCCAGGGGCTCCCTCCGATTTCTACCCCCTACACACATTCCCACACATCCATCAAGGCTCAGCAAACAGCACCTTTTCTCCGTGGCTCTCTGGGTGGGTTTCCCTTCCCTCAGGATTAGTCATACGTATTTATTTATTTTTGAGGGAGGGAGAGAGAGAGAGAGAGCACGCACGCACAAGTGGGGAANTCTGGGTGGGTTTCCCTTCCCTCAGGATTAGTCATACGTATTTATTTATTTTTGAGGGAGGGAGAGAGAGAGAGAGAGCACGCACGCACAAGTGGGGAAGGGGCAGAGAGAGAGGGAGACAGAGGATCCAAAGTGGGCTCTGCATGAAGTGAGATTTGCGTGAACTGTGAGATCATGAACCTGAGCCTGAGTCAGACGCTCAACCAACGAGCCACCCAAGCGCCCCCTGTCCTGGTTCTAAACAATAGAACCCATGAGGCTGGTTAAAGAAGGGTCAAAGTAGCCCTGCCTTTCAGCACATTCCTCACCCTTTCTTGGGATGATTTTTTCTTTTTCTGTGACATGGATTATCACATGCAAAATCCTTGTAGTTGAGTTTTCAGTTTGATTCAAAGTATACGGGATCTTCTTTGTTCAATTTCATTATTACCAGGTTACAGATAATTCTCATGCAAGTGTTGATTAAAGTTAAAAAAAAAAAAGAATTAGCTTTCCATCCCGTAGGCTGGAATTCTCCAGGGGCCTGACTAGAATTTCAGTCCAGAGTTTGTTATCACTGAGAGCCTCTGGGAGAAGCCTTGGAGTCCCACGTGGGAAAGGAAAGGACACAGTCTACACTCTTGCAAGACCTGCCTCCCGGAAGCTCGGTCTACACAAGGATCCAGCAAACCCCAGCTCTGTGCCAGAAGCCGGACACGAGCTGAATGTGTGACTGGGAACATAGCGCAGATCCTGGTCCCAGAGGGCTCCTGACAATGTGTGACAGCAGCTACACAGCAGGAAAGGTCATAGGAGCTCCAGAGCCAGAGGAGGGGCACAGGCTGACCCCAGAAGGAGTCAGAGAGGGCTGCATGGAGGAAGCTAGAGAGCAGAAGCTGGAGGCGGTGGGAGAGGGCTCTGGGAAGAAGGCTGGTGGTAGAATGGAGCAGGTAGTGCCAGCACCTCACCTGGGCTTNACTCGGTCAACTGGTCAACCGGGAGGCCCTTGTCAGGGGCGGGCCCTTCCCCGGGGGCCACTGGTTTCCTGCTGGTCTGCCTGGGACCACAACTATTTTAACAAGGTTCCCAGCGTAACCCTGAGACCAAATGATCTATTTTAGGCTCTCTGGCAGCGTACCCTGAACAGCAGCCTTGGCTTCCGAGGGGGAAAGTCAGAAGAGCCCTGGGACAGCCCAGCTGGCTGCAGGCTGGGGACCTTCCCTGGAAAGTCTCTTGGAGAAAATGTGATCAGGCTGGAACAGGCCTGAGCAGTGACGTGCCGGCACTGTGACTCCAGGGCCAACAAGAGGGGCAGTGGCAGATCAGGGATGTCCCGGGAGGCCCCTGGGCAGAGAAGGGACAAAAGCTTCCTTGACAAAATGGGCCATGTCCAGACCGGTGCCCCGGGACTCCCGGAGAGCCTGTCCAAAGCACCACGTGAGGGTGAGAGTTCTTATAGTCAGCTTATCACAAGGCCTTGCAAAGTGCTGGCGGGGGCCTGGGACCGGCGCTCGCTGGGCGCCCCATTCCCTAGGCAGCACCGAGGCAGGAAGAGACGGGGGGGGGGTGGGGGGGAGGGTTCTCAGAGATCCAGCACATTCACAGGCATCTTCGGGCAAAGCCCCCAGAATAAAGAGGCAGCAGAAAACTCTAATTTTTTCCTGCACCTTCCTGAAATATGTTGGTTGCCTAAATCACACATACCTCAGATAAGACGCAGTCCTGCTGAAGAATGCACTTGGCCTTGAAGTCTCTCCTAGAATTTATTTTAAAGTCAATGATGAAAATGAAGATTTACAGGCAAGGATGGGTGTTTGACACTTGCCACGCCCATACCGGCAGCTCTAAGGCCTTGACCGACTCCCTGAACCTCTCCAGGCCTGTTTTCTCACCTGCCTTGTGGGATGGTAGCCGGGATTCACCAGGATAACCCTTATAGGCTACTTGATGCGGAAGCTGGCACACAATAGGGGCTCAATAAATGTTTGCTGCTATTGTAATTAACGGCAAAAATGAGAAACAGATGTCCCACAGGAAGCACTGGGCAATGAATTATAGGCTGCCACGCAGCTGCTTATTATGCAATCGCTAAAATGTTTTTTTGAAAATACTTTAAAATTATTGTAAGTAGGGGTGCCTGGGTGGCTCAGGTCAAGATCCCACGGTCTGTGGGTTTGAGCCCACACTGGGTTCTACGCTGACATCCCAGAGCCTGCTTGGGATTCTCTCTCTCTCTCTCTCTCTCTCTTTCTCTCTCTGTGCCCCTCCTCGACTTGCACTCTCACTCTCTCACTCTCTCTCCAAATAAATAAACTTTAAAAGACTGTCATAAGTAAAACATGGATGTTAAAATGATATTAAGATGTTTATACCTTATGGTCCCAAATATGTGATGTGATTACAAGCATATTGTAATTTTTTTAAAGTTTATTTATTTATTGAGAGAGAGTGGAGGAGGGGCAGGGAGAGAAGGAGAGAGAGAACCCCAAGCAGGCTCCCTGCAGTCAGCGCAGAGCCCGATGCAGGGCTTGAACTCATGAACCGTGAGATCATGACTTGAGCCGAAATCAAGAGTCGAACGCTTAACCTACTGGGCTCCCCCGGGCAACCCGATAAACATATTTTTTAAAGGCTGATGGGAAATTGAGCAGAAGGTAACAGTGATTGCAGCTGTGCGGTAGGATTCGATCGATTCGGCTTCTCTGCTGCCCCTCCCTTTCCCCAGTCTTCCACGATGACTAGGCATTATTCTATAAGCAGGAAAAGGGATCGGTCTGCGTTATGGAGAGAACACTGGCAAGAAGAAGGCAATGAGCTCAGCATTCTGTCCAGCCTGTTCTTCGAGGCTACAGCTCCCGGCCCCCACACCCACCGCCAGCCTTCCTCAGCAAGGTGACCTCTCCAGAGGAGTATTGATCTCTGGCTCAGAATCAGTCCTGCCTGGCTGTAGGGTCTGCTCGGCCGCCCTCGGGGAGCAGGAGACAGCACTCAGATTGGCTCCGTGTTCCTGCCTTTTTGGGGGACGGTGGGCTCTCAGACCCAGAGAGAGCCTGGCCCGTTCATTTGTCTGTGTGTGTACTGGGCCTCCGTGGGCGGGGCGCGTAGGGGTGGGCAGCCCCAGAAATACAAAGTGGGAAGCCACAGTCCCAAGCTCAAGGGTCTCGGGTTGCCCAAGAGACGATCAGGAGACAGTGCGGGAGTAGCTCGCGCGCGGGGTGGGAATCACGAGGGCCTGGCCTGGCCGGGCCTGCAACAGGCAGGGGAAGGCTGGGGGTCAGGGCTGGGCTCCTGGCAGCCCGGAGGCAAGTGCAGAGGCACAAAGGGAGCCTGAGACAGAAGCTGGAAGCCACTGGCCCTGGCTGTTTAGAGTGCGTGAGGTCACAGCGTCGGGGAGTCCTGTCCATCATACCAGGGGGCTGGATGTCATCCACAAGGCAGCAGGGAGCCACTGGAAGACTTTAAGTCGGGGCGAGGAGAAGAGTCAAGGTGCCGGGCAGTGATCAAGACAAAAATGAACACGTGTGCTGAACAAAATGAGGGTTCAAACCAAGATGGCGAAGGCAGAGCAGATCTGAGGAGCATTAGGGCAGGAGAAGCACAAAGACTTGGTGATCTGCTAGATACTTGGGTCTTCGAAGCGGGGTCCCCGGGGCCCTGGGTGTTTGGTGACACATCCGTCCCAACTGAGAATACAGGCGGAAGAACGGATTCGGTGGGTCGAGTGAAGCTGAGTGTGGGTTGCCTGTGGCAAGATGGTCAGTAGGGAGCTGCGCGTCAAGTTCTGAGGGGTCAGGAGAGGGTCTGGCCGGAAGGTGTGTGTCTGGAGGGCGTTGACCAGAGTGAGGGAGACCGGCGGGGGGGGGTGTGTGACACAGAGGGTAGAACGTGGAGGGCACCAGGGCGGTGCAGGAAAAGGGGCGCTCACGGGCGGTGAACAGAGGGGCAGAAGGTGGGGTCTGGGGAGACCAAGAGACGGTAAGACACACAGGTGTATCACAGAGGATGGGGGAAAGGAAGGAGGGCTTCTGGGAGGAGGCTGTTGTGGGTGGTCTCAGACAGCAGAGGCCAGGCAGGCCCACCACTTAGCACTGGTCGGTGAGCCCCACCGGCGCAGGCCCGCATAGCACGGTCTCTGGCACCAGCGAGGACCCGGCAGATACTGCACACGTGTTCACCAGGGGAAGACCAGGGGGGCGGGAGGCCCCGCACGGGGCTAGGGACGCCCAGTCCACCCTCCTCCCGGGGGCTAGGGAGGGCAAGCAGTGCCCCCAGGACCAGAGCCTTCCAGCCCCAGAGGGGAAGCCTGTGCGAGTGTAAAGATGGTAGACGGACGCCGAGCTCTGTCTGGTTGGCTGGTGGGTTGGTCGGAGGCCCCCACAGAGGGGAGCTGAAGGAGTCTTTGCTCTCTGGCAGTGGAGAGCACTGGGCATTTGCTGAGACACAGCGCCACCTCGTGGCCGGAGGTGCTCACACCAGATGTCCGACCGGACTGTCCTCTCCACCACTCTGCCTGTTCCTAGGCCTTTGAGGGGCCTTTGATGCTGGGACCCCAGGCACTGGAAGCAATGATCCAGGGTTTTACAACTTGGCCAGCACCTGAGCCCCTGCCAGCGGCACCCCTGCGGCGTCAGCTGAGGTTGGCCCTGCCAGCAGATGAGGTGGGCAGGCCAGAATCTTAGCCAAGGCTCATTTGGCCCCACGGTGTGGGCAGAAAGGCAGCGTCCTGCTCTCAGGGTTGTGTCCCCACGACAGGAGAGATCGTGCTGAGTACTGCTTTGTTGTGCATTTGTCTGCAGACGCCATAGGGACACAAAATGCACGACGCTATGCTTATAAAGCTCTTCCGGGCATGGCTGCCTACCCGCCTCCTGCTTGGGCCGCAGGAGGCCTTAGGACTTTCTGCAGTGTGCAACTTCCTATGTGGTTCAGCTCAGAAGTAACTGTGGGGGCCCGGGCAGTGTGCAGGGAACCCCAAGAGCAGAGAACCACCCCAGCCAGCAGCACCCCCAAAGACCCTCCCCTGGGTTCCGCTGCAGCTTCTGAAGCCTGTTCCCCAGGAGATGTATGTGAGGCCCGCCTGTCTGTCCCATGGACATCCCCCTCCCCCAGGAGGGCCCAGATTCCGGGGCCACACTCATGTGCCCACAGCTCACTCCTGACTGCCTAACTGCTTCAGGCCAGGGGAGGTCACCATGAGCTTAACTCAGCAGACTTCATTTTTATTCTCCACTGCGGGCTTAGCTAGGCAAGATAGAGGGTTCTCTTAATGCTTTTTAAAACTGCCCTATTTTGGGGCACCTGGGTGGCTCAGTCAGCTAAGTGTCTGACTTCAGCTCAGGTCATGATCTCACAGTTCATGGGTTCGAACTCCACGTCAGGCTCTGTGCTGACAGCTCAGAGCCTGGAGCCTGCTTCAGATTCTGTGTTTCCCTCTCTCTCTGACCCTCCCCTGCTCACCCTGCCTCTCTCTCTCTCAGAAATAAATAAAACATTAAAAAAAAAACCTGCCCTGTTTTGGGGCGCCTGGGTGGTTCAGTTGGTTGAGTGACCGACTTCAGCTCAGGTCATGATCTCTCAGGCTGTGAGTTGGAAACCCATGTCGGGCTCTGTGCTGACAGCTCAGAACCTGGAGCCTGCTTCAGATTCTGTGTCTCCCTCTCTCTCTGCCCCTCCCTTGCTTACGCTGCCTCTCAAAAATAAATAGTTAAAAAAATAAAATAAAAACTGGCCTGTTTTCCAGAAGAAATGTATGTGCAATGTGAAAAAATTAGTCTCACAAAAATGTGTGACTTGGAAAGTTAAGGTCCCTTATATAGTTGCAGCCACATCAAAATTCCCTATTAACAGCTTGGTTTATATTCTTTCAGCTTTTTTTCCTATACACACATACACACACACACACACACACACGTGTGAGTGTGGAGGGAGAGGGCTGTTCTATACTGACATTTGGTTCTACAACTTATTATGATTTTTTCCATTAAAAGCATTCTACCAGAGGCTTTCTTATCACCAGCCCAAATTCTGGTTGATTCAGTGACCTAACAACAGGGTGGGAGAACCCAGATCCTAGGAACCCAGAAGCCTGAGGGCCTCAGGGAGATATGGTTCAGGAGCTTGGGGGAGGAAGGGAGAACCCAGATCAGCTAGAAACCCAGATCAGCTGTGGATGAGAAAGGCTGTCTCCCAGGGGCACCTGGCTGGCCTGGTCAGAAGGGTGTGTGACTCTCGTCCTGGGGTCATGAGTTTGAGCCCCACGATGGGTGTAGAGATTATACACTACTTAAATAAATTAATTAAATACATAAATAAATAATAAAATATATGTTATGTATATTTTATGATGAAAGAAAAAAAGAAAGGCTCTCTCCCAGAAACCAAGCCCCAGGAAGGGCAGACCCCGCCCCCAACAGCCGGCATACAGCAAGCAGGCTGTGGCATGAGTGTGGCCCAGGCAGGTTGTGCTCAGCGAGCGGCTGTCCCGACTTGCTGCCCAAGCCACCGGGACACCCTGTACGTTTCTGCTGAGTTGGGTGCACGGGGGCCAGGTGACACCCGGCGTCAGAGCTGGGAGCCGGGCCCTGCGCCAGAGCTGAGGCCTATGATACCCAGGAGAGCAGGGACTGCTGCAAGACAGGCGGCCCTGCGGGCTACACCAGCTCTGCTCCTCGGCCCGCGGATCAGCACACGCCCCTTGCCGCGCTGCTGCGGGGAGCCGGCTCACATCTGGCCCCCCCACGGGCCACACGATTTTATGGCCAACAATTCTAACTAAACAAAAAGATAAATAAAAAGACAGGTCTAGATGGAAGTGCTGGTCAGGACGTCGTGGGCTATGGGGTCAGGGCAAGCCTTCCAGAAGTATGGAGCCTGTAAGCACTTGACAGCCTCCTGCGGCTCCGGGAGGGGCCTGCCCCGAGCCGGGCAGCAAGTTTGCATCCTGAGCCCTCTGGCGACTGGCCGTGGGACCAGGGCAACCACTTGGTGCTTCTGAACCCATTTCCTTGCCCCTTGAGGGCAAGTAATACACCCAGTAGCTCTCTACGATTAAATGAAATTACGTATATCGAGCATTCACAATAAATACTTACATGTTTCCCACTCCCATTATTATGATCAAGCGAGGGCGCCCGGAAAGGAAATCACTCCCTCAGGCAGATGGGCACCTCGGGCACTCAGAGCCATCGGGGCCTCCCGCCTGGGCACAGCCAGGAGCACACCAGCTTCCTACATAACCGGTGCCCAGGGCCGGTCCTGGCATGTGAGGGTACTGGGTGGGCCGAGGTCAAGCCAAAGGCTGAGGAAATGCAAAAACCGGAGCCCCGGACACCTTCATTTCTTACCTTCCCCGGGCCTAGAAAGGGCTCCCACCATTACCTGATTGGGTCCTGGGCACCCCCCTGGGGAAGGAGACGGGCCCAGGCCTGGGCCTCAGCCCTGCGGCTAGGAGGCAGCGGGCCCCCTCGTCTGCCCCAGGAGCTACGTTTTCTCCAGGGAACACAATGAGGCGCCTCCGGGAGGTGCGTGGCTGGGCGCCCCGGCGGGGACTCACCCTGGTCGATGGAGTGCTGGGGCAGCTGGCTGAGCTGGGTGTTGACGACCCCCGCGTAGGTGCGCAGAAACTCCTCCTCGCTGGCCGTCAGCTGCGAGGGTGAGACAGCCACGGTGAGGGGCAGCGCACCGGCCCCAGAAGGTCCCTCCTCCTCCAATCCCTGGGCCCGCTGTTCCTGACTCCTGACCCTTCAGTTCCTGAGCGAGCAGCCCCTAACCCCACCTGAAACTTGGTCCACGGGCCCGCAGGCCCTGCCACTCGGATCAGATCTGAGACTGAGTTCCAGAGCAGCACGGGGCCAGGAGGAAGCCCAGGCCCTTCCCGGGAAGCCCATCCTTTTCTTTCTGAACAATGCTGCCCTCTCGGTGCCCGTCTTGCCCAGCTTCCCTTAAGGGGGCACCTCCCGGGGAGACGGGAGGGCAGGGAGGTCAGACCCTGAGGGCTCACATCCAGTGGGCCCAAGCTCAGCATGGGGATGGGACGACTGTCCCAGCGGTGCCCCCGGAGCTGGACGGGCACGAGTCAGCCACGGAGCCGAACCCCAAGCCCAGCACCCCCCTCCCCAGACCACAGCTGCTACTGGACGTGGCCACAGCCCTCTGCTCCGCCCCCAGCAGCACCCTCCCTGGGCGCCCCGCTGCTCGGCACCCCGAAGGCACTCACATTTGATCCCATCTTCCTCAGCATGAGCAGCACCCGGACCTTCTGCTGAATGTACATGTCCTCCGGACTCTTCCCGGGCGCCCCCTCGCGGTTCATTCCCTGGCCAGCCCTGGGGACTCCTGCGGAGCGAGGAGAAGCGCTGAAGCGGCGTCGGGAGGAGACACCCCAGACCCAGACCGGGTGCTCGGCGGGAGTCGTCGGGCAGCCCGCAGCGCTGCAGGGTCTCGCGTCTGAGAGCCCAGAGCCGGAGGCGAGTTGCCCGTTCCTCCCACGCCCCCACGGGCCCCAGGCGGCATTCCGAGCAGCTAGATCCTGCAGCGGGCGCAGGCGGCCAGCACCCTCTGCGAGGAGCCATCAGGCCCAGGAGTCTGAGCTGACCCCGACTTCGGGCCAGCTCGACCTTCCAGCCACCCCTCAGCCAGAGCCCTGCTCTGCGCCGCAGATGTGCTGAACGAAGCCCAGAGTCCCAGGGTTTCCAAGCACGCGACTTCCAGAAGGGGCAAAAGTGACATGGCCAGAAGCAGCCAGCGGGCGCCTCTGGCAGGAGAAACCACGAGCTCAGTACTGAGCCCCGAAGGCCAGGGCAGCCCCTCCGCACAAGCCCCTGACGAACTCAAGAGGCCAGCTCTTGGGCTGGGCTCCAAGGAGTCCCTCGATGGGAACAGGCAGGCCCGGGCTGCGGGGCACAGACGCCCACCCCTCAGCTCACTGCCGTCACACGCACACGCCCGGCCCCACCTGTCAGAGGGCAGCTCCTGTGTCCGGGTACAGCAGGGACCCAACCTGCAGAAAGGTCCCGGGAGAGCCGTCCCAGGGTCTGCCCACTCAAGGAGGAGCCGGCGGAGAGGAAGCCGGGCGTGGAGGGGTTTGGGTTACAGGCTTGTAACTCCTGGATGAGTCAGAAATAACGCGGCAGCTGGCGGGGGTGGAGCCTCACCAGCCCTGCTGCCAAGGAGCTGCGCTTGGGGGACCCAGGGAGCCTGGCTTGCAAGCCAAGGACACTCCTCACTCCGTCCATCCTCAGGGGCCAGCAAGCCCTGGACCAGCAGGCTGTCTCAGGCGGGCCCGCTCTCTGGGCAAAGAGCAGGCTCGGAAAGGCACCAGAGCCGTGGGCAGCAGCCTGCCTGGGGGTCCCAGTCAAGTGCTCCGTCCGCTAAGCTAACAGGGGCTCTGGCCCTAAAAGTCCGCACAACAGGCTAAAAAGCCAGCAAGCTGGGGCTGAAGGAGAGGCTGCATACTTGATGTAGTAGGTGTCCTTCTGGGGCCTTCCTTTCAAACCCACTCGAGCCCCAGACTCCCTATTGTACAGTCTACTCATCTGCTGCCCCCTCTGGGCTTGGGAAAAAACCCCAGTGACTGCTGATAACCAGGAAAGAGGGGTAAGCCACGTCAAGAGGGTCTCTGACGGGAGCCCGGTTCTGGGACATCACTTCTCACTTCCTTCCACTGCACTACCCCACGAGGCCTCCTTCTCCTCACGCCTCTCCTCACACTCTGCCTTCCTGACCCCAGTCTATTTCTAGAACATGCCAAGAAGCTCTTTTCCCCAGCAGCCTTTGCACTGGGTGTCCCCTGAGCCTGGACTGGTTTATTTTCACCCTTCAACTTGCTTAAAGACGCCTTCCCCGGGGAACCTTTCCTGACAGCACAGCCCCTACACCCACTCAGTCACATAGCCCAGGCTCGGGAATCTTCTGGAAGTCCCTTGCTGGAGTACTTGCTGATTGTCTCTCCCCTGCCAGGCTTGAAGGCCAGGGCCCGCCTGGCTCACCCCGTCCTCCACCGCCCAGCACCGTGCCTAGCAGGCACTTAACCTAGCAGCCAACCGCCCAGTTGGCTGAATGGAAAAATCGAGACAGCCTGTGGTGTGGCAGCTTCCCTCTCTCTACAATATCCATGCTGATTTAGGACCAAATGTCACCATGTTGAAACAGACCAGAGTACCCCATCCAGTCTCCACAACCGAACTGAGCCTTGACAAAGGACCCCCATTTGAGCGGCTGGAGTGCCTTGGGCTATGGAGCTCTCCAGAGGACGTGTGAAACACTCCACAGAGCTTTCAAACTGGGAGTCAGGGCTTTGGGGAGTAAAAGTCTTCCACCTCCATCCTGCATCCAAGGGCTAGTGGTCAGTGTGCTCTCCCCTTGTCAAAGACAGCTTTGAAGACCAGGGACCAGCCACTAGGTGTCCCCACACACAAAAGAAGCAGAATTCCATTGCGGTTCTGTGCCTCCCCCCTCCCCAACTCCCCAACAGGCCCATCTGGTTCGAGCCCTTATTCTGATCCTAGGTCACAAACCACACCCCTGTCCCAGGTCCCAGAGCAAGGCGTAGTCATGACTCGGGGGCGGCTCTGCTCAGGCAAGGAAGGATATGGATCTGGTTTTGCTGACCATCCCAGGACCTAGGGGTCCTGGCTTCCCAGTGACTGGGAACCCCTTTTTCAATGTCCTTTCCGGACGGGGCCAAGCTTCCCAACAGAGACGTGGGCTCAGAACCAGCAGGAGTGTGTGAGTGTGAGTGTGACCATGAGCCTGAGTGTGTGTGTGAGTCAATTTACACAGTTTTTACAGAGTTTTGCTGTGTCCAACAATCCTACCACCTCCGGCATCTTGTACAGATCGATGTCATGCCATGGTCTTCCGCCATTGTAGCCCTGCTTTCCGGGGCACCTCCCCCACTCATACTGTGATTACTGGTGGTGGTGGGGTTACACCATAACTCCAGTTATGGGCCTGGAGTGTCAGGGGGCCTGAAGGGGTCTTTGGGGCCAGGCTACTCCCAATTCCACATGATTCCCTGGCAGAAACAGTTTCTTAAACTGCCTCTTCTTGCTTTGAGGAAGGCCCTTGTCGTTTCCCCTAATTCTGGTTTTCTAGTATTCTTTGAGCTCTACTTTGAGCTGATTCTGCCAGGCCCCTGGACAAGGGGAACACACCCAGGGCTGGATCTGGGGCAGAACGCGGCCACGAGCACACTGCAATCCCAACAGACTGGAACATCATGACTGGTTTATGTGGTTCCGTCCTAAACAGAATCTGCATCAGGGGTGTTGATGTAAAGAAAATTAATCACTGAAGACAGTAACTTGTAATCAGTCCAAATGACACATCCATTTCAGTCGCTGATATGTGACAAGTATATCAGAGTATGTTTGGGTTTGGTGCCTGTCCAAGCAAACATGCTATTAAATTTTCATCACAAATCTCACAAATATCAGATTAACTTCCTTTGAAACTTCTGATGCTCCCCTGTAGGGATGAAGGACTCCATTAAAGAGCTCCATTAAAATGTGTTTGAATTACATGAGTCCAAACTGCAACTAATTTAGACACAGTAGTTACTCAGTCCTCCGAGGTGAAAGGCGGAAGTACTGATGCTTCTCCTTCACGGTCTTCCCGCTAGCTCTGTAAGCATCCCAACCATCGTCTATCATGCCGGTACTTCCATTCTAGATCCTGAGAAAATGTCTCAGTGTCAACCGCCCAAGTCAGAGACAGACCTGCTCCCTCTCCTAAGATGTTGCTGTTATGGAAGCTAACTAGGGAAAAGCATAAAGGAGCCAGAAAGTGGAAAATGGAGACAGGAAACCATCAACTCCCCAAATGAATGGTGAGGGCAGAGGCCCGTGGCCATAGGTCATGCTGCAGGTATCCACGGGTATGCAAAAAGCGGGTACAGTTGTAGAAATCACATCTGATGGGGACAAATGCAATTCAGAGACACAGAGGGACGTGCGTTCAGTGCAGATACACAGACGTATTCCCACCGCAGCCCGCACGCTCCTGCAGGTTCCCAGCCCGCATCTCTGTTGAAAGGAGGCTGACAGGGAAGAGACAGTGGGGCAGGGGCTCCCAACCACTGGGAAGGATCCATACCAAGTGACAAATGTGGCCTGTGGCCCAAGGGGCCACACCGCATTCCGTGGGAGACATGGAGGTCACACATAAGACAGCAGCCCCCGGCCCTGCTCTGCAGGGACCTAACTTCTAGCGGCGCACAGTCCCCAGCCGTGCAGCGGTCGCCAGCATTGAGAAGAGTCGCGATGCAGGGGGAGTTCCGTGCAGTCAGACCCGTTCTGAGATGCGGCTTGGAGAGCGGGCCTCCCTTTGACAAGTGTCAGTGGCCCTCAATACAAACACGGCCACCTGCACTCTTTTTTATGTATAAACTTGAAGCTCGTGCTGTTTGAATACCCACATTTATAAAACTGGAATAGACACATATACCCGGGTGGTGTGACACCTGCTTGGAGACGAGGGAGGAACTTGAGGCTGGGCTGCGAAGCTGGAGCGTCCCCGACACACACAGGCCGCCTCTGTTCCACGGGCCCCAGCACTTGCCTGTTGTTCTACCCCACTTTTTTTTTAAAGTCATGATATATTTGGGGTGCCCAGGTGGCTCGGTGGGTTAAGCATCCAACTCTTGGTTTCAGCCCAGGTCACGATCTCATGGTTTCATGAGTTCGAGCCCCGCAGCGGGCTCTGCACGGACAGGGTGGAACCTGCTTGAGATTCTCTGTCTCTCTCTCTCTCTCTGCCCCTACCCCCCCTTGCTCTCTCTGTCTCAAAACAAATAAACTTAAAGAAAGAGTTGTGATACATTTTGAGTGCTTACAATAATGTACATTTACATTTGTACAACATTTATATTGCATGAAACGACAATGTATCATTGTGTGATTCGCAGAACTTACACACAACGGTAATTGTGATTTGCAGAACTTACATACAACGGTAATTCGGAGACCGTACACATCTTAGCCGAAGCCACAGAGCGGTGGCAGCGCAGCCCTGGCTGGGAGAACCCAGACGGGCTGCAGAAATGGGCCAGGATCAGGCACGACGGGGAGGGAAGCGAGACGCACTCCCTGGGCGCTGGGCCCCACAGCCCGGACCCGAGGCCCACTCCCAGCACTGCTCTGAGGCCCGTTACCCAAAGCCCTTCCCCCAGGGGTCCTTACCTGCTTCTGGAAATTAACTTCAGGCGAACAGCTGCTCAACTGTGCTGGGAGGGCTGTGGCTGGGCAGAAATAGGAAGGTGCGGCCCTGTGGAAACACAGAACCCAGGTCATGGGTGGAGCCGGGCGGGCCCGGAGCCCGAGCCCACGCCCCACGCTGATGGCCACCCAGCACCGGCGGGCAGCACATGGCAACGGGCTCTGGCGCGGTCCAGAAATACCTGTGTGTCTGGCCAGCCCAGGGAACCCGCACCGGCAGCTCTGGGATAAGGTGCTGAGTGCAGCTAATGCCTGCCTGTCATTTCCGGCTGAAGCAGGTCACCACACACCCTCCTGCCTTGCATTAGGCACCAAGTCCAACTGAGAGCTGCGCTCAGAGACGTTGTCACCGAAGTGAGTCACCCCAGGGCAGCTGATGAGCAAGTCCCGCACCTGCACGGGAAGGTGTCCCACCCACCAAACATAGCCCGGGCCAGGCTCCGCCCGCTCTGTGCTCAGACTCGCGTTCACGTCTGTCCTGTGCTTGGCGCACACCTGTGGCTGCATGCGTTAACATAAACTCACCCCCCACATACGTAAAACACAGTTGCGGGTCACTGACAACCTACGGGCCTGGCCACAGGTCCACTGGCCCCAAACACGCCTCGGGCAGGAATCAGCACTGCCCTCTCCTCTTCTGCCCCTTGACACACAACTTCATCGTTCAGGTCCTTCGCAGGTTCCTCGGGCAGGAGCACAGCCAGAGGCAGGTGGGAGCACGAAGGAGTGGCGCCCGGCCGCTCCAGCCCGGTCACCTCCTGTGCTGTGCACACTGACCTTGGAGTCCTTGGTTACGGGCAGACTCCCAGCTCTCAGGCCTGCCGTGAGGACAGAGATCCGAGACTAACACTTGGAGAAACCGGGAGGTGCAGGACGTCGGGGAGCACTCAGAGCCCTCTTCCACTGTCTTTCAGCCAAGAAAGACGCTCACTAACCCAAGGGGCTGAAGAAAACGTGTTTTCCAGAGAAAGAGAGATTTCAAAAGCCTCCCCTACAGGTAGCTGCTAACTCGAACCTCCAGTCTCTGGTCTGGGTTTCTCTTCAACCAGCAATGGCCCTCGGATGAGGAGCCATGGCCCACCCCTGCCACTCCCTCACCCTCAGACTACCCCTACGGGGACGGGCATCTATAGTGATTAATTGCTCTTTCATTCCCCTAGATATCAAAGTACCGAAATACCAAGGCTCCCCGGGGAACCTTCCACCCCAGTCCTCACATTCCTTCAAAAAGAGATGAGAAGAGATAGCCTTCTCTCACTTCCGAGGGGCTCTAATTTCTTCAACTGCCACAAAAGCCAATTAGCCTCCTACCGTCTATAGGACTCAGGCCCTTCCCAGAAGCAGAGAAGAACTTTGTGACTTTAAGGGGAAGGCATCCAAAGGCTCGGGTGGTGTTCCTGATGGGACCGTTCAGGGGTTCACTGCCAGCTGTTCTATTTGCCATTTTATGATCAGGCCAACGTCCCCATTTTACAGAGGAGGAAACTGAGGCTCAAAGTTGTGGGGGCCGCTCAGCCAGTATAAGACAGTAGCGTGCTCCAGGAGCGGGACTGTTTCCAGCTCCCTGCTGCTGCCGGTCACCGGTGCGGCTGAGGTTAGTCACTGCCCTTTGGGCCCTTCATTTTGCCATCGGTAAAAAAGAAATCATGGTCTCTACCGTATTGTCCCTTGCTGGGTACAGGGAGATCAGGGCTGGCTTCATGGGCTGAAGCCTAGAAGCCTCCCCCTTGGGTTAAAGCTCTGCTATCACAGTCCTGAAATGCTCACTACTTTTTGAACACGAGGCCCTGCACTGGGTCCCACAAATGATAAAGCTGGTCCAGAATGAGAAAAAAGATGTCAAATGTCTCTCAAAATTGCCACGGCCCCTGTAACCTTAAGTAGGTATGACATCATAAGATAATAAAATAAATGTAGATATGACATAGACTCAAGAAGGATTTACTGGGGCACCTTGGTAGCTCAGTCCATCGAGTGTCCAACTCCTGATTTTGGCTCAGGTCACGATCCCAGGGTCGTGGGATGGAGCCCCGTGATGGGCTCCATGCTCTGCTTATGATTCTCTCTCTGTCTCCCTCTGCCCCCTCCCCTGCTTTTTCCCTCTAAAATAAAAAATAAAGGGCGCCTGGGTGGCTCAGTCGGTAAAGTGTCAGACTTCAGCTCAGGTTCAAGCCCTGCATCAGGCTCTGCTGAGAGAGCTCAGAACCTGGAGCCTGTTTCGGCTTCTGTGTCTCTCTCTCTCTCTCTCTGCCCCTCCCCCACTTGCGCGCGCGCGCTCTTGCTCTCTCTGTCTCTCTCCCTCACAAAAATAAACATTAAAAATTTTTTTAATAAAAGAAAAATAATTAATTAAATTAAATTAAAAGGAGGCTTTACTGAAGTCCTTCTAGGCGTACACAGCCCCGTGTCAGGCTTCTGGAATAGGGGTGCAAAAGTGGGGCTGTGACACTGAGCCCGCCTTCCAGGAAGTGACCAAGCAGCTGAGGAAATCACACTACACAAAGCAGACAGAAAACAACACAAATGGTAAGTAACAATGAGCCCAAGAGGTACATCAGGTAAGACACAAACACTTCCAGAGTGCCAACTGCCTGTAAGGCGCTGTGCCCAGCGCCGCCCCCGAGCAGCTCGGAAGCAGCAGGAAAGACCCAGGGCTCTGACCCAGTGGACTAAGTGCAGAATAAGGGGGTGCAAAGCTCTGTGATGACACAGAGGAGGGGGGGCCGGCTGCCAAGTCTCTAGGGAGAGGACACTGGAGCTGGGTCTTGATGGATGAATAGGAGTTTGCTGCTAGAGAGGAAGGAGAAGGGCACTGAAGGCACAGGACGTTCTCGACCATCTGTTACATGCCAGGCGCTGGGCTAGGCCTGAGGAGACACAGGTGAGCAAAAGAGCTATGATCTGCTTGTGACGAGGGGCTCAGAGTGAGCGAGCGAGACAGCCCTTAATCAAGTCACACCCAGGCAAATGACACAAAGGGTCAGTGCAAGGCGCCCTGAGGACCCGCAGCTGGGAGCCTGGCCTAGGCCTGAGGGGAGGCAACCACAGGAAGTGACTGCCAAGCTGTCACCTGAAGCGTGAGGAGCAGCTGGGTGGGGGGCACACACAGGTAAAGGTCCTGAAGCAGGAAAGGCTTTGGTCTTCGAAAAACCTGGAGAAAGAAGGTGTCAGGGTGAGAGGTGTCAAGTGGGCTGGGACTGGACCACGTGGGTCCCATGAGGGGGAGGAGAGGCGTCCGAGCAGGGGGGCCCCGGGTCAAGTCTGAGCGTCACGGGACTGTGCGGCTGCTGGGAGAGATGCCGGGCCGAGCTGGAGGGGAAGCCGGCGCCGGACCCGGAGGCAGCCGGGGCTGGGCTGGGGGGTGACGGAGAAGGGACAGTGAGGACGGGACGGCTTGGGCACGCTGGCTGGCGGGGCTGCGCGATGGGAGCTGGGTGAGAGCGCAGGAAGGCCCCGGGGGCCGGCCGGGCAGCTCGCCCCGGAGCCCAGGGGCCGCGGAGAAGCCCTCGGGCGCTGCCAAGGAGAGCAGGCCGTCCTTCAGAGAAAGCCGTTCCCGCAGTGGCCATCTGCAGAGTGTTCTGCACGGACAGTCACAGCACGGTGGTGACCGACTAGGTCTGGGGGACACTGCGCACCAGACGGATGTGCATCGTGCCTGAAGGGGAAGAATTAGTGTCCCGCTGACTGCACTCACCTGCCGATGGCCTCCGGGGAAGTCATTCAATCCACAATGCACTGAGCACCTAGTAGGGATAGATCAGTGGGAAGGACAAAAATAGTAAAAAATCCCTACGTAGTCTGGTGAGAAAAGAGAGCAGACAAAACAAAAATAGAAATCAATCAGTGGGAAATAATATAGTGCGGATGGAAGATGACTGACAGGTGCTAAAATGGATTTTAAAAAACGGAGCTGGGTGAGGGGACCAGGAGCGTGGGGTGGCCCCGTCTGACTTGGGTCCAACTCAGACACGGAGGAGAGGCTGAGGGGTGAGAGCAGAAGCAGGGGGAGGCCGTGGTGGGGATGGAGGCAATAGACATGGGCAGGACATCGGGAGGGCCAGGGGGCCAGGCATGCAGTGGGGGCAGGGACCGGGGCGGGGGGACTCCCAGGCCTGGGGGCTGAGCAGCTGAAGATGGCGATCCTGTCCCGTCAGGGGGAGGGGGGGAGCGCAGGTGGAGCGGTTTTGGGAAAGGACCAGGGGCTGAATTTCGGATAGCTTAGAGCCTTCCTATCAATACGACTGTTTCCTTATCTGTAGAACGGGGATGACAATGGTACCTGCCTCACAGGCTGCCTGTGAAAATGAGAGAACGTATAGAGCGCGAGGCATAATACCTAGTGCACGGCAGATACTCAAAGTACACGTTAAGGTGATATACACAATGTAAGTAAGTGATTCTTGTTAAATTTATTTATTTATTTTGAGAGAAAGAGAAAAAGAGAGTGAGCATGGGAGCGGCAGAGAGGGAGAGAGAGAGAGCCAGCCCCAAGCAGGCTAGGCACCGTCAATGTAGAACCCGACTCGGGGCTCGACCCCATGAACTGTGAGATCATGACCTAAGCCAAAAATCCAGAGTCAGACACTCAACCAACTGAGCCACCAGGCATCCTAGCAAGTGATATTTTTGTTACAGGATGGGGGTGGGGTGGGAACAAGACTAAACAGTAAGAATTCAAAAGCTTCAAATACCTGGCTTCCTTTCCTCCACCTATCCTCCCAGTTCACCCATCGGCCCCCCGCTGGCTCAAAGGAACGATAAGGTATGAAGGGCTGGGGTGCAAGACCCCACCTCCACGTCCCACATGCTGCCCTGAATCACTGCGGATGCTTTAGAGCAGAGTTTCCCAACCTTGGCCTAGCAAGATTCTGGGATTCTTTGCTGTGAGGCCTGTGCTGTGCATCGTGGGGCACCTAGCAGCCTCTCTGGGCTCTATCCGCCAGATGCCAGCCGCACTTCCTCCTCGGTTGTGACAAACAAAGGTGTCTCCAGACGCGGCTACGTGTTCTCTGGGAGGCAAAACACCCCTGGCTGAGAATTCCTTTAAAGAAATAGTTAACACACATTCCACGTATTGGTCAAGCACGGTGCTCACCCCATCCTGCGCATGAAACATTCAGCCTTCACAACACACATCCCTGTAAGGTTTCACAAATGAGGCTGTGGGGATGCAGGGGTCGCCCAGTGCTCTCTCAGCCGGGCCTACTCCGTGCTGGGACGGGATTCGAACCCGGATCACCCGAGCTCTGAACCACTCCACTCCACTGCTGTGCAGGATTTGAGTAAGTGGGTAAAAAGCACACAGGGCCCAGGAGAGGGAGGCAGGGCTGAGCCTGGCCTGTAGCTGCACACAGGGCAGCGGCTCAGACCCTCAGCGACATCAAAACTGGGGCACCAGAGATGATTTCCACAAGCTCTGCTCTCAGTAATTAAACTGCAACCTCCCGGGCTCTGGGGCCTCATTAGCAATGGCCTTAATTAATAAATTCCACGTTTTGGCCTCCTCCATCCAGAGCCGGGCTCAGCATTCCCGAACCCTGTTCCGCCAGCCTGAGCAACAGAGGTCTAATGGCAGCTCTGGCGAGTCAGGGAGTTTGGAGGACGAGGCATCATTCTTAGGGGATGATCTTGGGATAAGGAATTCGTCCTGAGGTCGCCACCCCAAGTTCACCCCTGATCCAAAGCTCCTTCCTGCTCTGTGCAGCCAGGGTATGTGACAGAACAATGATGGTAACTATTGCTATTGCTGGAACATTCTCTAAGAGCCAGGCATAAGGTCAGTCACATTCATTACACTGTCTTGTTTAATTTTAGTCCTTGCAACAAGCCTGCGAGGTAAGAATTATTCCCATTTTATAGATAAAGACAACTGTGACTCAGGGATGGTTAAGTAACCTGCCCAAGGCCACCGAGCTAATTAAGGACCTGGATTTGAGTGCATGCATGAGTCCCTTGCATCCTCTCGGCCCCTTCTGGCTCAGGAGTTGAGAGAAGCATCAGCCATTTTAACTGAAATGAAAATGAAAATCCACTTTACAGAAAAAAAGAAAGGCAGCCGCCCCTCCCCACCCCCAATTCCTGCCGATCAGGAAAGAAGATAATGCAGCCTAACAACTAAAGGCAGTGAATGGTCCTTGATGGGATCCAGGAGAGAGGAGGGGATGGAGTCATCAAGGCCATTATTGGGCAATTAGGGAAAATTTACTAAGGGGTATTGATTAGATAATGGTATTGCATCAATGTCGTGTGTGTTCAATGCGATTTTATCTTGGTTACGCTGGAAAATATTCTGGTCCTTAAGCGATACGGGCTGGTGTTTAAGGGTGAAATGTCTCCGTGCTCGCGGCTTACTCTGAAATCGGTCAGAAAAAAGAAGTGTGTGTGTGAGTGTGAGTGCGTGTGCCCAGAGACAGTGCGTGAGCAAATATGGCAAAAGGCTAACACTGGTTAAACTAGGTAAAGGGCATAGTTCACTACTCTTTCAATTTCTCTCCACATTGGAAATCAAAATTACAAGTTGGGGAAAGCACTGGAAAGCCAGGAGGAAATGGTTGGGCAAGGTGGTAGGAGCCCCCCGCCCCGCAGTGCCCTCCGAAGGCCCCCTGGTGTGCGGGGAGCTGGGGGCCCCCCCCCCCCCCAGCTGTGGGGAGCGGCTCTGAGGCCCCAGTACACATGGCCGGCTCCTCTGGGCGCTGGAGTGATTCTGAACTCTTGAAGTTCACCCTCCAAACACCTCCCACCTTAGAGCTGTAACCCATCCTTCAGCCAATGCGGCTGTCGCATTCCGTCCCAGGCGCACCCACTCTGATGAAGGCCCTTCGGTGAAGGTTCCTGAGGGATTAAAATCAAATCCATGTGACCTGATCCAACAACAAACAGAGCGCAGCTGCCCCGCCCAGCTGTCCTGAGGACCCGCTGAAGGCACCAAACACAGAAAAGCACTGTTAGGCTGGGAAGGCAGCACCTGGAGGCACCAGGAGGGCCTGGGGGGGAGGCGGGGGGGGG
>NW_027530007.1:2354965-2359849 GCF_008692635.1 Crocuta crocuta | reverse complement strand
CGTCCTCCCTTCCATGATATGACGCCCCCTCAGAGCTCGGCCCGCAGCCCACTCACACATGTCGTATAAACCGAAGGACTTTGGGCCTGGCCTAGGCCTGCCCAGAGAGAGCCCCCACCCCCCGGGGGACCTGCACGCTGGACAGGAGGTGAGAAGAAACGGCCCCCTCCACTCCGCCCTCGGGCCGGGGCAGGCGGTGGACCACATCCCTGTGCAGCGGGGGGTCCTTAGTCGGGAGCCATCTGGCAACGTCTGGAGATGGTTCTGATTGTGACCACTGGTGACGGGCCCTACTAGTGGGTGGGGGTCAGGGGTGACGCCGAACACCCTGGGGTGCCGGTGGCAGCCCCCCCCCAAGGAGCCCCACGTCCACTCGGCCGCCACCCGGAGTTCGCAGCCGCACCAGGCTCCTTCACCCTCTGGGCCTCAGCAGCCGCAGGGCCCTTGGCCTAGAACGCCCTTCCAGGAAGTATGCTGGTCTCTGCTCTGGGCTGCCCCGAGGCCGTGTTTGCACACCTGCCCAGGCTTCCCGCTCACAGCGCCACCTGTCGCCACCCCCGGGGCGTCTGAGCCTCTCTTCCCACCTCCAAACTGGGAGCTGTCTGCGGGCGGACCCCAGGCCGCCTTATTCTGAGACATTAAAATGAACCCACACCTCGCATTAAATAGAAATCTTCTCTAACTCACAGAGGGAGCTGATACATTTTCTTCGGTCTCCAATATTTCTGGGGACCCTCGAAGAGCCTGCAGGCCGTAGGCTGTGTGCTGAAGAATCCGGACTGATGAAACAGTGCGGCTTGGGATTCACTTGGGAACCACAAAAGACCCCCCCCCCCCAGCCTCCGGGCCCTCCCCGCAGAGAACCCGAGACATGGAGGAATGGACGGGCCTCTACGTAAATGCTATAGAGTGCTGGTGTGACTGCACTGATATAAGGCATCTGTTTAGAATTCCTGGCTTAAGAAATGTCTCCTATAAGGGCGCCTGGGGGACTCAGTAGGTTAGGCCTCCGACTGCGGCTCAGGTCACGATCTCACGGTTCGTGGGTTCAAGCCCCGCGTCGGGCTCTGTGCTGACAGCTTGGAGCCTGGAGCCTGCTTCGGATTCTGGGTCTCCCTCTCTCTCTCTGCCCCTCCCCTTCTCTCACTGTGTCTCTCTCTCTCAAAAATAAATAAGCTTAGAAAAGTTTTAAAAAAGAACTGTCTCCTATATTTTGGCCTGATTTATTAAAAAAAAAAGAATAGAAAAAGAAGTTACTCAGATATTGCTGTCTCTTCAAGTCCATCACTGGGTGAAACCCCCCTTTTTACGGCTAAGAGCAAGTACCTGGCAGGCCTGCTCTGACGGCCGCTGGAGGCTCAGCTGAGAACAATGCGAACAGGAAGGGAATGCGGAGGAAGTTTCTGCAGCTGCAGGGGGGACGCTCTTAAGTCACTGGGCTGTGGTTCTGACCCAGGGATATGCAGGTGGCGGTGGTTTTCTCTCCACACAATAGGGGAATGAGGACAGAAGGAAAAAGGCATCTTTTGACCTAATTTTAAAAGATTCTTTTTTCTTCCCCAGAGAACAGCTGGAGCCCTGAAACGTGGCCAAGCCAGAGCCGGAGACCTGAAGTCAGGAACCAGTGCGCCTACAAACCCGGGCTCCGGATCTTCCTCTAATTCAGTCAGATACGTGACCCTCGGCCTCTGGCAGGTTTCAGGGGGTGGGTAATGGCTATTTATAAGCGAACGTAGGAGCTGGAAGCTTCGGTTTTCGCCCCACTCCTCGCACGGGGCGAGGGGGACCCTCACCGCGGGCCCAGCACCCAGCAGTGTCCGAGGCCGCCCCCCTGCAAGCTGCTAATGGAAGACAGAACCGTTGTTCTCTCCTGTGACCCTGATCAACATCGGAGGCGCCCCCTGCTTGCTGACAACACTGACCCCCTTCACCCAGGGAAAGCTCACTTTGCCTGGCCGGTCAGTCTCCTGAGGGACAGAGCTGGGACCTGGCCGGGAGGTTTCAGGGCCCGTGTGTCACCACCAGAGAAGAGTCCAGGGTTTTGACCCACGGAAGCCCCGTCAACCTCACCACTCGCAGCTAGGTCAGTTCTTGCAGAGCTGCCATTTTAAATGTTTAATTAAGTTGGGAAATTTTATTTTAGTTATTAAAAAAAATTTTTTTTACATTTATTTATCTTAGACAGACAGAGCATGATCAGAGGAGGGGCAGAGAGAGAGGGAGACACAGAGTCTGAAGCAGGCTCCAGGCTCTGAGCTGTCAGCACAGAGCCCGACACGGGGCTCAAACCCACAAACTGCGAGAACATGACCTGAGCCGAAGTCGGACACTTAACCGACTGAGCTACCCCAAGTTGATAAATTTTAAACTTTTAAATTGTAAAGTGTTTTGTTTGTTTGTTTCGAATAGGAAGGGAAAAACTGACAGTGCTACTTACTTATCAGGAGCTGCACAGGGTCCCTTTGCCCGGAAACATATGGGCACGTTTATGCCACCCTCGTCAGGGCAGGGACAAACCTTGTTCTCAGAGGCAGGCCTGAGCATGGCCCCGGCCACCCTCTCCCACTATGCTCCCTTTGCCTCCGTGCTCTCTCTCAATCCCTTCCCTGCATTAAAGTCTCTTATAATTGGTTCAAATAAATCAGCTTCCTGAATGAGTTCACTGCATCCCCTCAGAATCCCAGGGCCAGGAAGGCCTCCAACTTCCTGTTGGGAGACTTAGGTCATTAAATGAATGGGGTTGCCTACGGGGTGAGGGCTCAGTCCCTTAGTTGTGCCCCCGGAGGCAGCAGGCTGGCAGCCTCTGGCCTCCCAGAGCCGCCCCCCTCCTCACCACCCAGCTCCGGAGAGGACAATCCTCAGGGTCTAGCTGGGAGGCTCTAGGCATGGGCTCCTGGGTGGACATTCTTCCTATAAACTCTCCAGAAAATAAGGTTGAGGCTCAGTGCCTCCTCTTTCCTGTCAGCCTTCAACATACAGGTGTGTGCTCATCTGCATAAAACATAGGTATGTTTGTTTGCCTCAAAACCATACACATACCATTGCTACAAATGCCAGGGTTCATGATGCCCACACGTCCCATGAGCCACACTGTTTGTTTGGATAACTGCTGCTCTATTCCACAGGCGGAGGCCTTCCCTCTCCTTTCCCTCCGGCTACCTCAGGACAATAAAATAATCTAAGGAAGGAGGAAGCCTCCCCATGAGAGGCTGCTGTACACTCCGTTTCCTCCCTCTCGAAATGTTTGACAAGCTGATACTCAAAAAAGCAAAACCGTTTGAAACAAAGACAACTCCGGAATCCACATGCGTTTATTCCATTAGCCTGCTGGGGGAGTGTGTTTGGGGAGGGGGGAGAATATGAAGAACTCCCAATGGGCCACAAAACTCCAGCCTGAGTGCAACCATGGGGAGGCGAGGGATTTCCAGGGAAAATACACGCGCTCCCTAGGAGGCAGGAAGACATACCACCTAGCGCAACAGGGATCCGCCCACAGTCACCTAGAGGGTTTGCTCAGGGCCAAGGCCACCACGGAGAAGCTCGGAAGAGTGGACCGAAATGGATTGGAGGCTACTAGGGTCCATGTGAGGGCTCTGAAAAAGAAACCGTCACCATTCCCAACGGGTGTATGCATAAAAGCCAGACTGGGCACACCCAGATAATCCGGTTTAGCAGCCAAATCCCCATCATCCATTTGTAATGACATCCTTCATTCCCAAAGCCACAAAACCATTAGTCACCAGGCCATGGAGGAAAAGCAGAAGCTCCCAGCAAAACTGGCTTGTTACCACTCCCCTGGCAAAAAGGCTCCTGGTTTTACCGGCCGGCTTACTCACCCAAGACTGTCACGTTTCATAAAATGAAATGCAGGACTCTTTCACAAGCCCGTAGCCACATAACGCAAGCAGAAGCTGACCTCTTGCAAAAATTCTCAGCTGAGAAGAAAAAGCTTCTATGAAGTTTCGCTGAGAGAGAGGTTAATGATGCTATGCACTCGGTTGACGGTATTTCCAAGGATCAAGGCCTTCAGTCTCAGAGAACGAAACTTCCTTGCAATCTTCCTTAGAGCACATAGCGCAATGCAGAGATGAAACAAGAATGTGGGCACCAGTGCACACTGGTTCTTACCTGCTTCTAGAAAAGTCCCGTAAGCCTGCCAGAAAGATACTAGGTCATAAAAATTTCCAAGTCCAGAAAAGAATAACGCACCTAAAAAAGAGGTTCCTAAGAGAAAAGGAAATAGACAAGTGTGCATGCTGGAAAAGAAGGGGGAAGAAGCAGAAATCCAGGACGGTAACTCGGGTGAGCCGGGCAAAGCCAAGGGACCAAACTAAAATAGATTCCAGATGGAACAAAGCTGGGGTTTATTTTCTCCTCACCTTTTTTTGGTGAAACATTTCAAAGTCACGGAAAAGCTGAAAGAATAGTACAGGGGAGTTGTCCCAATACCCTGTCCCTAGAGGCGCTGCTTGTTAACATTTGTCACGTCTGCCTCATGCTTCTCCGTGTTGAGGGCGTACAGTGATGTGGACGCCGCTCTTCCAGAGCCCTCCGAAAGCCAGCTGCAGATATTGCGATACTTGGCTAAATGTCTCATCGCTGTCTCCTAAGGCCATCCCCCTGCATATAACCAGGACATTATCTGTACCCCCCAAGGAGTATAATAATGACCCAATATTCTCTCATGGACACCCATGTCCCAGTTTCCTCAGCCCCTCTGACCCTCACTTTGGCCATCGCGCATTTTCTTTCTTTCTTCCTTCCTTCCTTCCATCCAAGATTTTATTTTATTATTTACTTACTTATTTTTAAAGTTTATTTATTTTGAGAGAGAGAACATGGCAGGGGCAGAGAGGGAGGGAGGGAGAGAGAGAGAGAGAGAGA
>NW_027530007.1:2342612-2354908 GCF_008692635.1 Crocuta crocuta | reverse complement strand
GAGAGAGAGAGAGAGAGACAGAGAGAGAGAAAGAGAGAGAGAGAGAGAGAGAGAGAGAATCCCAAGCAGGCTCCTCGCTGCCAGTGCAGAACCCAATGTGGGGCTTGAACTCACGAACTGCCGCGAGATCATGAGCTGAGCTGAAATCAAAGTTGGATGCTCAACTGACTGAGCTACCCAAGCACCCCTCAAGACTTTATTTTAACTAATCTCTACACCCAATGTGGGGATCGAACCCACAATTTAAAGACCAAGAGACACACGCCCCACCAACTGAGCTGGCCAGGTGCCCTGGCTGGCACTGGTTTTCCATCCAGGATCCAAAGGGGGAATCACAAGTGCATTCAATCCCCTGCTCTTCACCTCACATAGCCTGGAATGGCTCACCAGCTTTTCTCTGTCTATCATGACATGAACGTTTTTTAGAGTCCATGAAATGTCTGTAGGACGTCCCACAATCTGGATTTGCCCAACTGTTCCCTAGAATTAGAATAAGGCTAACCGTTTGGCAAGACACTATCATAGCTGACGTTGCCAGTGCCTGACTGGAAGCACACAGGCCGGTTTGTCCCGTTTCTGGTGTCTCTGGGATTGATCCACTGGTTACGGAACAAAGCTTTAAATATCTAAAATAGAGAGTACGCATATTGCGTGAAAACACAAGAAAAGAAAATGGTGGGAGATGAAAATAATATTAAATGAAACCTAAATATTCTAAAAGATTAAACAATTCGATCATATAAAAATCAAAACTCTCGGCATAGAAAGAAAGATATAATCAAAAGAATGACAAATTGTTGAAATCGGTGTAATGTTTAGCCCAGCCACAGGACAAGCTCTTTTAATATATAAAGAACACCTGTAGATCAATAATAAAAGACTGCTAAGCCAAGAAAGAAATGGGCAAACAATATAACACATTGTTCATAAATGGCTCTTAAAGCTATGAAATGAAAAATTCCCTTCTTTCCTCATGAGGAAAATGCAAATGGAAATGATGATGATATTCTACCTCTAAGCTATCAGGTTAGCAACAGTCTAAAAGTTTGACAGCTTCTGCCAAGGGATGGGGGAAACAGGGATCCTTGTACGATTTTAACAGGCATATAGAATGTTACCATCTCCATGGAGGGCATTTGGCAATACTGAAAAATCTGAACAGATGCACTGTTTGGTCAAGCAGCTCAGCTAGAATTTGTCCTACAGATACCCTTAAACAAACGCATAAAAATGTGTGTATAAGGGATTCCTTAGGTCGCCTGGGTGGTTCAGTCGGTTAAGCATCCAACTTCAGCTCAGGTCACGAACTTGCAGTTCCTGGGTTCGAGCCCCGTGTCGGGCGCTGTGCTGACGGCTCAGAGCCTGGAGCCTGCTTCGGATTCCTGGTCTCCTCCTCTCTCTGTTCCTCCCCCCACTTGCACTCTGTCTCGCTCTCTCGCTCTCCCTCTCTCAGAAATAAAAAAAAGATTAAAAACAAACTTTTTTTTTTTTTTTTAAAGAATATTCCTTCTTGGGGCACCTGGGTGGCTCAGTCGGTTGAACATCTGACTTTGGCTCAGGTCATGATCTCGCAGTTCGTGAGTTTGAGCCCCACATCAGGCTCTTGCTGTCAGTCTGTCAGTACAGAGCCTGCTTTGGAGCCTCTGCCCCCTCTCTTTGCCCCTCCCTGCACTTGCACTCTCCCAGGAGTAAGTAAATATTAAAAAAAAAAAAAAAGATATTCCTTGTTAATAGTAATGAAAGACAGAAAACTTAAATGCTCACCAATAGGAGACTGGTTTTAAGAAATTAAAATACAGGGGCACCTGGATGGCTCAGTCGGTTAGGCATCTGACTTCGGCTCAGGTCATGATCTCATGGTTCGTAGGTTTGAGCCCCGCGTCGGGCTCTGTGCTGACAGTCAGCTCAGAGCTTGGGGCCTGTTTCAGATTCTGTGTCTTCTCTCTCTGACCCTCCCCTGCTCATGTGTCTCTCTCTCAGAAATGAATAAAACATTAAAAAAATATATATAGCCCATCAGGGGCGTCTGGGTGGCTCAGTTGGTTGAGTGTCTGACTTCGGCTCAAGTCATGATCTCGCAGTTCATGTGTTTGAGCCCCGCGTCAGGCTCTGTGCTGACAGCTAGCTCAGAGCCTGGAGCCTGTCTTCAGATTCTGTGTCTCCCTCTCTCTGACTCTCCCCTGCTCACGCTGTCTCTCTCTCTCTCTAAAATAAGTAAAAAAACTTAATTAAAAAAATGATAAAGTACAACCAATCAGAAGAATGCCATGGAACCATTAAAATGGGTGAGATAGTTCTCAATGACCTTAGACAAGTAATATAATCCCTCTGTGCCTCAGTTTACTCATCTGCAAAACTGTGGACAATAACAGTACTTAGTTCATAGGATTTCTGTAAGGAGTAAATGAGTAATATAAGTAAAGCCCTTTTAACAATATGCAGCACACATGGGACGCCTGGCTGGCTCAGCTGGTAGAGCATGCAACTCTTGATCTCAGGGTTGGGCAGATAGATAGATAGATAAATCAATATTCAGCACACAGAAAGTGCTTGAGATGCTTAATGATAATGATGATGGTGTTGGTATAGAATAAGTTCCAGTATTTTTTTTGAAGTTTTTATTTATTTATTCATTTAAGTAATCTCTACACCCAATGTGGGGCTCGAACTCACGATCCAGAGATCAAAGGTTGCACGCTCTTCCGACTGAGCTGGCCAGGTGCTCCAGTTGCAGTATTGATCGTGAAGGGAAGAGTAAGGTGCAGAATACTGTGTGTCACATTGGGGGAAATCCAGTGCCTGTCAACAGATGTGTGATCATGCGTGTGCATAATACGTCTGTACACGTGTAGAAGGTCTCTGGGTAAGACGCACAGGGCACTAGCTGACAGCGGTCTCTTCTGGGGCTGGGCCTCCAGGTGGGAAGGCAGACTAGGCCTTCACCATAGAGGCTTCTGAGTTCTGTACTCTGTCTAGATTACCTAGTCCCAAAGAAGCGAGTGATATTTTGTTAAAGGAAGTGGAATGGGGTCTGAAGAGGAGAAAAAAAGAGAACTCTTCCCCTGGGTGGTCCGGCTGGTCCAGGAAGTGCCGGGTGTTGAGCATCTGAGCTACTCTGTCCCGGCTCTCAGGCCTGACAAACCTCTTCTCTCCCTCGGAGACAGAAGGTGGGCGGCCACCACCTCTGCGAACGGGAGGTGAGGGGCATGAGGGAGGAAGGACTTGCATTTGTTCTGGCCCACTCCACCCTACCGTAAGCTCCAGAAGGCTGTTCCGTGCAGGAGAGCAGAGCCAGGCCCCGGGAGGGACCCCTCCACAGCTGGCCTCTGGGCTTAGAGGCCCCACCGTGTCCTCCTAAAAATCACCAGCACCCCATCTTCCTGCAACTCCGGTGATGGGCAAGAGGAATGCCATGCGCCTTGAGAGGCCACCGGGCAGTGCCAACAGTAGGGACGGACACAGGGATGACATACCCTCTACCGCAGTCAGGAAGCGGAACGCACGGTCAGTGATGGGGCTTACGCAGGTCTGGGATCACAGCCTACCAGAGCTGACCTTGGCAGATTCTCTTCCACCTTTTTTTTTTTTAATAGTTTCTTTTTTTTTTTTTTACAAATAGTTTATTATCATGTTGGTTTCCATAGAACACCCAGTGCTCATCCCCATAAGCGCCCTCCTCCATGTGCATCCCCCCCACCCCCCACCTCCATCAGTCCTCAGTTTTTGTCAGCATTCAAGAGTCTCTCATGGTTTGCTTCCCTCCCCCTCCCCCACTATTTACCCCCTTCTTCTCCCCCACGGTCCTCCGTTAAGTTCCTCCTAATCCTTCTATATGTGCAAACATACGGTATCTGTCCTTCTCTGCCTGACTTATTTCGCTCAGCATAACACCCTCACGTTCCATCCACGTTGCTACACAGGCCAGATTCCCTTCTACCTTTTGCTCGCACCTTTGTAAATAAGATTGGAGGGGCGCCTGGGGGGCTCAGTCAGTTAAGCGTCCAGCTTTGACTCAGGTCATGATCTCGTGGTTTGTGAGTTCAATCCTCACATCGGGCTCTCTGCTGTCAGTGAAGAGCCTGCTTNGTTCAGGGGTTCGGAACTACCACATTACCAACTTAAAATCCCCCACTCATCGTGGCAGTATTTACATCTTCATGGCTATACATCTGCCTTCTTCTGCCCCCCCATCCCTACCCCCACCTGAGAAACAAAATTACAAAGTGAAAATCATTCAGAGGTTTTCTACCTGAAGAGAAGAGAAGAGACCTGGAAGGTCCAAAACACGTTTCAGTTCCTATTCCTGCAGCAGAAGAACATTCTGTGCGGGACGAGGGTCGGGAGGAGGGGTCTGTGGGAAGCCAGGGCAGCCTGGGGCAGGGGGCCGTGAGGCGGTGGCCTGGGCAGGGGCTGGGGGTGGGCGGTGTCCGGGCTAACCCATGTCCTTGGAAATGGGGTCTCTGGGTTGCCTGATGATTTAGCAGGAAGAAGCAGAGCGGGGTCCCCGTCATGAAAGGTGTTTGAAGCCGTGAGGATCCTGATCCCCACAGGAAGCCCTGCTTGCAGACCCAGGACCGCGGGCTGATGAGGCAGCAACTTCGTCTGTCTCGGAGCCGTTACTCAGCTCAGGGCCGTGGACCACAGGATTCCGGCAGCAGGAAGCATGTGGGTGGGCTACTCAGGAGACCCTCGGGCCTGAAAAACCTTAATTGGAGCTGGTCTCCAAAAGCCTCCCACCCAGCTCTCCACGTGGGAGGGGACAAGGAAATGGGTCACATTCTCCCAGCTGGACCGCTGTCACCGCGGGCTCCGAGCACACTTAAAGAGGTCCAGGGAGGGGGTCGAGTGGCCTGGCCGCCTCGCCGGCCGGCCATTTCCTCCTGATCCGACAGGGCGTGATTAGGAGCCCTGGACCGAAGTGGCGGCTGAGTAGCTCCAGGAAGGCAGGGGCAGGCCAGGGGCCGGGGGCAGGTCCCATCACCCCGGAGCAGGCCGTCCTGGGTCTTCCTCCCACTCTGCATGTGGGCAGATGCCTCTGTCGGCCCTTTGCCCTCTCCACCCCAGCCCTGCTGGAGGGACAGGGGAAGAACACTGTGTGCTTTCCCATGACCTGCGGGGCTTCCCTGACCTCGCGCTTTGAAGGGATCCTGAGGCCCGAAGCTGGGAAGACTTAGGGCAGAAATAAGCCTCTGGCTCCGCTCTGCATATACTGACCCCACGCAGGTGTCCACAGGCGTCAGTTCCCTCGGGAGCCCCGCGGGCATGCTGGAAACCGCCAAGCAGCCCCAGAGCCCACCTGCTGTCGCACGCCTGCTCTCCGAAGGCGGCAGGAGGAGACCTGACAGGCAGGGGGAGAATTCTGGAGGAGAGACAAGGTCTGCTGGTCTTTCTTAAGAAAGGTGGCATGAATTCAAAACATTTGGGAAGAACCCATGATCCTTCCTCCCTGACTTGAACTCAAGTAACAAAGGGTTATGGCTTTACGTGGAAGTGGGTTCTTACTGACCTTTTGTGAAGTACGACATAGAAGGGCTCTGTTCTACCAACTCTTCTCTGGCTCTTCTGGGAAGCCAAACACAGTCCTCTACCCGAATGCCCACCAGGGCAGGTACCCAGGGGAGCCAATGTGTACACCCGGAAATTACATCCTGACTCTCCCTTGAGAGTTCAAAACACTCACCAACACGTTCTTTCTTTTCTTTTTTTTTTTAATTTTAAGTGTTTAGGGGCGCCTGGGTGGCTCAGCCGGTTAAGTGTCCGACTTTGGCTCAGGTCATGATCTCACGGTTCGTGGGTTCGAGCCCCGTGTTGGGCTCTGTGCTGACTGCCAGCTCAGAGCCTGGAGCCTATTTCAGATTCTGTGTCTCCCTCTCTCTCTGACCCTCCCCTATTCACACTGTTTCTCTCTCTCAGAAATAAATAAAACATTTAAAAAAAAAACTTTTAAGGGTTTATTTATATTTGAGAAAGAAAGAGACAGAGCAAGAGTGGGGGAGGGGCATAGAGCGAGGGAGACACAGAATCTGAAGCAGGCCCCAGGCCCTGAGCTGTCAGCATGAAGCCCGATGCGGGGCTCGAGCCCACGAGCTGTGGGATCTCGACCTGAGCTGAAGTCAGACGCTTCACCGACTGAGCCACCCAGGCGCCCCCAACATGTTCTTTCTTGATTCACAAGACTCCAACTAGATAATAAGCCTCTTGGCCCTAGACTCTAAGCTTTGATGGGGAAGACAGCGATTTCTACCCTGCCCTCCACAATATTCCCAGTATCTACCATGGGGCCAAGAGCATAAAAAAAGCTCAATAAATATTTATTAATTGAATCAGTGAATCATTAGAAGGAAGGAGGGTAGGAAGGAAGGACGAATGGAAGACAGCCATCATTTCTTGGTATCTCTGTGTTCTTGGCTCATCTTATAAAGATAGCATAGCCAGGATTAGAAACCATGCCCTTTAACCCCCTTCTCTGCGGTGCCACCAGTGTCCTCGATTGTGCCATGAGGCGCCGTGTACAGACCCGCTTACGGAAGCTCCTGCAGTACAGCACAACCGGGAAAAATGGAGAAATGTTCATGACCCTCAATCCTTAAGATACTTCAGCACCAAGGCTTTGGCCCCGCTGTGCCCACCACGGAAGGGCCCCTTTCCCTCTGTGGACTGTTGCCATCCACCTTTTAACGAGGCTTCATGGAGGACCGGGACATAATAGGTCTTTAATAACCAAGTGTAACAGCAATTGGTGCTCGGTGCCCTTTCATAAAAGAAGTTCAAAAGCACTTTGGCTCAAACATCACAATGCCCCTGGGAGCTATGAAGGTATAAGTATCATTATCCCCATTTACAGTTGGGGAAAGTAAGGCAAAGGGAGGTTAATTACCTTGCCCAAGGTCAGATGAGACAGAAGGGGCATAGGATTCAAACCCTTTGCAGCAGCCAGTGAGCTAACTCTGGTCACCCTAACTAACAGTCACCCACGCTGGGCTGAAGAGAGATTTTTTTTTTTTCCTTCTTCTCTGTTGTTTCTGCTGAGAAGCAGGATCCAACACGGGGCTCTGAGCTTGTGCTCAGGAGACAGACGCACTGCCTGGGTTTGAATCCCGACTCTGTTCTGGACTAGCTTGATCTCTAGCAAGTTACTTAACCTTTCCGGGCCTCAGCTCCTGAGTATGTAAAATGGTACTAAGGGTGCTATCTCAGAAAGCAGGCTGAGGGTGAGACAATGTACGTAAGGTGACATTTCTGTCCATTTTCTAAATAAGCACACGTCACTCTTGTTGAAAAAAAAAGTTACTTGAGAAGACGGTTGTACTCACTCTGGGTTTAGTTTTTACAAGGCTACAGATGACGTGTGACCGACAGGCATTTTGGATTCTGCCAATAAAATGTCCCAGGAGCCTGAAAGTGACTTGCAACCCCAAGTTTGGATTCCCATACCACCTCGTGGTGGCCTCCCAAGGTTAGCAGGGCAAGCGGCATTGCGAACGCCAACCGGCCAGGGGGATGCCCGTGCGAGGCTCTGAAAAGCTGCCACAGCACCCAGGCTGCAGAGGCCAACTCCGGATTCCTGGCGAGCTGAGGCCCTGGGTTTTAAATGCCATTTCTGAGTGCTCCGCTAAGCTTCCCAACTCCGCTCGGCCCAGACCAAAGACAGCCAATGCTTTCTAGGTACCACCGCCTTCCTGATCAAGCGATCAGACAGGAGGTGTTCAGAGGTGACAGTGTGGCCTGAGCCTCTCTAGGGGGCCTGGTGATACTCAGTGGGGACTGGAAGAGAAGGGGTGGAGATGGAGGGGGGGAGGAAAGCTACCCGGTCAATCTCAGGACACCCCCAACAAAGACACTGTGACAGATATGCGTGTGGCAACACTCCAGTGTTGCTTCAGGGACACTGCCAAGATAAGAAGCTTTTTTTTTTTTTTTAATATTTTTATTTATTTCTAGGAGAGAGAGAGAGAGAGAGACAGAGCGAGCAGGGGAGGGTCAGAGAGATAGGGAGACACAGACTCTGAAATAGGCTACAGGCTCTGAGCTGGCAGTCAGCACAGAGCCCGACGCGGGGCTTGAACCCACGAACCGTGAGATCACGACCAAGCGAAAGTCAGACGCTTAACCGACTAAGCCACCCAGGCGCCCCCAAGATAAGAAGCTTTAACTCATGCAGAGAGGAGCAGAGGACATGGGCCATGCCACTGTGCAGGGCGAGATGCTAAGGGCTGGCAATGCTCATTCATTCAACTCAAGGAACTGAGCACCCTCATTCTCAGAGGGAATCTGCAAGACCCACAGACACGCACGCCGGGCCCTCTGTTAACCTCGCTGATGGCTCCCACGTCCCCTGGGCGTCTAGGCCAGAGAAATGAGGAACTTAATGGGAATAAGGTCAACACTGCGAGCCTGCTGGTTTCTAAAAGCCTTCCCAGGACAAGGAGAGCCCATTCACTGCTCTCCTAGCATCCTGTGCTTTCTCCTGACATGGAAGGGCTCTCAGGCAGTGACTTCCCACTGTTCAGAACTGATGAGTAAAATCCAAACTCCTCACCGTGGTCACAGATGCGACCCCTGTCAACTCCTTGCTCACCACGCTCTGGTCCCACTGGGTTTATCACTCCTGCTGTCCTTGCTACCTGTCATCTGGGTCGCCATTCAAAGTCACTTCCGGAGAGCCAGCTCGAGTTCTGGTCCTGACCCTGCTCCCGGTCATCTCCATCTTAGTGCCCTGTTTCATTCTCCCTGTATCTCTTTTCACCATCGTGCACTATCTTGTCCACCTTGTACTGTCTGTCTCTCCCGCCAGAATACACACTCCACTGGACCATGCACCTTGGCCATCTTGTTCTTGGCTATATCCACAGCACCTGCAATGGTGCCCGGACATAACAGCTGTTCAATAAGTCATTCAATTTAACAGATATTTACTGAGTGCCTGGCAAGTTTATGTACTGGACTACAATAGTAGACCAAAAAAAAAAAAAAAAAAAGGGACAAAATCTCTGCCCTCAAAGAGCTTAAATTCTGGTGGCAGAGAAGAAACAGATAAATCAGTAACAGTGAAATGGTAACCACTACTTCAATCAAGCACATACAAAGTGCTCAGTGCTGTTCTATAGGTATCGTGCCCTGGGGCAGCTGGGTGACTTACTTGGTTAAGCGTTTGACTCTTGATTTCAGCTCAGGTCATGATCTCACAGTTCAGGGGTTCAAGTCCCATGTCCCGCGTTCAAGTCCCGTGTCCCGCGTTCAAGTCCTACATTAGCGGTGCGAAGCCTGTTTGGGATCCTCTCTCTCCTTCTCTCCGTGCCTCTCCCCCACTTGTGCTCTATCTCTCTCTCAAAAAATAAATAAATAAACTCTTAAAAAAAAAACATGGGGGGGGCACCTGGGTGGCTCAGTTGTTTGAGCTGAGTTTGGTACAGGTCATGATCTCACGGTTTGTGAGTTCAAACCCTGCGCTGGCCTCTGTGCTGACAGCTCAGAGCCTGCAGCCTGCTTTCGATTAGGTGTCTCCCTCTCTCTCTCTCTGCCCCTCCCCGCTCACACACTGTCTCTCTAAAAAATAAACATTAGAAAAAGTTGTTAATAAAATATAATAAAAAAATTTAAAAAAACACAATAGATATCACCTGATTTAATCCTCCCAACAACTCCCTGAAGTATTGTTATTTTACAGACGGGGAAACTGAGGCACAGAGCGGTTACATGGCTTGCTGCAGATCACGCAGTTCATAGCGAAAGAAGCCAGGATCCAAACCCAGACGGTCTCGGTACGAAGTCCACGCTCTAATTAAGAGCTACACTTCATATTTGCTGAGTGTCGAATAACTACTTGGTCAGCACCCTCCACAGCTGTTCCCTGTAGGCAGGGCTGGAGAGAGAGCAGATTCATCAGTTAAGGGCTGCCCTGTTCTGTGAGCTCAGTGAGACGGGCACTGCTGGCTGCCCCTTTCCTGCACCCTGGATGAGGAGGGATCTGCAGGGAAGTGCGGTCTGATGTCAAGACAGGGACCGGATTTCCGGGTCCTGGTTTTAGGTGCTGAGACACCCAGGCAAGTCAACCAATCTTGGATGAGTTTACTTTTCGTGGGGGGCACTGATCTTGATGTTGTGAGGGATGCAAAGACGAATCCAGCAGCGATCCTAGCCTCAGAAAGCTTAGAGTCCTGCAGGACACTTGGGACTGAAATAGAGGTGGACAGTGACGGTCGCCATTAAAAAATGTACAAACTGCTATGGGATTTCAAGAGTTACCTAGCCTCTAGGGGCTATAGGTACCCAAGCAGGAAAGGAGCGGGGCTGGCTTACACAGCTCCCACGGTCCTCTGGCTCAGACATGTTCTGACAGCACAGATTTGGAGCAGCAGAGAGATCAGGTTTTATTCTGGTTAATAGTTCAAGTGCATGGCCACTGAGTTGCTCTCATCTACCACGAGAACAGTCCCAATCTCCCTGAGCGACCTCTTAGAGCATCGGCAAGGTAATGATAATGCTCCCATTTAAATAATGCAGCCGAATTGGGAATGAAGCCCGGTGGTACAGCCTCCTCCACCTCTAACTGGGTTTTAAACCCACAAACCCTCTTCCGTCAAGAAGGCGGCGATCCCTCTGTGAGCATGCCGTTATAATGTGGAGAATGCTCCCTCCTCACCTCGTTCACGTCTGTATCCCTGGAGTCTAGCACAGTACCTGGCTCACAACAGGTGCTGAGTAAGGTTTGCCGAGCCAAACCTGAGTATAATCCAAAAATTATCTGCTAGATGTGTAATTCTGAATCGGTGTTCCCGGAAGTTTTGCTTTACAGCTCTCAGCTCTCCTGGGGAGGGGGCAGGAGGAGACTGGTTCCACCCTTCACTTTTACTGCTACGATCCTGGTGACCCCAGCCACCACTATCTCCTGCCCGGAAGCTGCAGCAGCCTACCTCCCAATCAGTATGCCTGCTTCTACCTCTGCAGCTCACAATCCGATCTCCATATAGCAGCCAGAATGATCTTGGAAAACTTAGATCGTATCACCTCTCTGCTTAGAATCCTCTAATAGCTTCTAACTGCACGTGGAATAAACTCCAAACTGGTTCTTCTACACTTAACACCACTGAAATTATTTTGTCTGTTGATTTGTTTACCCCCTCCTCTTTAGAACGTCGGCGATGGGAGGGCAGGGACTATGTCTATTTCCACCCCTGTAGCCCCATGTATTGTCATGATGCCTGTTATATAGGAACACTCACTACTGAACGGATGAATCCACATCCTACAGAGGCAACTTGTGTTTACAAGGCCCACTAACTCCATCAGGAAACCATGAAAGACACACTGGCATTCAACAGCTTGCACCTTTTTTTTTTTTTTTTAAATGATTCAAAGTCCTGCTTTAAGTCAGAGAAAACTGGTATCTCTGGACACTTTAATGGCCCAAAAGATGAGTATCGCTTAGGGTCTAAAGTCAGGAACCAGAGCCCAGTAGTTGTAGCAGGGAGCTAAGAGGCGAGGCAGTTGGGAACAAAACCTCAGGACAAACTCTGACTTGCCTCCAGGTCCCTTCCTGACACACCCTGTGCCTCAATTTACCCAGCCGTCGGCCAGGCACACTTCCCTAAGTTCTGTGAGTGACAGGAGGCAAAATAATTAACAGCCAGAGCATGCTTAGATTCTCAGATAGGAGGTGCTGCAAGCCACAGATCTCATTATTCATACAACTTGATTTGCTGCCAACACAAGCCTCCTCGGCCTTCCCAGGGGCTAAGCCCGCAGCGGGCACTGCTCAGACAAGTTCAGCACACAAGAGAGAGGGAGGCGTGTGGGGCCTAACAGAGGTCGGGTGTCCAGATCTACCTAGGTGCCTCGGTTACCCGGGTCCAAGAATAAGGAAGGTGGTTGGGTGGGGGTGATGAAACGGAGGTGACAAGTGCAGTCTGGGGCTCCCAGTGGTTCATTTTGCGGGCTCACGTACAGGCACCCGCCAGACAGGTGAAGCGTGCGCCTACACTGTGCACCTTCCAGAAACACTGCCCGGGAGAGGGGGAATCGGGAACCGGCTCAGTCACACGAGAGGGAGACAGGAAGGGCGGCCCAGGGGCCAGACCTCGGCAGCATTTAGTTTGGGGAAATATGGAGGGGCTCTCTATACAGGGGATCGGGATGCTGAGCGTGGGGAGCAGAGAAGGGGAGGGTCGGGAGGGCGCGGGACCCGAGTGCTGACAGCCGGTGAGAAACCACGCCGTCGCGGTGGGGTGAACGACAGAGTGGGTGGCTCGGACACCTGTGGAGGCGACCCCTGGGCGGAGGTGAGGACGGCTGGAGGG
>NW_027530007.1:2291664-2342473 GCF_008692635.1 Crocuta crocuta | reverse complement strand
CGGGGACTCGGAGGAGGAGGTGGCCTGAGGGGCGGAGCCCGGGTTAAGGATGGAGCTGGCTCTGCGGTAAAGCCACTGTGTCTGTCCCTGGCCGCTCCGGGAGCACAGTGATCCCGTAAAAATAATGGCCTCTCCCACACACGAGTCTGTGTTTAAAAATGGGAGCGGTCGGACGGGGCGGAATCCTCGGGGAGGCTGGTTTCTTCAGGACCCCTGAAAAATCTGAAACGGACGAGGTTGCAAAACATTCAGAGGCGTGGTCTTCCTGCGCTGCGGAACTGGGAACATTGCTACCTTGGAGGAAGCTAGGCCCGCTCTTGAATTGGAGGCCTGTCTAACCTGGGATCTACGGAGCCCGGAAGGCCCAGGAATGGGCCTCCGTGAGTCCGTTAAACTTAAAATATCGTGTGTCTTGGCAGGGAGTACATTTTTCTGGGGAGAAAGGGTCCATGATGAAAATGTTTCTATTAGAAAGTCTGACTCTAGCTGCTAGATGGCTCAGCCTGGAGAAGAGTACAGGGAAAAACAGCCCATTTTTAGGCAAAATGCAAATTGCTTTGAACGCCCACTTTCCTTTTAAAGGGGCGCGTGTCTTTAAGAGTGTTCTCGTTTTGAACATTTTCACTTTCTTTTAAGGCTTATTTTATTTGGGGAAGGGGGCAGAGAGAGAGGAGGACACAGAATCGGAAGCAGGCTCCAGGCTCTGAGCTGTGCTGTCAGCAGGACTCCGATTCCAAAACCCTGAGATCACGACCTGAGCCTGTCAGGTGCTTAACCGACTGAGACACCCAGGCGCCCCTGATTTTCAACATTTTTAACAGTTACATAGTGTGGCACTAACCCCACTTTAGAAGCCTTGCTTTCCCAGCTTTTCCTTTCGCCTTTTAGAAAAGAGAATCCCATCTTCTGCTGTGCCCCACACATTTCTTTCCCGGCCCTATGCGAGAGGGATATGCGATAATATTTTGTTTTCTCTAGTGTATCTATATTCTGTAATGTCCATATTACTCTTTTGACTTAATAACTATTTTAGTTACAGTTGAGGAATAGTTTAATTTTATCAAAAGTCATGAGATTATGAACTCAAAAGGCAGAAATAGGTCTTAGTCATGTCTGTGTCCCCATTAGTGTCCCAGCCACCATGCCCGTGGCAAAGGCTCAACCAATATTTGCCAATACAGTGTACCAGCTGATCCTTCAAGTTTCCCAGAGCACACCAATGGGGGGGGGGAAGTGCACACTCAAATTATTTTTATCATAAATATTGATGTTTCAACAAATGAATTAAAACTGAACAAATTGCTTGGTATTCAAGACACAATGTATAAACGTTACTTTTTTTTTTCTTTAAGAGACATGCTTAAGGGGGCACCTGGGTGGCTCTGTTGGCTAAGCATCTGACTCAGGTCATGATCTCACAGCTCATGAGTTCGAGCCCTGCATCAGGCTTCGAGCTGACAGAGTAGAGCGTGTGGGCTTCTCTCTCCCTCTCTCTGCCTCTCCCCACCAGATAAATTAAAAAACTTAAAAACAAAAAAACAAAGAGACATGCTTAAGACTGAAGGAGGAAAGGAATGCATAAAATGAAAATGTGTCCCTGAGAAATAATGGACGCTTTTTCCTTTTTTCAAATTTTTCATAAATCTATTGTGGTTTTTGTTTTTTGTTTGTTTATTCATTTTTAAGTAGGCTTCATGCCCAGTGCTGAGCCCAATGCAGGGCTTGAACCCACGACTCTGCGATCAAGATCTAAGCTGAGATCGAGAGTCCGACTCCTAACCGACTGAGCCACCCAGGCCCCCCAAACCCATTGTCTTCATAGTTCAAAATTACAATAAGGTCATCAGCACAGTCCCTCAATTACTCTATCAGCTCAGAGTTAGAAAATTCTGCCTTTCTAGATAAGAGTATTATATTACTTCAGGGTTAACTCAGGCTTCACCCATCTGTAGGGTCTTAGAATGAAACACTGAAGGTTTAGGATGTAGGGGAACATCTATTGGTTCTGACAGCCCAGCACTATCTCTTCCCCTTGGGGAGCCTCCCTTCCCTACCCTATACCCCCGGAGGTGTTGATGAGGCTATCAATTACAGTATTCTACCCTCTCCTCCAAAAATAAAAACAAAACAAAAAAACCCACAAAAAACAAAAAACAACAATAACAAAAAACCAGGGGAATCCAAGCTGGAATAGTCAAGTACTACATTCTCTTGACTACTGGCCATGAAGCAGGATGTGTCCCAAGCCGAGCCAGTTGGAGTCCTTCCCCAAAACCTTCCAAATTGGTAATGAAGGGAAGCTCTCTTTCCTATTGGATCAAGAGCTATAAGGATATGACCTCAACAATGTTAGTATCACCTTCCACGCACCATGTAGAAAATTCTGAAAGAATGAGGCAATGTTACAAGAGAGAAAGGGACCAATATTTGGAAGGAGGGAAGAGGAATGGGTGAGAGAAGAGAGATCTGTAACACAGTGTTCCACGATTTCACTGCACTTGACCAGCTCTACGCACACCATCTCACACTCAGTCGGTCCCCCAATCAGCCTGTCCTCCAGGGCGCCCCCCTTGAGTAATTGGCACCATTTCACCCAGTTGCTTGCACCAGAAGCTCCAAAGTATCCTTGACACACTTTCCCCTTTGTTCCTCATATCCAATCCATGTTGTTTCCACCCCCAAACCATGTCTTGAATCTCCCTACTTGCCACCATCTCTATTTCTTCAGCCCAGTTTAACCCACCATCAGCTCTCAACGTGACTCCAACAATAACTTCCAAGTACTCTCACATTCAGGCTTTCCCTACCATCCCCAATCCACTGTCCTTCTTCAAATGTACCGTTCTTGCCAGTCAGTTCTCTGCTACTCAAGGATTTCTCTTTATCTTCATGATGAAGTTCAGAATCTTTAGCATGGCGACAAGGCCCTGCATGATCTGGCTCCAGCCTGATCTTGAACCCCTTTTGCTAAAGGGGCTCCTGCCACCCCTAGGCCTTCTCCCTGTTCCTTGATCATAGGGTACTTCTGAGTGTGCAGTTCTTCCTTGCCTCAGTGGCCCTTCTCCACTTCCCCCTTCTTCACCTGACTTTGGTCTTCCTTAAAGAGGCTTTGCTTGACCTACGCTGGCCCCTACGCTGTATGGGACCATACATTACGGCACGGTCATAAATTCCAAANTCCCCCTTCTTCACCTGACTTTGGTCTTCCTTAAAGAGGCTTTGCTTGACCTACGCTGGCCCCGGTTATGGGACCATACATTACGGCACGGTCATAAATTCCAAGATGGAAGGTAAAATCATTCGTCTTTTGCTTTGGTCCCAACATTTTTCATCCCGTTTACATCTGGTGCAGCTCAGACTTTTCTGGGCACCGGGAGTGACAAGGACGCTAAGCCCACAGCAGACAAAGAGGGTCCCAGTCACGCACTGTTCCTCCTGTGTTTCACGTTGCCAGATAACCTGTCATCTGATTTTACTTTGGAGATAATAAGGAATTATTAAACACAATGATGAAAGCATTTTGCAGATCAGTGACTATACATACTTTGGGTCACAAGTGGGCTCTGTGCAGCTGTGAACATCTGGCTGGCTGCTAACCTGTCCCCAGAGTGCTGGCTTCGGCTTGAATAGATCCTCTGGTCACTCAACCCTGTTTGTACCGCACTTGGGAACAACAGAAAGAAATCATTATTCATTTCTTTGGCTGAGCGCTTTGGTGCGCCGACCTGTCTTGCAAGTGTATTTTGTCTGTGCAGAAACATTCTAATCACCTAGTCAAGTCAAACCAACATAAAACTTCAGTTTGGATCCAAATACTCAGCGTGTTAGCCTTTAAGCATCTAACTTAAAGGTGATCTGTTGATCACCTTTTATTTTTTTCCTGCTGTTTATCCTCCAATTAAGTATAAAAAATTACCATTCCTAAAAGCAAATGGCTTCTCTGTCTGGGAATAAACAATAAAACAGCACTTTTCCCCCAGAACATACCAATGTGTCCCCTATCTGTCGATGACGTCATGTTACCAGCGTATCAGGGTAAGAAGGAAGACCCTTCCTGACAGCACTTCCTTCCTCGCCCTCCTGGGCCACAGAATTCCCAGTAGTTTGTTGCCTTAGACAAGTGGAGGGGCCTCTCACTGTTAAATATCTGTAGCTTTGCTCCTGACCTTCACGGTCGGTCGTAAGAGTGGGCAGTTTCAAACCCATCTGAGACCTTGAACCCTCCTGTTTTTCAGCCAGGGGTCTCCTTCCGTCCTTTGCTATTTGTGACACTGAAGCCTGGCTTTGTGGTAATGTGACCGACACTTAGATTGTGCCTTTTGGTCTGGCAGAGATTGCTCAATCTAAATGAACTTCGTGGTTTATGTTTTCTCCCCCTCCCCTCACTTTTCTTCATTACTGTTCTTCCGGGAAATTACTTCCCGTCAGCAGTATTTGCCCCCAGCGGGTGAATCAGATGGGGCTCTTTTTTTTATAGTCAATAAACACTGAAGGCTGAGGCCGGCCAATGAACACCCTGGTGCCGGCTAATGAAGAGCCTCAGATGAAAGCTTATGCAGAGGGGAAAGGCATGGTGCAAATGTCCTGGGATCCAAGGTTACTCGCTCTTCTCCCACATGCTGCACAACAGATAGTAATGATTATTAATTATTTAAGCAAAGAACATGCGAGCCAACATAGGCAGAAGGGGGGAAAAAAGTAAGCAGCACACTAGGATCCTCTGTTGAAACCATTTTAATTAGCACAAGTTATAGAGCCAAGGGAAATTGACCAAGATACTTACTATAGCTAAAGAATTTTTTAAAATTCTTTACCACTTTCTTCCTTTAAAAAAAAAGACAAGACAATTTAGCTTATATTCGTGTGTATTTGCTGATAAGCTGGAACATGAAAAGTGCAATGGCTTCTACAGGCTTCCTTCAGTGATGGCGTGGGGGGCGCAGAAAGGACAGGAAGCTCAGCAGGGTCCTTGTAGACTCTACTGAATCCTGAGGCTGTGAGTCCCAAGGCTCCTCTGGAGACGTGGCTTTTGTGTTCATACATGGTGAGGACATTGGGACTCAAAAGCTGAAGTTCCACCCACCGTGATCTTCTTCCCTTCGTGCGCTGGACCGAAACCTTCATGAGATTCTCACTTCAAATTTCAAAGCTCGTGTCATTTGTGGTATGTTTTACTGTTTCTCTGGATATATCATGATGCCTGGAGCAGTGTCTCTATTAGAGAAGCCGTGACACTATTTCTAAAGCTCAGAACCCAAGAGGGCGTAGGTGTGATTTTATTTTCAAATTCTTGGACCATCTTCACCTGTTTGAAACTCACTGGGAATTGAACTACAGTCCAACCTTCCTGCATTGTCAATTTCTCTGGTATTGACATCTCTAATAATCAAAGTTCTTTTTCTTTCTTTCTTTTTATTTCAGAGAGAGGGAGAGAGAGAGAACATACAAGCGGGGAAGAGGGGCTGAGGGGAGGAGAGGGAGAATCCCAAACAGGTTCCACATTCATTGCAGAGCCTGACATGGGGCTCAATCCCATGACTCTGGGCTTAGGACCTGAGCTGAAATTGAGAGGCAGATGTTCAACCGACTGAGTCATTCAGGTACCCCTAGAGTTTTCACTTCTAATTCAGTCACGTTTAGAAATCCAACTCTCATTATTATTGTAATGACCCTGGCTCTGTGACTAACAAGAGACAGAGACTGTGTTTTCTTTGCAAGAGTCCTTTTTGTNTGAAATTGAGAGGCAGATGTTCAACCGACTGAGTCATTCAGGTACCCCTAGAGTTTTCACTTCTAATTCAGTCACGTTTAGAAATCCAACTCTCATTATTATTGTAATGACCCTGGCTCTGTGACTAACAAGAGACAGAGACTGTTTTCTTTGCAAGAGTCCTTTTTGGTTTTGTTTTTTTAACCTTGTTCTAATAGTCACACTCTCTCACACTGAGTTCTTAAAGGAACTTTCTTTTTATGTTTTTATTTTGAGAGAGAGAGCATGCATGCACATGCATGCAGGTGGGGGAGGGGCTAGAGGGAGGGGTGAGGTCGGGGACAGAATCTCAAGCAGGCTCCATGGTCAGTGTGGAGCCCGATGCTGGGCTCGATTCTAGGACCCTGGGATCACGACCTGAGCCAAAATCAGGAGTCGGGGGCTCAAACGACTGAGCCACCCAGGTGTCCTGAAGACCTTTCAGTTGAACTGATTCAGATGTTCAACATCACATGTGACCTATTTTGCATCCCCTGACTTTGGTTCAAGCATAATCTCTTCACTCAATTGCTCATTCAAGGAACGTTTATTAAGTGCTTCCCAGGTGCACATCATTGCCCTCAGCAGGGGATAAAGCAGCAAATCAGACAAATATTTTCCTTGCCCTCATGATGAGTAGGACACTAATGAGTTGCACCATTGAATAATTCACTGCAACGCTAGTTCAGTGCTAAGAGCTGAAATACAACAGGCTTGAGGCCAAATTGCTGAGACTCTAACCTTGCATTGGGGTCAAGGAGAACTTCCTTGGGAATGTAACATTTAAGCTTCTACTTAACTAGCAGTCAACTAAGAAAAGAGTGGGAAGAGGAGGTTGGCACACAGGGGACCAGTCCAAAAAAAGCCCATGAGGAGAGAGGCACCTGGGTGGCTCAGTTGGTTAGGTGTCATAGTCTGATTTTGGCTCAGGTGATGATCTCACAGATTGTGGGTTCTATGCTGACGGTGCAGAGCCTGCTTGGGATTCTCCAACTCTCCTTCTCTCTGACTCCCCTGCTAATGCTCTTTCATGTGTGCACATTCTCTCCCCCTCCCTCTCTCTTTCCCGGAAGAAATAAATAAACTTTAAAAGAAAAGAGAATTATTTTTTAAAAAGGGGGGCACCTTGGGGCGCCTGGGTGGCTTAGTCGGTTAAGCGTCCGACTTTCGCTTAGGTCATGATCTCACGGTTCGTGGGTTCGAGCCCCACATCGGGCTCTGTGCTGACTGCCAGCTCAGAGCCTGGAGCCTATTTCAGTCTGTGACTCCCTCTCTCTCTGACCCTCCCCTGCTCACGCTGTCTCTCTCTCTCTCTCTCTCTCCTAGAAATAAATAAAACATTAAAAAAATTTTAAATAAAAAGGGGGGCACCTGGGTGGCTGGCTCAGTTGGTTAAGAGACTAACCTCGGCTCAGGTCATGATCTCGAAGCACATGAGTTCGAGCCCCACATCAGGCTCTGTACTATTCATGCAGAGTCTACTTGGGATTCTCTCTCTCTCTCTGCCGCTCCCCCACTTGTGCGTGTGAGCTCTCTCTCTCTCTTTCGCTCTCAAAATAAATAAACTTTTAAAAAAGTTTAAAAAAAAGACAGAAAAAGGCCATGAGGAGAAAAGCGAGCATGGTGAGATCAAACAACTTAGAGAAGGCTGAGTGCAGAGTGATGGGGAAAGAGGCCAGGCACAGATGATACAGGACTTTATAGATCATGCTAAACATTTGGTCTTTATTCCAAAATAAGAACTACTGAGAGGGGCACCTGGGTGGCTCAGTGGGTTGAGCGACTGACTCTTGATTTCTGTTCAGATCATGATCTCACGGTTTGTGAGTTAGAGCCCCACATCCGGCTTCACATCACACTGACGGTACAGAGCTCTCTCTCTTTCTCTCCTTCTCTCTCTGCCCTTCTCCTTCTCTCTCTCTCTCTCTCAAAATGGATAAATTAAAAAAAAAAAGAACTACTGAGAGGTTTAAGCAAGAATGGGATATGGTGGGTCTGTATTTAAATAGCTATGGTTTAAACATGGAGAATGGATGAAACTGGAAAAACAGTGATGTATTGGTCAACTATGGCTGCATAACAAAATTCAGTGGCTGTAACAAACATTTCTTATTTTTTGCTCAGGGGTCTGCAAACTGCCTGGTGTGGGTCTCCTTAAGACTGTGGATTGACTCCGTTGGGCTGGAATCAGCAAAGCTTCGATGCAGGTTGGGATTAAGTCTGTTCCACATGTCTCCTCATTCCCCTTAGACCAGAAGCTACACAGGCCACATTCCTCTTATGATGAATGGCAAAAGACCAAGAGTGCCCAGCCGAACTGTGGAAGCACCCCAAAGACCTCTCCGTAAACATTCATTGGCCACATCCAGTCTCATGGCCAAGCCCAAAAGAGTGGGATGGTGAGTAATAGTCCAATGTAACAAGAGGGTATGATCAAGGCATTTTCCATTCTGATGGAAACCAAATAAATGGTAGAGGCTAGTACCCTCCTCATCCTAAGTCATCTGCTTTAGCCCCCAAACAACTGCTTTAATTTTCCCAAAGCCGTTCATGGGGAGGGTAGAAAACCAGTATATTAGTAGCCTAGAACTACTTTGATCATTCACAAAACAGGTGAGTCTCCGACCTCCATTTTCCCCCTGAGCCTATGGATGCAATGAAGAATGATTTTGCAAGTCTTCAGAAACAAATCGATCAGTTTTTGCACTTCCTTCTCTGTCAACACGAGGCGGGAGTTCTTCCTGTCACGGCTGGCTCTGCTTTGCCCAGGAAAGTGCTCCCTTTTCTGCCAGCTGCACCAAAGCTACCAATTCAACAATAGGTTCCAAATGGAAAAGAGAGGCAGGTACCTAATTTATGATGGATGGATCCGGCACAGTGCTATGTACTCTCATCAATGTTTAGGTAAAATTTTGTTTTTTAAATAATTTATTTTTTGAGGGGAAAAGAAAACCTGTTTTGTTTTGTCTAGTTTTTTGTTTTGTTTTTCCTGAAAGCCCTTCTGATTTCTTATCTCACATTCTCGGGCCCAGCTTTAACAGGAATATATTCGCAGCAATTGTCCTGGGTCTTTAATCAAAGAAGCCAGTCTTGTTATGCGGATCAACATTTTTGGCGGGGTGTAAGGCTGAGGGGAAAGTTCAGGTTAAGTTGGAAGCAGCCCTGGGGAGTAAAAGTGAACTATTCTTGGCTGAATTCAAGTGGAGGCAATTCACTGAACGAAACCCAAAGGCGTCTGCTGATATCTTAGGTTGACTTTAATGAGTAGTTAGACTGAAATAGCTCCAGGCTCCAGGGGGTGGACCAAACCTATTGAGAACCTCTCCTGGGAGATGAAAAGGTGCTTCGAGAAGTAGTTTCGGCTTCTTCCCTGCCCCTAGCACAGGCTCAGCATGGGAGCGTTTCTGCTCATCTTACTAATTGGGGGCTAAGTACAGACAGAACAGAAAGGGACACTTATTTCACTAATAAGTAGAAAAGCTTCCTTGAGAACGAGAAGACAGGCTCACAGGAGGCAGGAGCCCTCAAGCAAGCATACAGGTGACACTTGTGACTTTCTAAAACAACTTTGAGCGGGCGATTTCTATTTAATTTCTTTTCGGAGTAAGTGACACACAGAAACAGCCTGCTAAAGGGGCTGCAGCGTCTGGAAAAAGATAAAGGGACTAGTTTTAATATGCCTTCCATTTCGGCAGCTAATGACACCCTGCTGCGGCAGACTATAATATTAACACACAAATTCCCATAAACTCAGAAGCATTCTTTCAGGAGAATGTCTTGGGATATTTATTATATCTCCTTCGCAGAACTTATGTCATTAAAAAGGAAATATAACAGAAAAAGTAATTTATCTCACCTCCATTAAAGGAAAAAAACAAAAGTAACAGAAATGTAGGCTTTTCTCACATTAGGTACTCCTGGTTAATTCTACTTTATGATCTTAATTTCCCATTCCTTCAAATATCTAGACTATGAATACAAGCTTCCCTTAGTCAAACCAAACACAAGGCCTCCATTTTATTTAGTATTCTTAAAACGCGTGTTTAGAGATTTAAAATATTGTATTCTAATGAAAGTGGTATTATTTAGCTTCTATACATTTGCTTCCTCGGTGGTTTCAAAGCAATTTATATATTTAATAGCCACTCTTCACAAAACAGCGACACGAACATTTGGAAAGCAACTCAACAAAGTGGAACAAAAGTGAAAGAGTGGCAGAGTTATGACTAGAAATGGAGGGAAGGGGCTCAGGTCATGCTTGCCCAAAATACAGTACCTTGGCATATTACGTATTTTATTTATTTTTAAAAATTTTAATGCTTATTTATTTTTGAGAGAGAGAGAGAGAGAGAGAGAGAGTAATTAAGGGAGGGGCAGAGAGAGAGGGAGACACAGAATCTGAAATAGGCTCCAGGCTCTGAGCTGTCAGCACAGAGCCCAACGCGGGGCTTAAACCCATGAACGGTGAGATCATGACCTGAGCCAAAGTTAGATGTTTAACCAACCGAGCCACCCAGGCGCCCCTAAATATTTTAAGCTGAAGGGATTTGAGAAAAGGCAGGTATGGGAAAGGGCTTCAACCTTCCCCTGAAGTGGGTCACAGAACCCTTGTGTGAGAGATGCCTCTTCAGTACCTGGAGGCCGGCAGCGCTGTTACCTCTGAAGACAAGGGACGTAGAGAGGAGTCCCAAGAGAAAGATCTTGCTAAGTTTCCCTCCGTTTACCACACTTATATTTGTCTTACTGTATCTTTCTGTGACTTTCCACTCTTCTTCAAACCTAGCATGAAAACACTCAGGTTTAGGGGGACCTGCGTGGCTCAGTCAGTTGAATGTCTGACTCTTGATTTTGGCTGAGGTTGTGATCCCAGGGTCATGGGATTGAGCCCCGTGTTAGGCTCCGCGCTCAGTGTGGAGTCTGCTTGGGATTCTCTCTCCCTCCTTCTCTATCTTCTCTCTGACCAAACTCTCTGTTTCTCTGGGTCTTCGTTCCCTTATGAAGACTCCTGTGTCACATTAAAATGTTAAGTTTGTATGTTTTTTTCTTGTTAATCTCTCCGTTGTAATAGGGGTCCCAGTCAATAACATAAAAGGGTAAAGGAAAGATATTTTTCCTCCCCTACAGGAGTATTCCAACTTTCTCTCCTTTTAGTATTCTCCAAAACAACACAAATGTTTTCATGAGATATGTTGTTTACTAGATTGATCAAAGGATGAAGTAAAAAATTATAGATGAAATAGATCATTTAGATCAAATCACACAGATCATGATTATTTCCAAGCATAAAATTCTTTTTAAAAAAATTNGGATGTGGGGCTCAAGCCCACGAACCGTGAGATCATGACCTGAGCAGAAGTCAGATGCTTAATCGACTGAGACACCCAGGTGCTCCTAAAATTCTTTACAGTGTATAGATACACATCTGAAATAATGCTTCTAGGAGCACCTGGGTGGCTCAGTCAGTTAAGCATCCGACTCTTGGTTTAGACTTGGGTTACGAATCTTGTGGTTCGTGAGTTTGAGCCCCGCATTGGGCTCTGTGCTGACAGCGAGGGGCCTGCTTGGGATTCTCTTTCCCTCTCTCTCTCAAAATAAATAAATGAACTTAAAGAAAAAAAGAGAGAGATTTCTCAAAACATGTTTTCTTCTCTCCAGTTGCAAGTCCTAATCCTCACTAAAGCACATTTTGAGTTTCTCAGCCCCAAAGGGCCTAGAGTATACATACATTTTTTTGGTGTTTATTTTAAATCATTTTGAAACAGAGAGACAGAGTATGAGCAGGGGAGGGGCAGAGAGAGAGGGAGACAGAGAATTCGAAGCAGGCTCCAGACTCTGAGCTGTCAGCACAGAGCCGGGTGTGGGGCTCGAACCCACAACCCGTGAGAACATGACCTGAGCCGAAGTCAGATGCCTAACCGACTGAGCCACCCAGGTGCCCCTTGTTCAGTTATTTTTAATTGCAGTCCATCGTCTGAGGCTCTAAGGAACGCGGTCTTCCCAGAGGAAGACAACCAAACACTATGAAGCTTCCAAGAAGCTTCCAACTGACAGGCTCGAACCTCTCGGCTTCTGCAGACTCTCGGACCACAGACTCTCCACTGCGCACCCTCGGAGTGCGGTGAGCCCTTGTGCTTGAGGCCTTTTCGGCAGCTTGGCCTCTCTGCTTTGTGGTTACTGTGATGGCGAGAGGACTTCAAAAAGAAAAGTGAGTTAGGATGTCAAAAGGCCATACTCTAGAGGAATACCCAGAAGAGCCGTACTTTTAACCTGCGTCTTGCAATTTAATGAAAATATAAAACACTAGTTAACCCAACTTCTAAATCTTGTTAATTCCAGGGCCAAACAGACTGGAAGGAATTACCTACCGCTCGTTCATGGGGGTCTGTGGCACTGCCGACAGTTTTAATTTACATATTCATGCCGAACAACATTTTGAGAGGCAAAGAGCATTCTTTGGCCTTAGTAATGTATGCAGTAAGGGGGCAAAGTGGTTGAAAGGCTCTTGGCAAAATGGTCTGGGTTTATTTTTTCTGTAATAATTTCAAACTATCCATCATTCACTGCAGTGAGGTGGCATCCGATGGTGGGTTTGTAGTCTTTTATTTCGCCTGAGACAGGCTGTTCTTTGGCTGAGTTGTCTTCAAAAGAAGGCCTTACAGGGGCGCCTGGGTGCCTCAGTTGGTTAGGCATCCGACTTCGGCTCCGGTCATGATCTCACGGTTCCTGAGTTCAAGACCCCTGGTGGGCTTCTCTGCTGCCAGCGCAGAGCCTGCTTCAGATCCTCCTCCTTCCGCCTCTCTATCTGTCCTTCTCCCACTCTCTCTGAAAAAAATAAACATTAAAAAAAAAAAAAGGCCAACCCAGCATACCCTTCTTACCATTTATAGGAAGAACAAAGCACTGAAACACAGAAATTGTTTTATTTATTTTTTAAAAGATTTATTTTTAAGTAAAACTCTACATCCAACGTGGAACTCAAACTTACAGCTCCGAGATCAAGAGTTGCACACTGCACTAACTGAGCCAGTGAGGAGCCCCTAGAAATTGTTTTAAATTGTTACCTTTCATTAAACAGCCCAGTCGTACAGTTGCTCATTGGAACTTACTTCTGCTTCAACCCCCGTTCTTTGAAAAATGCAGGAATTTTTCTCATTAAAATATTAGCTTGACCCAAAGATACCAAAAAGTTAGCTGCCTTAGCACTAGTTATTGCTGTCTGAGACCTCCCAAGAAGTTTAAAAAACCAGAAGATTAAATATAGCAAAATATGAACAGGAAACATAGTTTGCAAATCATTTCATCACTATAACTGTATATAGAAATTTCAAATTACTCACTTTTCAATTTTTTTCTGAATTAAATACCAAATTTGTGAAACAAAATATATAACATGGCCCTCAAAAGAACTGTTAAATGGTAGATTAGCTCCAATGCAAAACTTCTTTCTGCATTAAGGAAGAGACCCACAGTAACCCTATGTGGTAGGTAGGTCCTACCTTCTATTGAACAGAAGTGGAGAATGAGCCTCCTAAAGACGAAGTGACCTAACAAAGATCACGCAGTCACGAATGACAGTATCTTGCTGGGTACTGCAAACTTTGTAGCTTTTAGCCGAAGATTAATTTTAAGAGGAGTACTAGTCATTACAAAATGAATACACTAATGTGATTAATGACAAAATATTTCATTGGTGTTATATAGAAAGGGTAAAGGAAATAAAATTCACAACTCCAGAGAGCGCACGGGGGCAGAAGCTGCTGCGGTGGCGGCGACAGCGGCTGCTGTCAGAGCTGGAGAGGGGCCGGGCGGAGTGGCCGTGGAGGGTCAGCGCTGGCTGCCGCTGGAGGCCAATCCCAAGGTCACCAACCAGTTTCTCAAACAATTAGGTCTGCATCCTAACTGGCAGTTTGTTGATGTATATGGAATGGATCCTGAACTTCTCAGCATGGTACCAAGACCAGTGTGTGCAGTGTTACTTCTCTTCCCTATTACAGAAAAGTATGAAGTATTCAGAATGGAGGAGGAGGAAAAAATAAAATCTCAGGGACAAGATGTTACATTATCAGTATATTTTATGAAGCAAACAATCAGCAATGCCTGTGGAACAATTGGACTGATCCATGCTATTGCCAACAATAAAGACAAGATGCACTTTGAATCTGGATCAACCTTGAAAAAATTCCTGGAGGAGTCTGTGTCAATGAGCCCTGAAGGACGAGCCAGATACCTAGAGAACTATGACGCTATCCGAGTTATTCATGAGACCAGTGCCCACGAAGGTCAGACTGAGGTGCCAAGTATAGATGAAAAAGTAGATCTTCATTTTATTGCATTAGTTCATGTAGACGGGCATTTCTATGAATTAGGTGGATGGAAACCATTTCCAATTAACCATGGGGAAACTAGTGATGAAACTTTACTAGAGGATGCCATAGAAGTTTGCAAGAAGTTTATGGAACGTGACCCTGATGAATTGAGATTCAATGCAATTGCTCTATCCGCAGCATAGCTTGTCAGTAATGGAAACACCAAATACTGTATTATTTGCAACAAAAATTAAATCTGCTGCTGCCATATACTAACTCAAAAATTTTGATATTTTCATTAACTTGATGGATTAAACTTTATGTGAATTAAAAAAAAAAAATTCAGGACTCCAGGTTCATGCAGGCCCCTTTGAAATACCAAATACTTCTAATTTTCTTTAGCCTCCTACTGGAGGGGAAGGGGGAATCTTGTTATGGCTTAAAAGACAAAACCAAACCAAACCCCAAACACACATACACAGCAATTCCATGCCTAGATAGAAACCCAAAAGAACTGAGACCAGGTATTTAAACACTTGGATACAAACGTTCATAGCAATACTATGTGCACTAGCCAGAAAGTGGAAAAAATCCAAATGTTCAAGACGTAAATGGATAAGCATGATGTAGTATCCGTGCAAGGACATATTTTCAGTCATGAACAGGAATGAAGTACTGTTATGTGCTACAACTTAGATTAACCTTGAAAATATGCTAAGTGAAGGAAGCCAGACACAAAGGGTCATATACCATGTGATTCCACTGACAGGAAATATCCAGAATAGTAAACCCAGAGACAGAAAGCAGGTTAGTGGTTTTTGGAGGGCTGGGATGTGGAGGAGGGCACGGGGAGTGACTGCTTAATGGGTGTGGGGTCTCCTTTGGGGGTGGTGAAAATGTTCTGGAACTAGATGACACAACACTTTGAAGATACGAAACACCACTGAATTGTGCATTTGTGAATTTTATATCATATGACTTTCACCTCGATTAAAAAAATGCAGGCTAGGGGCGCCTGGCTGGTTCAGTTGGTAGAGCATGAGACCCTATCTCGGGATCCTGAGTTCAAGCCCCACCAGGGTATAGAGATGACTTGAAAAAACAAACAAACAAACAAACAAATGCAGAATAATGAAATAATGATGATTGACCATAAAATCCTACATGAATAGCAGGTAATTTGCTTTTTGTTGGTTTGTCACAATTTCAGTGGGTTTCTGACCACTATAAACCAATATATAAAAAGTTACCCATTAAGAATTCCAAATAAGGCATTAATGCAGCTGAGGTCCCTCCTTTGTCCAGCTGGCAGAGCACCTAGTAGAGTTTACAGTACACGAGAAGCTTCAGAAATGTTTTTAATCTGTATAAAGTGCAAAGGGAAAGAAAACTGAGACATGCATGAAAAAGCATAAATGGCCAGAGCCTAGAAAAGCAGCTAGCAGACACGCGCGTGGGGAAATCTACGTATCTGAGCATGAACAGAAGTATAAACACTCCAGAGTACGTGCTTCCTCCTAACTTAGTGTGTTTCTCCAAAAACAGAAGAATAAATCATAGTTTCCAGTCACCATGCTCTGGGTCTCAGCAAAGAGGTCACACATGGGGGGGGGAAACCTAGCTGCCACTTCCGATTGCTTCCTCGGTGAAACAAAGCAGGAGGTTAAGTTACACCAGGAGACTCTCAACAGGGCTCTCATTGTTCCAAGCTCACAACTCAGGGACACAATGGGCCCCTTTCATTCGGAGGCCCTACAGGCTGGGGGAACTGTCCCTCACTGACAACTTTTCGTTGGGAATTTTCATAAACACAGACTTGCCCAAATATGTGTTAATTAGTTTTTAAAACCAGCACAGAATAAAGAAACAAAACTCAATGGACACTAAACCGAGAGTCAGGATCCCCAAGTCTCATCACCAGTCTGTCTCGGATGGGACTTTCAGCAAGTCAACTTGCTCTTTCTGAGCCTCAGATTCCTTGGTTATAAGATGAAAATGGTTTCCAAGATCACTTAGAACTCTGAAATTCTACAAACACACACGACCGCCTACTGATGCTGCTACACTATTCACTCCAACAAATGGGGATAAATTATGAGAGAAGAGAATCATTAGTTCACATCTTTTCATTTACTGTCAGCACTTGAAACAAGGAGGCTTAATAAAAACAGGCCGAGAGACTGTTCTCTGTTCCTTCTCTCACACAAGACATAACGAATAAGGTCCGATGGGTTCCGTACCCCAACAATTTGGGATCCCGCAGGCAGGCAGGCCTGGAACACAATGAGGAAGGGGATAACCAGAAGCCAAAGCATATTTTGTCACCGTTTCTTAGGTTATCAATGCATTTCAAGAATCTCTTCTTTGCAATGATTCAAAATCCGTAGGAGACAAACGCCATTTACAGCAAGAATGTGACCAATGTCCCAAGCCGCCGCACCACGTCATTGTTTTGTTTTTTCAACCTCAAAACTTGCCAATGCAAGAACTTTGTCTCCGGAGCCTAAGAAGAAACAAACACAATAAACAAACAGCCATTTCAGATGCACTTACAGGTCCATCGATATCGAAACAGAAAATAAAACTAGCTTCTATTATCAGAGCATTTCCCCTAAACTTTCCCAGTACCAAGTCCCAATTTCCTCTCCCCTGCACAAATATCTTACACACAGGGGATGATTTATTGGCTACAAATCCTTACTCTAACTTACTGACTTCACTTAGTTACTTTAAGTAATCTCTACTTGCAATGTGGGGCTCAAACTCATGACCCCTAAATCAAGAGTTGCAAGCGCTACACTGACAGCGCAGAGCCTGCTTGGGATTCTCTCTCTTCCTCCCTCTGCCCCTCCCCCACTCACACTGTCTCTTTCTCTCTCAAAATAAACAAACTTTAAATTAAAAAAAAAAAAAAAAAGAAAGAGTTGTATGTTCTACCAACTGAGCCAGCCAGGTGCCCCATAATTCTAACTTTAAATATGAAATATAATATATAAAATTTTAGTTTATTTTTATATTTATATTTAGCTAACAAATTTATTTATTTATGTTAATGTTTATTCATTTTTTTAAAAATATTTTATTTATTTCTAGGAGAGAGAGAGAGAGAGACAGCGTGAGCAGGGGAGGGTCAGAGAGAGAGGGAGTCACAGACTCCGAAACAGACTCCAGGCTCTGAACTGGCAGTCAGCACAGAGCCCGACGCGGGGCTCGAACCCACAAACCGCAAGATCATGACCCAAGCGAAAGTCGGATGCTTAACCGACTAAGCCACCCAGGCGCCCCCTAATGTTTATTCATTTTAGAGAGAAAGAGAGAATGAGTGCACAGGCACGGGAGGGTCAGAGAGAGAGAGGGAGACACAGAATCTGAAGCAGGATCCAGGCTCTGAGCTGTCAGCACAGAGCTGGATGCAGGGCTCCAAACCATGAACTGCAAAATCATGACCTGAACCAAAGTCAGACACTCAACTGACTGAGCCACCCAGGCACCTGCTAGCTGACAAGTATTTTTAAAATATTAGGGTATATTAATTTACTATTTTTAATGAAGAAGTCAAGGGATTTATAAAGAAAACACTTCTGGTTTCACCTCTGTTTTTTTCTTTTTTTTTTAAAGTAGGCTTCATGCCCAGCACGAAGCCCAGTGCAGGGCTTGAACTCAGGACCCTGTGATCACAACCTGAGCTGAGATCAAGAGTCAGAGTGAGCCGCCCAGGCGCCCCTGGTTTTACTTCTACACTCAAGATAAGGCCATCTTGTTATCTCACTCTTGGTACCCGCTAATCTGCAGTGGTACTGCCAGGCCAGCTCTCAGAAACACAAGGAGACTCACCGAGGTCTGTAGACACTTTCTCAAACTGGCTGAGCACAGCACCTGCGTTTGCGGACAAGAAGGCCTCATCATCCGCGGTCAGCTGAACGAAACAAAACAAAGCACAGCCCGAGGGAGCCGATTCAGATCTTAACATGCGGTTCTAGGAAGCACCTTTCAGAATGTCTCAGCACCACAAAGTACATCACAGAGCAAGAAGTTCTGTACCAAATACTTTATACCTTTTCTTCATACCTGATATATGAAATTAAATATAGCTACCTTCTCTCCAAGTTTCCTGAGAGCCGTGAGTATCTCCACTTTCTGTTGAGTGTACAGGCCTCTTTCCAGCTTTCCTACCATGAGATCTCTATCCATCTGAAATGGATGAATGCAAAGAATATGGTACTTAAGTTAGAAACATTGTGTCCCGGGCACCTGGGGTGGCTCAGGTGGTTAAGCGTTCGACTTTGGCTCAGGTCATGATCTCATGGTTTGTGGGTTCGAGCCCTGCGTCGGGCTCTGTGCTAACATCCAGTTCAGAGCCTGGAGCCTGTTTCGGATTCTGTGTCTCCCTCTCTCTGACCCTCCCCTGTTCATGCTGTCTCTCTCTCAGAAATAAATTAAAAGGAAGAAAAAAAGCATCTGACTTTGGCTCAGGTCATGACCTCACAGTTCATGGATTTGAGCCCCACGTGCGGCTCTTCGCTATCAGTGCAGAACTTGCTTCAGATCCTCTGCCCCTCCCCTGCTCGTGCTCTCTTTCTCCCTCTCAAAATGAATAAACATTAAAAAAAAAACCCACAAAATATTTTACCTAGATTTTCAGTTTTTTTTTTTTTTTTTTTTTTTTGAGAAAGAAAGAGATAGCAGGGAAGGGGCAGAGAGAGAGGAGGAGAGAGAATCCCAAGCAGGCTCTGGGCTATGAGCACAGAGCCCAATGCAGGCCTTGAACCCACCAATTGAGAGATCATGACCTAAGCCAAAATCAAGAGTCGGCCACTTAACCGACTGAGCCACCCAGGTGCCCCCAGATCTACTTTCTCTTAAAGAAAAAGGATCCTCTAGTTCATTAATCTTAAAGAAAACTATAGAATCAATTCAAGGCAAACATGTCAGAAATATAATTGCACGGCTCTAATTAATCAATGTTCTTTTTTTTTTTTTTTTTTTGTAATCTCTATACCCAGTGTCAGGCTCAAACTCACAACCCTGAGATCAAGAGTCACATGCTCCACTGACTGAGCCAGCCAGGTGTCCCTCAGTTCTAATAAATCTTAATGCTAATCATAACCACTGCCTTGATTATAAATTTTATTGAGGAACTGGCAGGTCAAAAGCTTCCTTTAGAGAGAGGCTATCCTCTAAGAACTCATTCCCTTAAACTGAAGTGTGGCCTATACGCTTGAATGAGATAACTGGTATCAGGTCTCCAGGGGCGTTGGTTAAATATCATCTCTGTCGTCAGAAACATGGATAGCAGGTACTGTGCCCGGTACCATTCCATGTGCTTTACACACATTACGTAGTACATACAGTACATGCTTTCCACATATTATTTCATTTACTCCTCATAACAACCTTAAGAGGTAGGAACTACCACCTTTTTATAGATAGGGAAACTGAGGCACAAATTGAATAACATATTCAACTTCAGTAGTAATATTTATTAAAAAGCTTATTGTGACACCTGGGTGGCTCAGTCGGTTAAGCCTCTGACTTCAGCTCAGGTCATGATCTCACAGTTTGTGAGTTCGAGCCCTGCATCGGCCTCTGTGCTGACAGCTCAGAGCCTGGAGCCTGCTTCGGATTCTGTGTCTCCCTCTCTCTCTGCCCCTCCCCAACTCATGCTCTCTCTCTCTCTCTCAAAAATAAATAAACATAAAAACAAAGATTATTAATATTAAAACTATTGAAAGTAAAGAGCAGGGATACAAATCCTGCCAGTCTGACCCAAGTCCATGCTCTTAACCACTATGGTACTGAATTACCAGTGGGTGCAAATCACTCGTTAATGCCTTAATTATATCTAGGTCTATATACAGACTTTGTCAAATCCTGGTTTATAGAGATGTTTGAAATTCTTAGATAAAGGCCACATGTGCAGAAACCAATGCTGCTAGTGAACTCTAGATGGCATTTCAACTCAGGGCTTCGGAAATAAATGGTCAACCCTGAAAGGTGGGGTTCAAGTAGAAGCAGTTAGTAGCAGTTTAAACTGCCATATGCTATTTACACCTCTATGTTCATTATCGACAATAATTGCTCAAGACTAATTTTGTCAGAAAACTGTGGGTTGTGGCTCTAAAATCAAGTGACCAATTTTTTTTTTAGTAATTGACTATTTTTAAGAGCAGTGTGAGGTTCACAGCAAATTGGGTAAACGGTACAAAGATTTCCCATATCCCCCCTGTCCCCACTCAAGCACAACCTCCTCATCATGAACACCCCCCACCAGAGAGGTTCACTGACACAACACACTCCCAAGTCCACGGCCTAAACATTAGGGTTCACTCCTGGCGGTGGGGTACATTCTCAACTGACCAATTTTTAAACTTCTGACTAACATAATGAGCAGATTCGGGAGCTGAGGAAAGAAACACGCACAGCAATGAAATCAATTTAAAGAGACTTTACCTCTGCTAACCTTGTCCGAAGTTGACCTGGTTGTTTCTTTGCAAATAATCTGATGACCTCTGGGGTCTTAAAGGCCTGGCTGATGGCTGCCTGGATAGCCTAGAATACAAGAAGGCAAAAACTAAGCAAAATATTTCGATGAATCAGATATTACAGTAATTGATAAATCTTCAATTACTAACAGGTAACTGTTCAGGTCTTTGTTCATCAAACACAGTTTTAATTTTAGTTTCCATCTGTCATTTCTGTGCCTGTCACTGGAGACAAATACATACTGAATGATGATCTGGAAGCTCATGCCGGTTTACTGATAAGCAGATGCTCAACTAGAAGTTAAACCCCCAAAAAGGGTTTCTTTTCTATCTTAAATATACTTACTAAAAAAAGAGAGAAAAACGGTCTTTGTCGCTAATGTAAGTAAATTATGCTCACCAGTTGCATTCCGCTCAGCTCATCTACCAAAGTCATGTTTCCAGACATAATTTTCTTCAGTGAATCATTAAATTCACTTAGTTGCTCCAGAGTTTCCTTTTTGGTTTCTTCATATTCATCTGTATCAAGTTCCTCCCTGAAGTACAGCAAACATAATATACAAAAACAGAGTTCTAAGTGCCAGAAAATCCAATCTAATACTTGGACTCTAAGACTTCATATACACATATTTACAAAAAATATCTTGAGGGATAAGGCTGAAAGGAAACAAAATGCTAATAATGGATGTGTTCAGATGTTAGTAATATGGGCGTTTTCCTGCAATGTGGTTACTTTGATAATTAAACATTCTTCTTTTACCAAAATGAGGCACACTTAACAAACCACATAATAACTTCCTTTTAAGCACTCTATGAATCAATGCATAACCTTGGGCAAGACACTCAACACGGCCGAGCCTCAGATCGGGTTTCTTGATCTATAAGCCACAGATAATGATAGTACTACCTTATAGGCCGCTATGAGCATTAAATGAAATGCAGAAAGTGCTGGACAAACAATAGGTACTTGACAATACAGCCATTTCTTTTATGATCATCACTGATGGTAGGTAAAATTCTGTGCACCTTGAAATACAACAGCAATGTACCACCTATCATCTGCATAAGAAGCTATTTTTATTCACTACTTGAACAAGCCATTTATTAAACATTCACTGCAAATTTAACGACAGCTACCATTTATTGAGCACCAACTCTGAGCCAAATATTGTTTTGGCCTCTTGATTTGAAATATTTACAACAACCTTTCAAAGTAGTTAAAAAAGGCAATGAACTTTTGGTCCTTTGAACAGTTAAAGTTGAAAATACACGGGAAGTTCAAGTAGTATCTTCTCAGCTTTAGACCAAGCAGGGCTGTTTTAAATACTGAAGAGAAGGTAGGTGTTATTATTTTCACTTCACACTCAAGGAAATGGAAACTTAAGGGGGTTACCTTTATGACTCCAAAGCTTGCACTGAGTTTATTTCTCCAAGAGACAGAGCACTGTGAAGAACACCACGGGGAAAACCGAAATCACAATGGGCCTGCGCCCAGAGCTTGTAATCTAGCTGCAGAAAAAAAGCCACTGGACTGCAAGTAGCACTGTTACACTCTTACCTGCACTCCTCTAGATCTTGTAATTGCTGCATGAGTCTATCCAACTGTTCTTCTAAATTCTGCTTTAATTTGCTTGTCTCTGTCTTTCCTCTGGAAGCCATTTTGATCTCTAGGAAGAACGATAAGCCCACATACAGTATATATTTGGTTATTTGAAATGATTCCACATACCAGTACAATTTACAACGGGCTATGTTCATCCTGAGCTACAGGTGTGGGAAAGACAGTTGTGCAAAGAGAATTTCATTTTAGGTCTAAAAGTTTAAACTCATATACTAGTAACACCCCACAAAAATGCCCAGCAGTCTTCTTAACTGCCTTGACAAATTAAACATCTTCACTATTGGTCCACCTTACTTTAAACAAATTTGATAGTTAAAAACACAATCTTTTAAAAATGTTTATTTATTTTTGAGAGAAAGAGAGCACACGCACGAGTAGGAAGAGGCCAAGAGAGAGGAGGACAGAGGATCCAAAGCAGGCTCTGCAGTGACAGCAGTGAGCCCGATGCGGGGCTCAAACTCATGAACCATGAGATCATGACCTGAGCCGAAGCCAGATGTTCAACCAACTGAGCCACCCAGGCGCCCCTGAACACACAATTTTATAAAGAAATAGATCGGGGGGCGCCTGGGTGGCTCAGTCGGTTAAGTGCCCGCCTCTTGATTTCAGCTCAAGTCATGATCTCACAGTTTGTGAGTTCAAGCCCCACAGTGGACTCTGTGCTGACAATGCATACAGTGCCTGCTTGGAATTCTCTCTGTGGTCCTCCCCTGCTCTCTCTCTCTCTCAAGATAAATAAATAAACTTAAAAAAAAGGAAAGAAATAGATGGGGGCTGGGACACGGTGGCTCACTGTGTTAAGCAGCCAACCCTTACTCAGGTCACGATCTCACCATTAGTGGGGCTGAACTCTGCATGGGACTCCGCAGTGCAGAGCCCAGTTGGGATTCTCTCTCTCTTTCTCTGCCTCTCTCCTGCTCGCATATACTCTCTTTTTCTCTCTCTCAAAATAAATAAATAAAAACATTAAGAAAAAAAGAAATATATCAGATCTTTTTGCATTACAAAAAGATTCACTGTAACATTCTTTTTCATTCTTAATAAGTATTTTCCAGGACTCAGAACACTCCTTGTATTATCTCGTTGGTTTTTTGTGCATTTACCTAAAGGCTTGTGGGCACTAACAATTTTTGATATGAATTTTTCCTTTGGAAATGTGCCCCTGGATTATTTTTCTCTCTCTCTTTTTTTTAAATATTTTTATTTATTTCTAGGAGAGAGAGAGAGAGAGAGAGAGAGACAGCGTGAGCAGGGGAGGGTCAGAGAGAGAGGGAGATACAGACTCTGAAATAGGCTCCAGGCTCCGAGCTGGCAGTCAGCACAGAGCCCGACGCGGGGCTTGAACCCACGAACCGTGAGATCATGACCTAAGCGAAAGTCGGACGCTTAACCGACTAAGCCACCCAGGCGCCCCTGGATTATTTTTCTCTTACTGATTTATAGGAGTATGAAGCCTTTGCAGTTATGTTGCAAATATTATCTCTTGTCTCTTGACTTTAAATTTTACTTATTGGTGTTTTTTTGGTCATGATAAAATTATTATTGTTTATTTTTGAGAGAGAGGGTGTGCATGTACACATGTGTGCGCGCAGGAGAGGGGCAGAGAGAGAGGGAGACAGAAGACCCGAAGCGGGCTCTGTGCTGATAGCAGAGAGCCTGATGAGGGGCTTGAACTCACGAACTGTGAGATCATGACCTGAGCCAAAGTCGGACACTTAACAAGCTACATCCAAGCGCCCAAAGATAAATTATTTTTAATGGCCAAATCTGTCTTCTTCTGACTTCTTAGTTTTATGTCCCATGAAGGCAGGCCCTAACCATCTTAAGATTTAAAAAAAGATACTGTTTTGTATTCTAAGACTTATATAAATTTTTCTTTTTTACATTCAGCTTTTTTTTTTTTTTTTGAGAAAAAGAGAGAGAGAGAAAGAATCCCAATCCTGATTATTGCTAGTGTAGATAAGAGCTGCTGATTTTGGTGTGTTGGTATTGGATGCATTTATCTCAATATTTATAGTGTTTAAGGGGTGCCTGGGTGGCTCAGTTGGTTAAGGGTCCGACTCTTGGTTTTGGCTTAGGTCATGATCTCACAGTTCGTGGGTTTGAGCCCTGGGTTGAGCCCTGTGCTGGCAGTGTGGAGCCTGAGAGATTCTTTCTCTCTCCTTCTATGTCTGTCCCCCGAACTCTCTCTCACTCACGGTAAATAAATAAACTTAAAAACCACAACAACAACATAGTGTTTAAGTTTTTCCATTTATAAAAACTAAACTTACATTTCTTTCAGGAAACATGTTTTGCTTAATATTAGGTATAACGATTCATCAAAACCTAAATCCTAGGGTAACTTATTAAAGCATTTAAAAATTTCCTACACATAATCACCACCAGATGATCTGGTATATGAACGTCAATGAAGAGAATTCCTTATATCATATTTCAAAATGGAATGTAACCAGGGCGCCTGGGTGGCTGAGTCGGTTGAGCGTCCGACTTCAGCTCAGGTCACGATGTCACAGTCCATGGGTTTGAGCCCTGTGTCGGGCTCTGCGCTGACAGCTCAGAGCCTGGAGCCTGCTTCCGATTCTGTGTCTCTCTCTGCCCCTCCCTTGCTTGTGCTCTGTCTCTCTCTGCTTCTCAGAAATAAACAAACATTAAAAAAAGTTTTTTTAAAGAAATTAAAGAAAAATGGAATGTAATCAGTGAAAATCTATTCTTACTGCTATCCCTTTTAAAATCAGTTTAAATCATCTACAATGATTAATGATACATACATATAAATGAGCTACAATATAGCCAGAAGTGGAACTTATTATAGCTATACGTCATGTATAATAGGTTAATCAAAAGTGTAATTATTATAGCCATGCTTCATGTATAATTTCTCTTGGGAAATATAATTTAAATTTTATTTTAGGCTCAGCTGGCTAAGTGTCTGACTTAGTTTCTGCTCAGATCATGATCTCATGGTTGGTGGGATTGAGCTCCACACTGTAATCTATGCTGACAGCATAGAGCCTGCTTGGGATTTTCTCTCTCCGTTTCTCTTGGCCTCTCCCCTGCTTACATGCGTGCACTAGCACTCTCTCTCTGGCTCTCAAAAATAAACATTTTAAATATAAACAAACAAAGAAATTAATAGGACATCTGGTGGCTCAGTCAGTTGAGCATTGGACTTTGGCTCAGGTCATGATCTCACAGCTCATGGGTTCGAGTCCCATATCAGGCTCTGTGAGGACAGCTTGGAGCCTGGAGCCTACTTTGGATTGTGTCTCCCTCTCTCTCTGCCCCTACTTTCCTTGTGCTCTGTCTCTCTCTCTCTCAAAAATAGACATTAAAATAAATAAATAAAAATAAATAAACAAATAAACAAACTTTATTTTCGGGGCACCTGGGTGGCCCAGTTGGTTGAGCATGTGACTCTTGATTTTGGCTCAGGTCATGATCTCAGGGTTGTGGGATGGATCCCTGAGTTAGGCTCCACACTGATCCTGGAGCCTGCTTGAGATTCTCTCCCTCTGCCCCTCTCTCCTGCTTGCAAGCTCGTTCTCTCAAAACAACAAAAAAAGTTAAAAAAATTTAAAAATTTTTATATCTGTTGAGTTTTCCAGTGAAAGTTGAGCCAAACCTAAAACTGACAGTGTCTTTTCAGGCTCAATTTCCTACAGTCTAACCATGCTGAACTATTGAACTACTTGCTGTTTCAATTTTAGTATATGTGCTGCCGAAGTGAGTACTACTTGCTGTTTCGAAACATGCCATGCACTTTCATTCTTTTNTCTCCTAAGTGTTTTTTTTTTTTTTTTTTTTTTTTTTGGTAACTATGAAGCCCAGGTAATCAAGCTCTAGTTCAAGTTTCAAGTTTCAGCTTCTCCATAATGTCTTTCTTGGTTTCCTCTCAATCACTAAATTATTTGTGACTAGGGATTTTCTTTTTAAATATTTATTTATCTTTGAGAGAGTGAGAGAATGAATGAGCGAGGAAGGGGGGGAGGGAGAGAGAGAGAGAATGAATTCAAAGCAGGCTCTGCACAGGGAGCTCAAATTCCCACAAGGGGCTTGAAGTCACAAAAAGTGAGGTCATGACCTGAGCTCAACCACCTGAACCACACAGGCACTTCTTTATACATTAGCAGCTACCATAATGTTGGGCAGACATAAAGTACTGGATAAATAATTGGTAAATGAATAATGATTGCTTCTTCCATTGCATTTCACATCTTATTCTCTACTTAGTACTTATCCTGCCTTAAATTATATGTGCTTTCATTATAGCACATTATTGGTCTGTCTTCCTCTCCAGACTAAACTCTCAGAGAGGAGAAAATGAGTTTCATTCCTCTTTTAGCATCCTCAGCATTTAGTAGAGAATAGATATTCGATAACTGGATAAAGTGCATAAAGGTACCAGATATTTTGAAGGGGTAAAACTATTTTAAATAAACTTCAGGGAAGAAGGGGACACTTTAAAAGCCTTATCCTGGGGGCGCCTGGGTGACTCAGTCAGTTATGCATCCGATTTCGGCTCAAGTCTTGATCTCACAGTTCGTGGGTTCAAGCCCTGCTTCGGGCTCTGTACTGACAGCTCGGAGCCCGGAGCCTGCCTGGGATTCTGTGTCTCCCTCTCTCTCTGCACCTTCTCCATTTATGCTCTGTCTCTGTTTCTCAAAAATAAATAAAAGTTAAAAAATTTTTTTAATTAAAAAAATAAAAGCTGGGCCAACGCCCCGGCGGAGAAGCTGCGGTCATTGAACTTGAAATATTTAAAGTGGATACAAAACTGTTTCAGCAATGCAGACAATTAAGTGTGTTGTTGTGGGCGATGGTGCCGTTGGTAAAACATGTCTCCTGATATCCTACACAACAAACAAATTTCCATCGGAGTATGTACCGACTGTTTTTGACAACTATGCAGTCACAGTTATGATTGGTGGAGAGCCATATACTCTTGGACTTTTTGATACTGCAGGGCAAGAGGATTATGACAGATTACGACCACTGAGTTATCCACAAACAGATGTATTTCTAGTCTGTTTTTCAGTGGTCTCTCCATCCTCATTTGAAAATGTGAAGGAGAAGTGGGTTCCTGAGATAACTCACCACTGTCCAAAGACTCCTTTCTTGCTTGTTGGGACCCAAATTGATCTCCGAGATGACCCCTCTACGATTGAGAAACTTGCCAAGAACAAACAGAAGCCTATCACTCCAGAGACTGCTGAAAAGCTGGCCCGTGACCTGAAGGCGGTCAAGTACGTGGAGCGTTCTGCACTCACACAGAAAGGCCTAAAGAATGTATTTGACGAAGCAATATTGGCTGCCCTGGAGCCTCCAAAACAGAAGAAGACCCGCAGGTGTGTGCTGCTATGAAGGTCGCCAGAGCCCTTTCGGCACAGCTGGGGTCAGCACCGTACTAAAAGCAATCAAACTAAAGATTAAAAATTAGAATTCGTTTTTGCAATAATGAAAAAAAAAGCCGCATCCTGGCTCTGCTCGTTATTCGAAATTTATCCTAGAAAGATTAACTCGCTGGCACCACCTAGTAGTCAATAAAGGCGGTGCACCTTTCACAGAGCTGCCGAAAGCCTCCTCAAAAACTGTAAATCTCGAGCGGAAGATGCTCCTTTCACGCTCACCTGGCCTCTTAGCACTTTGAACTCCGCACAGTGTTGCCCGGTCCCAAAGTGCATGAACCTCCAACTGTTGAAGTTCCAAGCGTCATAAACTTGACGAAAGCCAAACTGTTCATCAGAGCTACAAGAAGCTCAAAGTTCAACCCACTGGGAGGTGGAGTTGGCTGAGGAATAGGAAACCATCAACAAGTAGTTTCATTCACTTTATATAAACTTGGCCTAAAGCAGTCCAGATAACTTCCACCTGAGCAACCTGGGTTCGAAACACACCCTTTCCGTTTCAGGAAGACACCACGGCGGGGGGTGGAGGACAGCGGGGTAAGGGAGGGAGGGAGCCCGTTTTCTCCCTCTATTGCGCCTCGGGCAGCCTGAGGCTCCCTAGAGAGGTCGCGGGCATGACTGGGGGAAAGCCCTGCACCCCCGCACGCCTGGAGGGAAGCTGTCAAACCCAGCATCAGGGAGAAGGGCGGAGAGCACACGTTTTCCCGGCTGGACGTGAGCAGCGTCTGGACCTCAACCATCCGGACGCGTCAGGGAGCAGCTCGGGCCGCAGCCTCAAATCCCGTCCGCACGGGGGAACTCGAAGCTCCCGCACTTGGGTCCTGCGGCTGCCGGGCTCGACTAGGCCCCACCTGCCAGCAGAGGTGGCCGGGAACCCCCGCCCCCGAAACTCTTCCGGCGCCCCCTCCCCAGAGCAGACCCAGAACAGCCTCCTCGGGCGCTCCGGGTCCCCTCTGCGCCTCCGCCACCGCGTTGGTCCCAAAGTTGGGAGCCAGGGGCCCCGCCTACCTGAGGGTCCGGGCCGGGCGGACGCTCGCAGGAGGAGCACTTCCGCCAGACGCATGCACTTCCGGCCTCCGGGAGCCAATGAGGATGCGGCCTCTGGTGTTTCCCTTTCTGGCGTCCGGGCTGCGGGTCGTCTCCGGGAGGACTCGGGCCGGCGACCCTGAGTGGTAAGTCCCCTGGCTGGACCCCTTCAGAACTCAGTCTTTAGGGGAGTCAGCCCAGGAAGGACTCTTTCTGTCGTACGCAGAGGGGAGCCCAAGATGGCGGGATCTTTGAGGGGCAGATGTAACGGTCCTCCAGGCAAGGTCATATTTCTTGCCTGAGGCAAGAAGTTTTGCCCCTTCATTCTTTCCATCTTTCCGTGGAACCAAGAGGCTCGGTAAATTTTCCTCTGGTCCCCTCTGAACAGGTTAAAAAAAAAAAGTCCCTTTCTAGAGGCTTCTTGGGTTTGGTGGAGGTGGGTGGAGGGCGGAGGAGAAAGTTTTCCATTCTGGAGCACTTCTCTTTCCTCCGAAATCCATTTTTCCACGTGTAAAGGCGAGACCCACCGTCCGGAAGCGGTTTGACACTCACACTCCTTGCGGACACTACTCGCTGTTGGGCAGCGGTTGAAAGTTACAGAGAAAACTGGGTGGAAACCATTTTCTGGTGTTCTCAGCCCTTGTTCTCGAGTCCATGGTCTCCAAGACCACAGCAGGGTTGACGGCAAAATTGTTACAGAGGTGTTGCCTGTAAAACGTTATTTTTTTTAGTTTACTTTTTTTGAGAGAGAGAGAGTGCGTATGAGAATCTCAAGCAGGCTTTATGCTGTCTGCGCAGAGCCTGCTTTAGGCCTCGACCTCGGGAACAAAACTGTGAGATCATGACCTCCACCAAAATCAGGAGGTGGTGGCTTAACCATCTGAGCCTTTCAGGCCCCGCCCCCCCCGCCAGAGGTGGTCTTTAAAGCCATTCCTGCCACCCCAAACAGACTTCCAACTAAGGTTACCATAGAAGTCGACCAGAATGAATCACTTCTGCCATTTCTAATTGTAGAATTTCTTATTACCATAAACTTTTTCAGAGTTAGAAGCTGGATGTGAAATCACTGTTCTAGCCCAACTGAAGACTGTTGGCACAATTGGAATGGTTCCATTAACCTACCTTGCAAAAACACTTGAGGTTCACAGAATTTCCTTTGTGAAAGTAAGTGACTGTTACTTTAATGTAATTATCTCCGATTTTTGTTATCGGACGCATGAAGAAGTGTCAACGTTTTGAGTGGTGTGGAGCCCCTGGAAGCAAATAGGGTCAGTGCCAAACAAAAGGAAACTGAAAAATATTGGTTGGTTCCCAGTTTGAAGAACTTGCGAAATAAACATTTGCTCATTGTGTACTTCCCCTGATTTTGATGAGGATACCAGGATGTTCCGTTCAGGCATTTGTGTGGGTTTTAGTGTGTGCTGGCGCACAGCTGTGGAGGAAGGGCCTCACCTGATCCTGCGTTGTGTTTACCTGCTCCTCTTTCCCAGTGACCTCATTTGATTTAGCGCTTCTATGCCGATGCCGTTCTCTGAGCTCTTGTTTAGAGTTAATGGATAATGAAAAAATGTTCCTAGAGCATAAGTAAGAGAAATTGGTTTGGGTTCCAGTTGTCAAACAAATATAGAATCCGGGTTTTGGAGGGGGGGTGGGGAAGAAAGAGAAGAAATTGTAAAAAGAAGGATAACACATGAGGTGGGTGGTCACCGGAGAGAGCACGGGAGGAAATGACCTCAGAGCTGGGAGTCCTAATTGAGAAACCAGGTAAATACTACTTGGCAGCTGCAGAGTTTAGGACATTTTAACTTGGACTTGGGATGGGAGCCCGGAGAGGATGGGTTGCTCCAACTAGGTAGGAAAAGTGCTGGGGCAGATGAAACTCGAGTGCTAACAAGCAGTACATGAGCCAAGGGCTCTCTGAACATGTGGACCTCTTTTAAATGCCTACCAGTAGATAGCTTGTACCATGGTCAATCTTGTGACATAGTTAAGAGCATAAATTCTTTTTTTAATTTTTGAGCAGGGGGAGAGTGCCTGGGGGAGGGGCAGAGAAAGAGGGAGACAGAGAATTGGAAGCAGGCTCTAGGTTCTGAGCTGTCAGCACAGAGCTTGAACTCATGTGGGGCTTGAACTCATGAACCATGAGATCATGACCTGAGCCAAAGTCAGATGCTTAACCAACTGAGCCACCCAGGCACCCCTAGGTTGTGTTACCTTTTTTTTTTTTTTAAGTTTTATTTATTTCTGAGAGAGAGAGACAGCATGAGCAGGGTNGTTCCCTACTAAAATTTCATTCTTTATATGTGTTGTTTCCTTTTTTTTTTTTTTAAGTTTTATTTATTTCTGAGAGAGAGAGACAGCATGAGCAGGGTAGGGTCACAGAGAGAGGTACAGAATCTGAAACAGGCTCCAGGCTCTGAGCTAGCTGTCAGCACAGACCCCAATGCGGGGCTCAAACCCACAAACCGTGAGATCATGCCCTGAGCCGAAGTCGGCCACTTAACCAACTGAGCCACCTAGATGCCCCCTGTTACTTTTAAATAGTTTCTGTTAATCGTAGTTGAATTATTTCAGAGGGTTTCATTGTTAATATATGCAAATTCCAGCTGTTTAACATAAATATTTGGTTTGTTGTTTCTGGTGTGTATATATATATATATATTTTTTAATTTTATTTATTTACTTTTTAAAGTAAGCTCTATACCCAGTGTCGGGCTTGAACTCACACCCCCAAGATCCAGAGGCGCATGCTCTACAGACTAAATCAGCCAGGTGGCTGAGAATTTAGAGATTTGCTTTGTTTTTTTAAAGTAATCTCTCCCTTTAACATGGGGGCTCGAACTCACAACTTGGACATTGAGAGTCGCATGCTCTACCAACTAAGCCAGCCGGGCACTCCCAATCGAGTTTCTAATTCCTAAGTTTCAACACTAGGTTTGAAATTTGGAAAGTGCTCAGAAAAGTCAGCATGTTGGATGGATGGTGTGTTTGGTAGGTAACTTCCCCTCCAGCAGGGGCCACCTGAATAGAGAAGCAGGTAGAAACAGCCATTCCCACTTGTGAAGGCCTGTGTCTGTCCTACATGTGCTGGGAGATGTTTATATTGAATTTGATCCTCCTGCCAACAGATAGTTCTTTTCCTCAAGAAATAGAGGAAGAGGTTGAGAGCATCTGTGATTCACTAGCTCCTACTGAAAAACCTCAGGATCTGTGAATACACACAGAAGAAGCAAGAAGACAAAAAACATCATGTAGGTCAATTGGCTATTTTCTCTAGACAACAATCGACTGTCCTGATGTAAAAGATTGTTGTGACTCGTGTGGTGGAGATTGTGGTTAGTTTTACTTTAAAATTTCCCACTACATTGTTAAAGAACAATAGATTGTTCAAACACACAGTCTGAATCACTGTGTTCTTTTGAAACTAAATCTTTGTGGGTTTTTTTTTTTTTTTTTTAGAGAGAGAGAGAGAGCGCGTGCGCATGCAGGTGAGCGAGGGGCAGAGAGAGAGAGCTAGAGGGAGAGGAGCAGGCTCTCCCGAAGCAGGGCTCATGTCCACCCAATGTAGGTCTCCACCTCACGAATCGTGAGACCATGACCTGAGCTGAAGTCAGATGCGTAACTGACTGAGCCACCCAGGTGCCCGAAACCAAACCTTTGTTCATTACTGAGGTTTACATTTTCCTTCTTCCTTTTCAGTGCTTGTTTCTATAGCAACCTCCACCTGATGATAATATTTTCATGAAATAAAAAAGGAAATTCTGAGAGAGTAATAATCTTGAAAGTATTTAAAAGAACATCCTTTTTAAAAAATTTTTTAAATGTTTTTTTAATTTATTTTTGAGAGAGAGAGAGGCAGCATGAGCAGGGGAGGGCCACAGGGAGAAGGAGACACAGAATCGGAAGCAGCCTTCAGGCTTTGACCTGGCTGTCATCACAGAGGCCGACATGGGGCTTGAACCCACAAACCGTGAGATCATGACCTGAGCCGAAGTTGGACGCTTAACCAAATGAGCCACCCAGGCGCCCCTAAAAGAACATCCTTATTTGGGGTGAATTTGGTCATGATGTCAGTCTGGTGATTTGGGTTGAACTGTTCCTTTTGATGCATTGTTCGTGCTCATTAACACTTGAAGACAACTTTCTTTCAGATGACTGGTTCTGACGCGCTTCCCTTTGTCTTAGCTCTGATGTCCGCGGGCCACTGGACTCCGGGGTAGCAGGGTAGGAGCCGACCTGCTCGCTGGCAGTGGTCAGGTGCCGAGGCTGCTGGGACAGGCTGGCCTGCTGACCCCCTCTGTAGGGGACGGGCGACCAGCAGGGCTCAGACGCCAACATCAGACCATTGCTTTAGCGTCCGGTCGTGCGCGGGTCCCACTGCCCAGCCACGTCAGCCCCAGGCCCGAGAAAAGCACTGCAGGATGAAGAAGGGGATCTAATTAAATGGACATCACATGAAGAGGATGGCTTTTCATCTCCTATTCTAACCCTCTGTGCTCTCTCTTTGCTTTTCTACTTCCTCTGCTTCTTGGAGCGTTTGCTTTAAGAGGAGCTGGGGCTTCTCTTACAAGGGGACAGCCCTGTCCTCGAAGGACCACTAAGCCCCTGACAAGCACAGGCTGCTGGGGAATTTTTGCTCACCTGTGGAAACCACGCTGCCCACCGACAGCAACACGGACAAGTAGTAAAGTTCAGGGGTCGTTTTTTCCTGTATTTGGGAGGAGAAAAGCATCGTGAGGGATCCTTGTCTTTTCGTTGGAACCCCTGTTTACGGTGTTCTGGCCGAAAGGATTTAAACAGTGGCCCCAGGGGCGCCTGGGTGGCTTAGTCGGTTAAGCGTCCGACTTTCGCTTAGGTCATGATCTTGCGGTTTGTGGGTTCGAGCCCCGCGTCGGGCTCTGTGCTGACTGCCAGCTCAGAGCCTGGAGCCTGTTTCAGAGTCTGTGACTCCCTCTCTCTCTGACCCTCCCCTGCTCACGCTGTCTGTCTCTCTCTCCTAGAAATAAATAAGACATTCAAAAATAAAATAAAAAAAACCAAAACAGTGGCCCCAGCTTAGCAAGAGACGGAAGGCTTGCCGCACACTTTGCAAAATGCAGTCCAGTAGCTCCACTCTGCAGCGGTAGCTCAACTTTGTTTTTTTCTTTTTAGTCTAATAAAGTAGAATTTACCCAGAAAAAGAAAAATCTCTCCTGGAATTTTTATTTATTTTGTCATTTTTTAAATGTTTATTTTTGAGAGCGAAACAGAACATTAGCAGGGGAGGGGCAGAGAGAGAGGGAGACAAAATCTGAAGCAGGCTCCAGGCTCTGAGCTGTCAGCGCAGAATCTGACGCGGGGCTCAAACTCACAAACCCTGAGCCAAAGTTGGACGCCTAACTGACTGAGCCACCCAGGAGCCCCTCTCCTGGAGTTTTTAAAACTTTCCCTGGTGAAATATCTTAACTGCAGTGTATCTAATTAGGAATTCCGTCTCTACCTATCTCTGTTTTTACTGTGAGTAGGAAATAAATATTGAAGACTAATTGTGTATTACGTACAGCCAAGCTTTCAGAGTAAGATGAGCCTTTAGAGATTCAGTATTTAAACACATACACAGTCAGTTGCCAAAACTGTTAACACCACCGTACAGACTCCTTCACCGAAGGATCCCACACCAAACACAGCAAACATCCTCTCCAGTGCCTGTGGGACGGGCTCCATCCACGTAAGCAGCACAGCAAAGCCTAAAAGGACAGCCAGAGCAGCATCGATTTACTGGGTTTGATTATCTCAGAAATATGTTCTTTTTTTTTTTCTTGGTAAGTTTATTTATTTTGAGAGAGACAGAGAGGTTGTGAGCCAGAGAGGGGCAGAGAGAGAGGGAGACTCTTCCAGCAGGCTCCACACTCTCAGTGCAGAGCCCTATGTGGGGCTCAAACTCCCAAACCAAGAGTCATAACCTGAGTGGAAATCAGGAGTTGGACGCTAAACTGACCGAGCCACCCAGGTGCCCCGCAGAAATGCCATTCTTGAACACAAACCCTAACAGTGTATGTTTCCATACTTCCCTACTGTGGTACACAAGTGCTGAAAACCCAGCCAGGNCTCCAGGCTCTGAGCTGGCAGTCAGCACAGAGCCCGACGCGGGGCTCGAACCCACGAACCGCAAGATCATGACCTGGGCGAAAGTCGGACGCTTAGCCGACTAAGCCACCTGGGCGCCCCGCTAAGGTTTTCCTTTAATATACAGGTTGTGTTCTTACTAATGGCATTGTTGGTGATAGGAACGACGACTGTTTTTTTTAATGATTCCAGTTATCTCATTTAAACCTTAGCAAAACGGAAGCAGGTATTTAATCTCCATGTTGTAAATGAGGTAGGGAGAGCTCAGAGAGGTTAAGTCACTCATCGTGAATGTGTCAGCTGGCTTCCCTCTGTCTCCAAAGCCAGTGCTTGCCTCCGTTACATGCGTCACCGCTTACGGAGCTGAGATATAGTGGGAGATTCTAGGGCCGTGCCCAAGGCCTTCAATAACGACTTTTTCATTAAAATTTAGGGACAATGCCTGGCTGGCTCAGTCAGTGGAGCATGTGACTCTCGATCTTGGGGTTGTTTGAGCCCCACGTTGGATCTAGAGATGAGTTAATAAAAATCTTAAAAAGAAATTTAGACATAGTTTTTATTTAAATTACACACCACTCTTCTAAGCACACATATAGGCTTAGAATCAAAATGTATTAATTAAGACATTCCTAAAACTTCACGTTTCAGAGTCCAACACTTCTCTGTTACTTTTTATTTCAAGTTGTTGAGGTGCCTGCTCTTCCATGCAGTATTGTCTCCAGTTCAGTAAATATTTATTAAGTGGGTAAATGAATCTGGTATTTTTTTTTTAATGTTTTATTTATTTCTAGGAGAGAGAGAGAGAGGCAGCGTGAGCAGGGGAGGGTCAGAGAGAGAGGGAGTCACAGACTGAAACAGGCTCCAGGCTCCCAGCTGGCAGTCAGCACAGAGCCCGACGCGGGGCCCGAACCCATGAACCGCGAGATCATGACCTAAGCGAAAGTCGGACGCTTAACCGACTAAGCCACCCAGGCGCCCCTGAATCTGGTATTTTTTATAGCTAAAGAATTTTTAATAACACCAACACAAAATATTTGCATAAGTTTCACCCTGCGAGCTGAAGAAGTCCCATCTTCCCCCTTTTTGGTTTGGCAGTGTCTGACAAATAGTAGGCACTTAATAAGTGCTTGATAAATGCACACTTACCAATTGTGAAGAAAGTAAAGATGATGTTACCAACCAGGTTGGTAAGGAGAGGTTGCCTGCAGTATCGGGCAGATCTGGGCCTAAAATCAATACACTGGGTCATACATTAATTTATCAATTATTGTCGCCCTAGAAGCACAATACCAGAAGGCACTAACCCTTGAATTCTAATCCTGATTCTGGCCTTGGGTTCATTTGGCTCGAGGCAACTTATTTTTCTTAACTGCCAATTAATGCTATGGAACAGCCCCCTAGTAACATTGAGACTTGTTAATAGTTCTGATCGCTGGACAAGTACTGTTTACCCTCTTTCTAATTCGTGTTAACTTGATATTTCGGTGGCAAATGTCAAGAAGATGGTTGGTGGAAATCCCAGCCTCCTGAAGGAAGGAGATTGGCCTAACTGCACACAAACTCCTAGGACAGAGGTTGGCAAGTTTGAATTAGGCCAATTCCAAAGTGAGTGTCCCAGTTCCCACTTCTGTTTTGCCCCTTTCGTGGATTCTTAGTTTTCGGATTATTTTCGACTTACCACACGCTTAGAGCTGCCGTTTTTTTATTTTGAATGCATCAGGCTGCCTTTGTTTTCATATGTCCCGTGACAGAGTTATTAGCTAACTGACCTTTTCTGCGAGACTAATGTCCAGCATAGAATATGAAATAAGGTATCAAGTTATAATCTGGTCACGTACACCTATGTCACCCGCAGCCTGGCAGCTGGCAGCTAATACTAGGCTGTTGAGGCCGGTCCCTTGGGAATCCATCAGTGAAAACACTGGTGCCGTCGTTGTCGCCCATCTAACAGCTTCTTGTGCTAAAAGAAGTAAGTGTTAAACTCAGTCTGCCCAAATCCCAGCTGTCCTGTTCGTGTTGAGATTTTTGACTTTTTCAAAGAGGTGAAGCAGGCGACTACCATCGATAACAGGGGCAAGCTCGTGGGCCCGGCTGCCATTAGCCCTGTCACGGAATGGCAGGGCACCCCCCAGCCGTCGCCAGGGGTCAGGCCCGCGGGCCCCACTGCCCTGTGCGGGGACTGGCTGGCAGAAGCACTTACCTCAGCAGAACGTACAGCTGGAGGCCTAGAGCGGTGGTCCCGAACAAGAACACTGTCACTTGGCTGCACGGGACACAGCGAGTCACGTTTTACGTTACTTCTTTAGTGATAAAATGGCTTCAAGAAACCAGATTCAGGTTCTGTTTCTTGACAATGTCACGTTAAACCACAGAGATAAAGTTTTAAACATAACTTGAGATCCATTCCATTTGAACGCAATCATGTCTAATAATACTTCACTGAGAATTAGAGCTGCCATTTCTTGAACTCCTACTACATAGCAGGCGCTGTCGATACTGGTCCCCAAGGGACCTTTAGAACCTTGGTTGCTTTACTGTGACTTGTAAGTTCAGGCCGTACGACACAGGTAACAGTAAAAGTTAACCTTCATCGTGAGTAGACAAACGTGCCAAACATTTTTATTCACTTTCTCACTTAATGTGCACAAAATCCAGTGCGGTAGGGACTGTGGTTCCCCATTTTATAAATGAGGAAACAGACCCTGAGACACTTAAGTGTCTTGTCCAAGGACAAACACCTAGTAGTGACAGAGCTAGAACTTGGAGCCAGGCCTGAGAGTCCTAACCCTGCCCCTGTGCTGTGCGGCGCTGCCTCCAGCCACCTGGTTCACATGGAGTGTAACCGACAAACCGAGTGAGCCGACCCGCCACAACTTGCACAAGCAGATGAAGCCTGCTGTTTCTGCTCATTTGCGAAATTCTTTTGAAATTACATGTCCTTACATATAAGATAATGTAAGATAATATAAGATCCATACCTATTAAAAGTTCTTAATCTGATAATAATAATATAAGCTCCATGCATATAAGATCTTCCTCAGTAACTAATAGTTCTCTTTCTTCATCATAAGCTCTATCTTTTATTTACCTTGATTATTAATCAGGTTTAGCACTGAGGGACCTTAGGGTATGTGTAGAAAATAAATTTACCCAAAGACAAAGATTTATCCCCGTTGAAAATACTAAAAAAAAAAAGTTTTCAAAATATATTCCCAGACTGTTTAAAGCAATGGCACATTGTTACAACTAGAATATAGTTAGAGGCTTGATGGGACCTTTTTGAAAGGAATAGCATCAGGGGCACCTGGGTGGCTCAGTCGGTTGAGCGTCTGACTTTGGCTCAGGTCATGATCTCACGGTTTGTAGGTTTGAGTCCCGCATTGGGCTCTGTGCTGACAGCTCAGAGCCTGGAGTCTGTTTCGGATTCTGTGTCTTCCTCTCTCTCTGACCCTTCCCTGTTCATGCTGTCTCTCTCTCACTCTCTCAGGAATAAATAAAACATTAAAAAAAAATTTCTAAAAACTTGAAAGGAATAGCATTTTTTTAGGGGTATACATTCCGTTCAGTTGTCAAGTCAACACATTATTTTAACAGTCAGCTAACATGGGCTTAATTATATTAAGCATTCTGAAATGTGACAAGACAGCTGGTTTTTAATGTTAATGTTTAAAAAACTGACTTAATGTTTATGAAATGTTTCATTAATGTTTATAACTCAGTATTTTTCAAACTTAAGAAAGTCATGGGGTGCCTGGGTACCTCAGTTGATTAAGTATCCAACTCTTGGTTTTGGCTCAGGTCATGGTCTCATGGTTTCGTGGTTCAAGCCCCATGGAGGGCTCTGTCCTGGCAGCACAGAGCCTGCTCGGGATTCTCTCTCCCTCTCTCTCTCTGTCTGCTCCTCCCTGCCCACACTATCTCTGTCTGTCTCAAATAAGCAAGCTTAAATTTAAGAAAGTATTATATATCAGCTATACTTCAATTACAAAAAAAAGGCAGTGATTTAAAAATTGAAAGTAAATTTTAGTTAAATGTCAAGACTGTCTCAGGGAGACATGAGTTTTTGGTTACAGCAAGCTGGGGAGGGACACTTACAGCCTGAGCCGGTGTGGTCGTGGCAGCCAGCGGTGCAGGTGATAGGCCATGTGGGCCAGGCAGAAGTGAATCATGGGGGTGCTGGTCCTGAAGCACCTGGAGCAAGGCGGGGGGTGGGGGGGACGGATCCAGAACAGGCCTGTTAGAGCTTCCAAACTACCGCGCCCGTTTGTCATCAGCTTGTCCCCTTTTCCTCCCCACGTATTCTGGTGCCCTGCAGTGATCCACAGGAAGTATTTTTCCTTGGAGAGGGATGGATCCTTGCTCTTTTAAACACCCTGAGCCACGATGGAAGCTCACTGTAACTTAATTCTTCCGTGGTTGTGAAGGTCTAGAGTCTAGTGTGAGCTCAAGTTGGCTGTGTTCATGGTGAATTAATAGAACTGAGCTGGATATTTGAGAGTGGTTATGAGAGTGACCAGGGAGAAAGCTTCCTTTAGCTAAGAGATCAGCTTCCCCCAGCCCCTTCCCCAACCGTTCCCCTGGGGAGGACCTGGAAACCTGAGTGCATCCCCAAGGTTGGGGAGGAGCTCTGAGCTCTTTGTTCTATCTGTTCCTGAACAGCAGGCAGCTCCTTGGGGACCCAGGACCTCCTACTCACAGCTTCATTGTGCTTCCTGCCCACAGCTCAATCTCCAGTGAGGTGGGAGGGGCTGGAACTGACGAGCTCGCATTGATCCTGCTCAGAAGCTGGCAGGAATCCCTGGTTTCCCTGTGGGCCCAGGGTACCGCCGGGGATGTTGTATTCACTGTCACCCCAACACACCACAGGCACTTTGTGTGGGAATTGGGGGGAAGGGGTGGGTGTGGTGGGAGCAAGCCTCAAGTGAACCCTGGTATCATCCTTGGGCTGTTGATTGAAAGGTAGGACATTTAAATCATTCTTCTGAATTAACTCATTTTTTAGGAAAGAAATTTTTTTTTAACGTTTATTTATGTTTGAGAGAGAGAGAGAATGAGCAGGGAAGGGGCAGAGGTGAGGGAGACACAGAATCAGAAGCAGGCTTCAGGCTCCAAGCTGTCAGCACAGAGCCCGACACGGGGCTCGAATGCACAGACCGTGAGATCATGACCTGAGCCGAAGTTGGACGCTCAGTCGACCGAGCCACCCAGGCGCCCCGAATTAGCTCATTTTTAAAAATGCTGTGTGGAGCATTACCGACCCTGCTCTCCTTTATTTCTTATCAACAATCAGCCGTGTCCCTGTGAACTTACCGCTGTGTTTTGTTGGTAGAAAGCCTCAAATGTTTATTGAATAAATGTTTTATTTCCACTCCCACTGACGACTTAAATCGAGGGACTCATGACTTGGTAGCTGGCCTTCCTGTCTTGTTTTCCCCTTCCAGTTAATCCCACAGCGCCTCCATCATCAGTGTTGCCACTTCCCTCACAAATAACAGCTGCCACTTATTTTAACGCTGTGCTAGGGAATCTGCTAAGCCCTTTGCCATCTATTATCCTCAGAATTAATCCTCACAGTAACTGAAATTGGTTGTCATGATCCCCGTTTTACAGATATGGAAACTTAAGACTTGTAATTATGTGATTTGGTTAAGCTGATAAACCAATTAAGGTTTTAAGGACTCATGTCTTATTATTTTTCTAAAACATTGTTTTTATAGAGCCCTGTTGTCACTCTGTTGCTAAGAAACCTTCAAAGGTTCCCATCGCCTAAAGGGTTAACACGCACAGTACTCTCTTCAGCCTGGAGGGCTCATTTCTGATCTACACAGCTCTGGCTTGATCTCTCTTTTTTTTCTTTTTTTAAAGTGTATTTATTTATTTTGGAAGAGAGAGGGAGAGAAGGAGAGAGAGAATCCCAAGCAGGCTCCCTGCTATCAGCACAGAGCCCAACTCAGGGCTTAATCTCAAACCATGAGATCATGACCTGAGCAGAAATCGAGTCAGATGCTTAACTGACTGAGCCGCCCAGAGGCCCCCTCTCCTATTTTTTTTTTTTTTTTAATGAGAGAGCCTAGGAATCAGGAAACTTAGATGCTGGCCCTGAGTCTGCCACTCACCGGCTTTGTCCAATGTGAGCATAGAGTCTGAGCAAAAGTGACTTGGTCACCCAAACAGTTGGGTTTGGACATTGTTGGGCTCCAAACCAGTGGTCTTGGCACAGGCCGTTTGAGCTTTGGGAAGTCCTAGAAGCGCACAGCAAGGTGTATGTTAGTCTGAATTTCCAGTTCATTCTCAACCCACTATTTATATCTAATATGTCTGTAGTACTGAAAAATTAGAAAAACCTAAACGTCCAATGGTAGAAGATTAACTAGAAAGACTAAATATCTAACAATAGCTTAGTTTTTGGAACAAGCTAAATGACTTTGGCCAAATTTATTTTTGATAGTAAGGCTTGAATGATGACGTGTGTGAACACATTTTATCCATTGAAAAGGATCATCCAGGGGCGCCTGGGGGGAATCAGTCGGTTAAGCGTCCAACTTCAGTTCAGGTCATAAACTTACGGTGTGAGTTCGAGCCCTGCATCGGGCTCTGTGCTGATAGCTCAGAACCTGGAGCCTGCTTTGGTTTCTGTGTCTCCCTCTCTCTACCCCTCCTACTTCTGCTCTGTCTCTCAAAAATAAATAAATGTAAAAAAATTTTTAAAAAAGTATCATCTGGTTGTGTGTTTCTTGTCCTTTATTATATTTCTACATTAATTATAAAAATATTCCAGCCTATACAGGTAATTCCCCCAAAGTTCCCCAAATGCTAGAGCAATTTGGCATCATTGGAATTATATTTATAAGCTCTCAGAATGATTATTTTTAAACATGATTTGGATATATAAGAATATTTTTGAGAGATGCCTAGGGAGCTCAGTCAGTTAAGTATCGGCCCTTGGTTTTGGCTCAGGTCATGAGCTCACAGTTCGTGAGTTGGAGTTCCACATGGGGCTCCGTGCTGACAGCGCAGAGCCTGCTTGGGGTTCTCTTTCACTCCCTTGCTCTCTGCCCCTCCCCCATCCGTGTGCATGCACTCTCTCAAAATATGTGAATAAACTTTAAACTAATATTTTTTAAAAGTTTTACAATAACAAAACTGGTTTTTGATGGTTATTAAGCAAAGTTTATCAGGGGCGCCTGGGTGGCTCAGTTGGTTAAGCATCCAACTTCGGCTCAGGTCACGATCTCAGCGGTTCGTGGGTTCGAGCCCGCTTCGGGCTCTGTGCTGACAGCTAGCTCAGAGCCTAGCTAGAGCCTGTTTCAGATTCTGTGACTCCCTCTCTCTCTGACCCTCCCCTGTTCATCATGCTGTCTCTCTCTCTCTCTCTCTCTCTCTCAGAAATAAATAAAACATTTTTTAAAAATTAAAAAAAAAAGCAATGTTTATCAAAAAACCCCAAACTGAGTGATTTGAGTTTGAGAGATCTGAAGATTCATTGTGTTGGGGAGCAACGATTCCTGTGTTCTCAGAGGTCTTTCTCGCTGGACTAAGAATCAAATTGAGATGAGAAGGATCAAGAGGAGAAAACCAACTTTAAGAGGTGTACATATGGGGGACCCGCACAGACATGGGAATTCTGTGGTCAGGCAACGTGAGGTCTGTATGTCATTCTGAACTCAGAAGGGGAGGGGGTCCGGGACTTCAGAAGAGAGTAAGGCACTCTGTGGGGCCATGAGGGGAGACATTTGGTAATTAGATGTTTGTCCTGCCACCCCTCAGATAAAATTTATCTCTGCTAATAACCCTAATTCTGAGAAAAAAACCCCAATTTAGATTCTTCCGTGCACCTAAGGGAGGGGCAAAAGTTTCTCTTGAGCCCACAGCGTTCTCAAATGCCTTCTGCTCAAAATAATCCACGTGCCAAATTGGCACATTCTGAACCTCTTCAACAGACTCCCAAGCACAATGAATGAGAAAGACCCCCACTAAGATACAACATGATGGCATTTCAGAGCATTGGGGATAAAGAAAACATCCTAAAAGTCTTCCATAAAGAGAAAAGGTGCATAAAAAAGGAAAAGAATCAGAATGGCATTAGACTTTCAACAGCAGTGTGGGCTGCTAGGAAACAATGGAGAAGCACATTCATAATTTTATTTTATTTTATTTTTTAATTAAAATTTTTTTTAACNTTTGAGAAGTATGCTGGTGCAATTTTGATTGGAATTGCATTGAATATGTAGATTGCTTTGGGTAGTAATGACATCTTAACTATATTTATTCTTCCTATCCATGAGCATGGAATGTTTTTCCATTTCTTTGTGTCTTCTTCAATTTCCTTCATAAGTTTTCTATAGAAAACATATACATATGTTTTCATCATACAGATCTGNGTCATCGAAGCCAAATGTGTATATATTTTAGGGTAGACATCAGTTCTTTTTATTTATTTTAAAATTTAATTTATTGTCAAATTGGTTAACATACAGTGTATACAGTGTGCTCTTGATTTTTGGGGTAGATTCCCGTGGTTCATCGCTTCTGTACAACACCCAGTGCTCATCCCAACAGGTGCCTTCCTCAATGCCCATCACTCACTTTCCCCTCCCTCCCACCCCCACATCCACCCTCAATTTGCTCTCTGTATTTAAGCGTCTCTTATGGTTTGCCTCCCTCCTTCTCTGTAACTATTTTTTTTCCCTTCCCTTCCCTGAAGCCAAATATTTTCATCCATTCACTTGGAAGGGGAACATGGAAGGCCACTAAAGACCTATAACGGAACTTATTTTCTTTTCCTTTGCAGATAATTTAGAAGGGTGTCCGAGTATTCTGTTTAGATCAACAACTTCAAATTCTTAGCATGGAGAACTCCGAGAAGACAGAAGTGGTTCTTCTTGCTTGTGGCTCCTTTAACCCTATCACCAACATGCATCTCCGACTATTTGAGCTGGCCAAGGACTACATGAATGGAACAGGTGGGAATAGTAGCCAAAAGCACTAATAGGGTTCAGGGCACTACCCCAGAATATGGCACCTTGGCATGTTAGATATTTTAAGCTTGAAGGAGTTTGAAAACATGGCAGAATTGGGAAGGTCACTCTGACCTCCTCCCCACCCTTCTCAGAAGCAGCTCAAAAAATCTTCATGTGAGGGCACCTGGGTGGCTCAGTCAGTTAAGTATCCAACTCGGTTTCCACTCAGGTCATGATCTCAGGGTTGTGGGATCGAGCCCTACGTCAGGCTCTGTGCTGACAGTGTGGAGCCTTCTTGGGATCCTCTCTCTTGGGATCCTCTCTCTGCCCCTTCCTCACTTGTGCTCATTCACACACTCTTCTCAAAATAAATAAATAAACTTTAAAAAAACCCTGCCAAGCAAACAAACAAACCTTTGTGTGGGAGGTGCCCTCCCTCTCCTGGGAGGAAACGAGCATCCTTATTGCTAAAGGCAAGTGAATGCCTAGAAGAATCTAAACCAACTAACAGGCCTTGCTAAATTTCCCTGAGTTTTCTAAACGCACCTCAGATTCTTTGCCCTGTCACCTTTCCCTACAACTGTCCACTCTTCACCAAACCTGGCATAAAAATACTCAGGTTTAACTTTTCTTGAGGTCTTTCGTTTCTTTGTGAAGGTACCATGTCACATAAGCCTTCTATTAAATAAATTTCTGGTTTTTTCCTGTTTTTCTGTCTTTGTCAGTTTAATTTTCAGACTTAGCCAGGGACCCAAGGAGGTTTGAGGAAAACTGTTTCCTCTCCTACAGAATATGTTTTATCACATAAAGGATCATGTTATATGCTGATAGATAAATCGACAGAGGGGTGCTCAAACTCCCCAGTAATCCACAGAATCAGGGAACCGAGATTTAAAAGTGAGGTCTAGTTTGCCCATCACATGGACAAAAATGTTTAAACTTGACAATTTCAAGTATCAGAGGTTGGGGAGAAATGGGCTCTCATATAAACTCTAAGTGAACAGGACCAACTGATTAAGGCTTTTTACAAGGCAATTTGGCAATATCAAAATTTAAATTGTGCAGGGGGGTAGGGAGTTCGCATTGAGTTGGGACAGAGTTTCAGTTGGAGAAAGTGAAAAAGTTCTGGAGGCAGATGGTCGTGGCTGCACAGAGATGTGGATGTGCTCAATGCCCCTGAACTGTACACTGAAGGTGGTTAACACAGCGAACTTTACGTTATGCCTGTTTCACCTCATTTATAAATGAGTGAGTGAGTGAATGAATGAATGAATGAATGAACCTAAATCCCGCTTTAACACCCTGGAGGGGGTGGGGCTCTGTTTTAAAACCATAGTGATGATAATCTTTCCTGTGCACAAAATCTGTCTTGTGGCACTCACTTGAAACCTGACTCTTTACCCAGGAAAATACAAGGTCACCAAAGGCATCATCTCTCCCGTGGGCGATGCATATAAGAAGAAAGGACTCATTTCCGCCCACCACCGAGTCATCATGGCAGAACTCGCCACCAAGAATTCAGAATGGGTGGAAGTGGACACCTGGGAAAGTCTTCAGAAGGAGTGGGTGGAGACGGTGAAGGTGCTGAGGTATTCCTGGCGCGGTCCGCTTTGTGAGCTGCGTGCAAATGGGCTGGGGGCATGTTGCCAGGTGTCAGCGCTGCCTGTGTCTGAACGGACGCATTCGCAACCCGTGACCGTGGTTGGGAGGGCATGTGTGGGCGGTGCTGTCCCCGCATAAGGTCACGTCTTGGGTGTGGAGCGCGGTGGCAGAGCATGGTGGGTCCTTCGCCTTCGTGTCTTTCCTCCTTTGTCAGATGTCTGCATGCTCCTTACCCTGCGTATCTCTGTGGAGAGAAAACATACACCGAGAAGCCTGCCTGGCCGATCAGTGCCCCAAGTGAGAAAGGCAAAGTCATGAAGACGTTGTTGTCATTAATCTTCTTAAGTATAAAAGAGAGAGGCAGGTGGGGGCCCCTGGGTGGCTCAGTTGGTGAAGCGTCTAACTTCATGATCTCACTGCTCAGGGGTTCGAGCCCCACATTGGGCTCTGTGCTGACTGCTCAGAGCCTGGAGCCTGCTTCAGATCCTGTGTCTCCCTCACTCTCTGCCCCTCCTCCACTCATGCTCTGTCTCTGTCTCTTTCAAAAATAAAGAAACATTAAAAAATTTTTTTAAGAGGCAGGTAATTGAAAGAGAGTCCTCTGTGGTGCTTGGTCACGGACAGACCTGACTTTGGGTGCTGCTTCTGTGACGGTGTACGAGGGTTGTCCCAGATCTCTGTGCTCATACCTTTGAAACAGTTCTGGTTAAGGATTCAGAAACTAGAGTGAGCAACAGCTAATTAATTATTATTTAATATTATCTTTCTGGAAAGCCTTTCCCTCCAATGTCTGTTCTTAGAGTTCCGAGCCTTCTGGTTCTGACCATATCACTTAGGGTTTGGACAGGAAATAGAGACCACCCTGAGTGCTTTAAGCAGAAAGGGATTTAGGTGCTCGTGCATTGGTGTCAGAGGACTGGAGGGGGGATGTCAGGTTTGTTTCAAGGTCACACCTCCTCTAGCTGCAGTGGCCATTCAGGAAGCGGGTCCTGTCCCTGCCCCCACAAATGCTGGTGTTAAACTGTCCCAGTCTCTTAAGTTGGTGACTGGATGGTGGAATCCAGAATCTGGCCACTGTGCTCACCACGTAAGAGATTGCTTCTCAGGCTCCACAACCCAGACAGATGGCCTGTGCCTCCCGTCTTTCTTCCAGCTCTCTCTCGAGTGAATCCCATCGGCAGAATCTCTTTCACGTGAGAACCTCTGGGAGGTGTGTCTGGGGGAGGGTAGGACCCCAGGCCCGCAGATGGCATCCAGCACAGCAGCTTATCAAGAGGAGTGGCTTTTCAGGCTTGTCGGGGAGAAGTCTGCCCTCTTCACTGGCCAGGAATTCTCCCTTCAAACCCCAGCCTTCTGCATCCCCGACCTTACCCGGCCCCTCCCTGACCCCACGGCAGCCTTGCTATCCGTTACGTATTAATGCAGCTGCGCAAGAGCGAAGGGAGTTAGGGGCACGGAGAACACCCTTGGCTCCCCGATGGGCAGCTCATGTTACTGGGCTAACTGCACGGTGGTGAAGCATTGGGCATCTTGCTGCCAATCCAGAACAAGGCTGCACCATAAGTCCTGCCTGGGGTCCCTTCCCCCTAGGCTTCGGGCACTTGTCCTCTCTAGGGCTTTATCCTTGGCATTGTGGCTCTCCACTACTAGGTGAAGCCACCTAGTACTCTTCAGTGGTCAGAGTCTGGGCTCTGGAAACAGACCACTGGGGTTCAAATACTGGCTTCGCTACCTAGAAGCTAAGTGACCTTGGGCAAATTCAAGTTCTCTCTCACTGGGGATAATAAGCAATTCTGATATCATGGTGGCAATAATAGAGTTGCTTTACTTTTTTTTTTTAAGTTTTATTTATTTAAGTAATCTGGGCACCCAACGTGGGGCTCAGACTTACAACCCCAAGATCACGAGTCGCACAGTCTTCTGACTGAGCCAGCCAGGTGCCCCAATAGATTTGCTTTATGAAAGCCAAAGCATTTGCTCACTTAGGCTGTTACTGAATGCCTCCTACACCGCAGGGAGTCTGCCAAGAGCTGGAGTTAGAGCTCTAAGCTTTTACTTCCCTCCATTATGGGAATAATACAATAATAATATTTGTGGCATGGGATGTTGAGAAGATTTCACCAAGTGATCCACGCAAAGGACTTAGTGGAATGCTTAGCACATAATAAATAACTAATGTCAACTCTTATTATTATGACACACACATAAAGCTTAGACTAGTACTAGCTGCCATCTGTCGTTCTCCCAGGCTCTCCTTGCTTTCTAGTCCTGATCGCCAGTCCCCAAGCACCACTGGCCAGCATCCACGCTGACCCGGCAGTACTGGGCACTGGCCAGCATCCCCGCTGACCGCTAGGCCTCAGGCGTACCTCTGGTTAAATGTCCTTGAATCCACACAGCCTGAGCACTGGGCCAGAGGCTCTGAGGCGGCACCAGAGAGAGAGAGTACTCTTGTTGAATGTTGTGAGAAGAGCAATGTTCTATTGCTTATTGTTTTATAGACACCATCAGGAGAACCTGGAGGCCAGTAGCTGTGATCAGCGGCAGGACTCCCCGAAGCTGGAAAGGTCTGGACGGAAAAGGAAGTGGGCTGAGCAAAGACAAGATTTTAGTCAAAAGGAACTGCTAGAGCCAAAAACGAAAGGTCTGTATGTTTTATCAAGACTTACCGACTGGAGTCTTAATCAAGACAGGGTAAGATTCTAGAGCTGAGCAAGCCCCCTTTGTATTTTCATTTCATGTTCAGGATGCTTGGCTGCCTGGAAAAGGCCCCTTGTTACTTTTGTGATGGGAGGGAGGAGAGGAAGGTGGAGGCACCCTGAGCTTATTTCTCCTTCAGTGGTTCTCAACTTTTGCAGTTTCCTAGATCTCTTCTGAGAATCTGATTTGGATCGAAACGATAAACCCTCTGGCCAGAAAAACACATAGATGCGTTCATTTTGACGCAGGGATTTATTGGCAAAGCAGACCCTGAAGCTGTGTTTTCTTCTTCTTCCCAGACGTGCCAAAGGTAAAGCTGCTGTGTGGGGCAGATTTATTGGAGTCCTTCGGCATTCCCAATCTGTGGAAAAGCGAGGATATCACACGAATTGTAGAAGACTATGGGCTCGTATGTATTACTCGGGCTGGGAACGATGCTGAGAAATTCATCTATGAGTCTGACACACTGTGGAAACACCGGAACAACATTCACCTGGTAAATGAATGGATCACCAATGACATCTCCTCCACAAAGATCCGGCGAGCCCTCAGAAGGGGCCAGAGCATTCGCTACTTGGTGCCAGACCTTGTCCGGGAGTATATCGAAAAGCATGATCTGTACAGTCCTGAGAGCGAGGAGAGGAACGTGGGCGTCATTCTGGCTCCGTTGCAGAAAAATGCTGCCGGAGCGAACTCGTGACTCCTGCGCTTTGGACATGCCTGTTGGGGGTGTGAAGCGGTCCGGGTGTTAGTGACCGTGAAGAGGAATTGTGACCCTGTTTCCTAAACTAACGCTTTTTAAAAGTTCGGTAAAAATCACCAATACGTGAAAATAAGGCTTATCTTTTTTTTTTTTTGGTGTAGTGCTTTTTAAAAAAAAAAGTTTATTTATTTGGAGAGCGAGCGAGTGGGTAAAGGGCAGAGAGAGAGAATCCCAAGCAGGCTCCTCACTGTCAGCACAGAGCCCAGGGTGGAGTTCAGTTCTGTGAACTGTGAGATCATGACCTGAGCCAAAATCAGGAGTCAGATGCTCAACTGACTGAGCTGCCCAGGTGCTCCCAGGTTTATCTTTTTATTGGAAATTGCTAAAATGAATGTTTTCAAGATGGTCTTTTTTTTTCTTTTTTTTAAAAAATGNTCATGTTTTTTTTTTTTTTTTTTTTAAAGAATGTACAAATCCTTTAATCTTTAAAACAAGGGATTAGCAGCACTAAAGCCAGAAGACATTCAATTACACTGACTACACTTAAGTCAGAAAGGACCCCTCTGGTTTACCATGGAAAATGAGCAAAGTGGGAAGAGCAGGAGTCCACTTAAAACCCTACCTTCAGTTAGAAAGGGAGTTAACATTTTATGCAGACCCATGTCTAGGCCTTCTTCACCGAGGGTGGCCAAGGAAACAATTCTTAAAGTAGTGATCATGTAAAACGCACCGCTGGTCAGTCACCTTCAGCTATGTGGGATACAGGTGGTGAGTGTGCCTGGAAGAAACTTTACGAACGGTTCTGTCTCCCTGGCACACATCAGAAATGGGCCGATTCAGCTTTGCCAAGATGTACCTCGCTGGAGCTCACCTTCAGCGGCTGGGAGAGAGGTCCAAGCTCTCAGATACTCAGAAGGGTGCACAGGGGCTTCTGATGCCCGCCAGAGGCAGAGAACAGTCTGGGGAAGGGAATCGCATCCCGTTTCATAACTAAAGCTTACAAGTTTGGTACAAATCAGTCATAAACTAAAAAGTTGCACATGACGGGTGTTCTCTTAGCACAGCGTCTCGTGGCTCTGTCTGCCATCTTGCCATCTGTGCGGGAACAGCCTCAGAGATGCCATCATGCTGCCGTGCCAGAGAGGACCACAGAGCATGAGGCCTCTCGTTCAAGGATTTTATGAAGTATCAGGCCTATTAGCCTTTCCTGACAGCTTGATAACCAGAAGATGAGCAGAGGTCCTAAGAGCATGAGAACTGCCTCACTGAGTCAGCTCAGTAGCTCTCCCGGCTCAGAGCCTCAGAAGGACGCTCCACGACCTCACTCTAAAATTCTCTCTCTGTTGAGCTTCTCAAGGGTCCCGCTCTTCCTGCTCCGGCCCACCGTGAACCTGCCATGTGTGAATTTAAGCAGTAAAAGGGTCTACTTTCTCACACTTCTCTCATCCTTCTGTATGGACTTTAACCAAAATAGAACTCCCAAGTAATAGTCAAGGTCATAGTTTTTATGTTAAGATGCAAGCTTGTTATAGATAGTTTGATGCATTAAAATTTTGTGGAAATGTTACCTATTAGTAAAGCAAAAAAGACCAGAAATCGCTTTTATAGAGTAGTTTCATGTTGCATGAAAATCATCCTGATAGAAAGTTGAACTTCTGATGCCAGTAAAATAATTTACCTTTTTTGCAATTTATATTTCATACCTACACCGTTCTAGACGAAAGATTAATAATCCTGCCAAAGAGAAGAAATATAGCTGTGTGGTTGTACAGTCAAATCAGAATCCACAGTTTCAAAAGGGAAAATCTTAAAGCTGGCAAACGAATACAGTCTTTAAAAGAAGAAAAGAGAAGGTGAGAGCACCTGGCTGGCTCAGCAATCAGAAGAACGTGTGACTCTTGATCTCTGAGTTGTGAGTTCGAACCCCATGTTGGGTATAGAGATTCCTTAAAATCTTTTTTTTTTTTTAATATTTATTGATTTATTTTGAGAGAGAGAGAATCCCAAACAGCCTTCACACTGTCAGCACAGAGCCCAACGCAAGCCTTGATCTAATGAAACATGGTATCACGACCTGAGCTGAAATCAAGAGTTGGCTGCTTACCCAACTGGGCTACCCAGGTGCCCCCCAAAATAAACCTTTAAAA